>NC_056523.1:185434431-185445816 GCF_019175285.1 Sceloporus undulatus | reverse complement strand
ATTGTCTGCAGTCATGCAAAAGACTTTATGACGGCATTGCACTGATCCCGTCATTGTCCCATCAGTTAGGTGGAATTGTCCCGTCATTTCCCTTCATTTTTGAATAACGGAATAACCCATTAATACTAGTGACAGGACAATTGCACTTCACTGACAGGTTAATGAGTGCATAAGCATGACATTTATTATAGTCGTTCGCGTAATCACCTTCCGTTCCTTAGATTTATGTAGCATCCATGTATCTACTGGGTTATAATTTCGGGCTATGAGCTGCTGGATGTCTTTCGTGATTATTATTCCCAAATAGGAAAAACCTGAGGGACAAAGTTGCAAGCCCATTAGATTCTGTCAGGATTATAGCTGCATTAGCTATATCTTCTATATCTTCAATGTGGGCTGTCAGTGCAGTGAATGAATGCCCGGTCTTTTTGTAAGTCCTGCACTAAATTCTCATGAAGCCTTTCCAGGAGGTCTGAAAATGATGGGTCCAGTGTTGGGGGACTTTCACCTCTGCCTCCCTTTCTGCATTTGTGTGAGCCTCATGACATCTCTGTGTCCTGCTGAGAATCTTCCATTTGAGTTTTCAGCTCTTTAGGATATGAGCAGAAACCCAAAATTGCTTGATCTGCTGACCTTTTAGTTCTTTGCATTAGAGAGGTATTTTTGATCTTGAAAGTCATTCCAATAACTGGTAAGAGCTGAGATCTTGTCCTGCTCAAGTTTTATGCATCTGCCATGATCAATGGCTACCCATGTCCCCCTATACTAAGTAAGAGAGAGAGAGTCAGGGTGGTATAGTGGTTTAAGTGTTGGACAAGGGCTCAGAGGGTTTTTACCATTGCCTTCCTTTGGGGCTGAGAGAATGTGACTTGCCCAAAGTCACCCAGTGGGTTTCCATGGCTGAGCAAGGACTCGTTCATGATGATTAGGGTTTATCAGGCAGATTGAGAACACTTCTAACTCTTTGTCTTTGAACAACCAGTGTGGTATAGTGGTTTGAGTGTTGGACTAGGGCAGTGCTTCTCAATTATTTTCTGTCATGTCCCCCCTAGGAAGAAGAAAACATTTCGCGCCCCCCGTGCGACTATAAATAGTATCATTTGTCGATAAAATTGTTATAAGTACACCTCTGCATAACACTGTATCCTTATTAACATATATGAGAATAATACAGAGCCTCGCGCCCCCCTGGGGGGCGCGCCCCACTATTTGAGAAGTACTGGACTAGGGAGACAATGTTTGAATTCCCACTCAGCCATGGAAACCCTCTGGGTGGCCTTGAGCAAATATCACTCTCTGCACCAAAGCAGAAGGCAATAGCAAACTCCCTTTGAACAAATCTTGCCAAGAAAAGTCTGTGATAGTGTTGCTATAATTTGGACTTGACTCGAAGGCACATAAAAACAAGAAGAATGGGTACTCCCATTTTTCTAGGCCTAACTGCAGCACATTGTGGGGCTCTTGAATGAGTGAAGGAGGGAAAGACAACTGGGGAAAGAAAGCAGAAGTTGGAGTCAGAATTTGGGAACTGTTTTGAGAACACCACCTCGTTTCTAGTAACAAATATGGCAAATACAGCGGGTAAGGATGCCCCTGTCCCTTTCTATCGCTTTTGTATTACAATAGTCTTTGACAGTAGTATAACAGAAAAGGTTGAAAAGGACCTCGAGGACCATCTTGTCCAAGACCCTGCCATGCAGAAATTTCACAGCTAAAGTACTACTGAGAGATGGCCATCCAAGCTCTGTTTAAAGTCTCCAATGAAGGAGAAGTCCACCACCCTCCAAGGTAGTCTATTCCTCTGTTGACCAGCTCTTACCCTCAGGAAGTTCTTTGTAATGTTTTAAGTGCAATCTCTTCTCTTGCAGTGTGAATCTTTTGGCTTGTGTCATGGCACAAGCTTGCTCCATCTTCTCTGGAATAGCAAAAAACAGGTCTGCTCCAACTTCTCTGGCATAGAAGAAAACAAGCTTGCCCCATCTTCTATATGGAATTTCTTCAGGCATATAAAGCTAGTTATTATGTCACCTCTCAATCATCTCTTTTGCAACTCAACAGAAAACTGTTTATATCTTGCAGTACTGATGGGTTTGGAAGAACAGCATCTGCTTGATTTCTGCCTGCAGATCGAGGTGGGATTACAACAATAAAAGCTACAATTACAAGATTAAAACTACAATGTCATATAAAATACAGCCAATAAAACAATATACCATTATATGTATTAAAATACATATCATTACAAATAGAGGTGGAGTATTTCTAACTCTCTTATAACAGATTGGGTGGATAGGCCTGCCGGAAGTCTTAAGTGCCTTCTTAAAGGCATCTACGGTGGTAATAAGACAGATCTCCTCCGTCAAGCCGTTCCACAGCTTGGGGGCTACAGCAGTAAATGCTCTGTGGGAAGTTGTTATTAACCTGGTCTTAGCATATTCCAATAGTTGCTTCCCGGTTGTTCTGAGAGCGCGGGGTGGATTGTGTAGGAAGAGGCATTCCCTCAGGTAACTCAGGCCCAAGCCATGAAGAGCTTTAAAGGTAATGACCAACACTTTGTACTGCCCCGGAAGGTAATCGGCAGCTAGTGAAGAGATTTTAGTACTGGTGTTATATGGTCAGACCTAGGTGTTCCGGTGACCAATCTGGCTGCTGCATTTTGAACCAATTGAAGCTTCTGAACTTGGTACAGAGGTAGCCCCATGTAGAGCACATTATAGAAATCAAGACGAGAGATTACCAGAACATGTACGACTGCTTCAAGGTCCTTTTGGTCCAGGTAGGGACACAGTTGGCATATCAACTGAAGTTGGTACCAAGCACTCCTGACTGTCTCATCTACTTGAGATGACAACTGTAGAGACAGATCCAGCAGTACTCCCAAACTACGTACTTCATCCTTTAGGGGCAGTGTGACCACATCCAGGACGGGTTGACAAATTTCCTTCCCCAGATCTGAGGATCCTATTGCTAGTAACTCCGTTTTCTCTGGATTCAATTTGAGTTTGTTTTCTCTCATCCATCCCATTACCGACTCTAGGCAGGCATCCAGGAGAGAGATGCCATCCTTAGTCACTGCAGCAGTTGGAGACATAGAGAAATAGATTTGGGTGTTGTCAGCATACTGATAACACTGCATAAAATATCATAGCCAAAAAGGCACCTGTGTGCAATTGAAAAACACATACATTTGAAGTATCAACATTTGTCTTTCTGGGGAACCTGGGGAAAGATGAAAGGAGATAGTGAGGCGCGTATTTTGTATTATAACCTTTTAAAATGGCACTGTGTCCATTTCTGGGCACTGCAGTTCAGGAGGGATACCAACAAGGTAGAATGTGTCCAGAGTTGTGTGACCAAGATGATCAATGGTCTGGAAAGCAAGCCTTCTGACTTAGGGGACTGGGTATGTTTAGCTTGGAGAAGAGAAGACGGAGAGGTGACACAACAGCCCTCTTTAGGTCTGAAAAGAGGTCATATAGAAGATGGATCAAGTTTGCTTTTTGGTGTTCCAGAGATCAGAACATGAATCAATGGATTCAAATGGGTTAAATATTTCAATAAATATTGGGGAGAAGATTTTTTCCCCCTACTATGAGAGCTGTTTGACAGTGGAATACATTACCTTTGGAGAAGGTGGACTCTCCATCTTTGGAGGTCTTATAAACACAGGTTGGATGGGCATATTTCAGACATGCTTTAGTTATGTATTCCAGCACAGCAGGGGAGTTGGACTAGGTGTCCCTGGTGATCCCTTCCAGTTCTAAGATTCTGTGATTCTGATTCTTTCTTCCCTTTATTCCTTGCCAGTGGAACAAAATTAGGGCGGCAGTGACATCTAGTGGCCCACGCTAGCTAAACTAGGCCCTGTGGATAATGGGATAGTGTGGGAATTTGCCCTCTCACCTCCCAGTTTCACCCCTGCTGCCCATCCTCTTGGTGATGGAGCCAAGAGCCTCTTTGTAGCTGCTGCTCTTTTTCTCTTGCCTTAATAAACACCCATTCTCCCTCCTACTGCCGGGAAAGGACAGGATTGGCCTAGGCGAGAGAATAGGATTTCTAGGGTACTTTCAGTGTGGTTGTCATGGTGATGCCTGAGCAGAAAATCCTCTCCACTCTCCTTGCCATCCTCACTGCAGCATCCTTCACAATAGTCTCAAGCAGCTGTGTTGCCCACGTCCCCTAAATCTGAGGGAGAGGGGTATGCCAAAATGAATTTAGTTCCAGGTTGTTGAAGGTTATATATCATCCTTTTCTGCATGGAATGCCCAAGGCAGCTAACAATAAATGCAATAAAAGACAAAGAAGCCATTAAAACAGATGCCATGATACCAAGGAGTCCAGAAATATACTACTCCACACACAAACTAGCAAAGGCAATAACAGACTCAGAGTCAAGAAATAAATGAGTAAATGTGTATATATATTTATGTATATGCATGCATGTGCACGCATGCGTGTGTATTGCTGTGTGCTTTCAAGTTGTCTGTGCTTATGGCAATTCTAAGGCATCCCTATCATGAGGTTTTCTATCTTGAAGCTGAGAGAGTGTGACTTACTCAAGATCACCCAGTGGGGTTCCCATCGCTGAGTGGAAATTTGAACCCTTGCCTTCAGAGTCATAGTCCAATACTCAGACCACAGCACCATATTGGCATTCATTTGATTGTAAAAGTCATTTTCTGGTAAATCTGCTGAAACTGGCAAATGATCCAGTTTTGTCTGCCTGTGGAAATCAAGCCTGAACTGTTCCTAGAAGCTGAGATAACTAAACTGAGACTGGATACATCATGAGAAGACATGACTCACTAGAAGAGGAAATAATGCTTGGTAAGGTGGAAAGCAGTAGGAAAAGAGGAATACTGCATTCTAGATGGATGGATTCAGTGAAGGAAGCCACAGCCCTGAGTCTGCAAGACTTGAGCAAGGCTGTCAGTGCCAGGGCGACTTGCAGATATCTTATTCATGGGGTTGCCATACGTTGAAGTCAACCTGACAGCAATTAATAGCACTAAAGACACAACGGAGATAAAGATCTGTTGGGTATAAATCTTTCCATTGGCAGAAGATTAATGACCAGGGATATAAATAAATACCACAAACGCGGTATGTGACTTGTTTGTTCCCTGACTCTGTTCTGCATGCCGAACGTCATCTGGGACTTCTGTGTTGCAGCCAAAGATGCATAGATGTACCTTCATTATCTTCCCTTGTGCGGAAGTATGAACAGGACAGTTTCTACACACAGACCCAGACTCTTAAAATACATGGATTCCCCAGCCCACCACACTTTCTCAAAGCAACAGAATTTTTCACTGAGACTGTCACAGCATGACGATGTGTAATTTAAAATATCGCCAGGCCCAGCAGACACACAACCAGCCAAGTGTGTTATTAACACCTAAAGAACCCCTGGCAGGTCTGGAATGGAGACGTGCAATTACAGCACTTAGCTGGGAGGGAGGAAACAACCAGAGAACAAGGGACGATTCCCACAGGGGCCTGTGGGCGATGCAGCGAAATTTACTGTCAACATCTACTTTCTTTTAGATGAAAAACTGCAGCAGGTTTAGACGCTTTAAGGTCTGGGCTTTTCATGGTTTTAATAAAAGGAGAAGTAAAGAAAGAAAAAAAGGGTATAATATTCTATGAGAAATTCATTGCAAGGAACCTGACTGGTTCCTTGTAAAACAGAATGATGCTCATTTTGCCACCGCCACTGCTGTTTCGGCTGTTGCCACCACTCTTTCAAGCCATTCCAGAAGAGGAACACACTGATCCATGATTGGACTGGGTTTGTGAATAGCACAGACTGGAATATAGTCCTTTGGTTCAAAATGACGGAAACTTCTATAGTACTTTGAGGTAGGTCTATAGCCAGGGCAGAGAACAATTTGTTTAATTAAGAGAGACATTCTGCTGTGGATAATCTATTAAAAAGTGCATTTCAGTGGCAAGCAGGGCCAGAACCAAAAGTGTGCAGCCACCTTGTTTCTCTCTTTTTGTTGCTTCCTTTTCAGCCCTTTTTTTTCATCCCTCCTCCCTCTTTCTGCCATTCCCACTCTCTAATTCCCTTTCTCAGTCCCTCTCCCTCTGCTGCCCATTCCCCACTCTTTTGGCCATCCCTTCTCTCTTCCTCTTGGTTTCTGTCACCATTTTTCTCCCTCTCTTTCTACTATTCCCTTCGCTCTCTCCTCCTTTCCCTGCCACCCACTTGTCACACTCTTTCTGCCATCTTCTTTCCTCTCTTTCACATTCTGCCATGCCTTTTTACTCTCCCTCTTTCTGCCGCCCTTCCTCTTCTCTCTTTGCTATTCCCTTTCAATGTATCACCTTCTATTGCCTGCTTCTGCCACCTCTTTTTAGTCTTTCTCTCTCTCCCATTCTGCCTCCTTTCTGCTTTCATCACACCCTTTTTGTTCTAGGTCTTTCTACCATGTCCTTTACCCCTCTTTGTCTGTTTCATGTTGTTGTTAACTGCCATTGATTTCGATTTATGGTGATTCTATTAATGAGAGACCACCATGTCATCCTACCTTCAACAGCCCTGGTCAGGTCTTGCAGATCAGGGCAGCCATGGCTTCCTTGATTGAGTCCATCCATGTGGAACACAGGTTTCATCTTTTCTGACTACCTTTTACTTTACCAAGCATTATTGTCTTTTCTAGCAAGTCATGTCTTTTCATGATATGTCCAAAGTACGACAGTCTTAGTTTAGTCATCTAGGCTTCTAGGGAGGATTCAGGCTTGATTTAATCTAGGAGCCATCTTTGTGTGTGTGTGTGTGTGTGTGTGTGTTTATGTGTGTGTGTGTGCAGCAGTCCACACTATCTGCATAGCTCTTCCCCAGCACCATATTTCAAATCTACTACTCCATATAATTTTTTTCTCTTCTGCCATCCTCTCCTGCTTCTCCCCCCCCCCCACTATTTTGCTCTCTTTTTGCAATTTCTTCCTCTCCTTTTCTGTCATCCTCTTCTCTTTCCCCTCTCCCTCTTCTTATCCTCCCAGTGGGCTGCTGAAAGGGACAGATTGCTCTTGCCAGACTTCTGAACTGATCCCTAGGAGGAGACTTTTGAAATTAGGCCATGGGCTGCTTGAGATCAGGCTGAGGGAAGCAAATTGCTCACCCTTGGTGCCCAGGCTGCTCATTCAGTAATGGGGGCAGGGTTAAGAATGAATAAGACATAATTCTTCCCCTGGATTATTTTGACACAGAATATTCAGCACCTAGAGGTTTAATTTTTATTTGATGTCTCAGAGCTTAAGTGAATTCCAGCAAATGTTGAAAATGAAATACGAGTCATAATGATGGGATACAGATACATGCATGATCTTATGCTGATCTTTAGTGTACATCACAATCATCACTATAATTTTGGGGTGTTTTTCAGGCTGGGGAAAGAAGTATTTTGAACAACGCCAAAACATTCAGATATGAATCCTGGTCATTTTTACTGTAGGTAAAAAAAATTCTCTAATAATTTCCAAGCAGGGATCAAAGTAATTAATCCTCCTCTTTTCTTTCATATTCCAGAAGTAAAGATTTTAAGGTCACAAAGTTGCAGAGGCAAAACATGATACAAGGAGGAACAAATCCACTAGGGCCTGGTTCCTTGGACCTATCCTTCTGACTTTGCAAGGAACACCAGCTTTATTCTGGTTTACTTTGTTGTTGTTGTTGTGTGTTTTCGAGCCATTTTATGATTTATGGTGACCCTAAGGCAAACATATCAGGTTTTTTCCTCCGCAGAATTTTGTTCAGAGGCGGTTTACCAGTGCCCTCCTCTAAGGCTGAGAGAGTGTGGCTTGTCTAAGGTCACTCAGACGGTTTTGATAGCTGAGCAGGGATTGGAACTCTGGCCTCTGAGTCTCCTAGCCCAACACTCCAACCACTAGATCACAACAGATTTTAAATAGTTCATGATTATGAGCTCTGTTTGGAGCAAAGTTATGGCCTAGTTACCTGTCTGTTTGGGGGAGGAGTCAAAAGGGTATGCCTGTTAAGCTGTTTCTCCAGTCGATGGGTTGAGGACTAGGAGGAGCTGGCTAGAGATGGCAGGTCACATTTAATCAGCACCATGGACAAAGGCACCAACCTTTTCAGCACCATGGACAGTGCATCCATCACCAAAGCATTTGCTGACTTGATCAAACCAATGATTTATTATTCCATATATCTATTTATTATCACACGTATACCCCATCTTTTCTCCAAGGAGAAAAAGTCCTCTCCCCCCCACCCATTTTTATTTTCATACATCCCTATGGGGTAGGTTAATATAATGTTGCGAGCTACCCTTCCTGTAATGTACAGTATTTTGAGGGGGCTTTATCTTGAAAAGATACTTGGTTTTTACAAAAGATATACACAGCATCTTTACATGAACATATATAGACAGATGGATCAACACAGTTGCCCACATTGTTTGGACTATTTTTGAGGACGCAGCTATGAGGACTCTCACAATGAGTGCCAGGACATTAAAATTGACCACTAATATCTTTTAAGTGTTGCTACTGTTAAATAAGTGGGAGTCAGAAGCTCTTATTAAACTAGACAATATCCTTCACAGATTTACTAGTAGTTCCTAATTTGCTTTTCTTCTGCCCTACTATAAGTGCCAAATATTGTGGAACAACTATGACGTTACCTTTTCGTTGCTACTTATGTAATGCAGTGGCTATCAAAAGATAATGAGTAAATGAATAAAACCAAGTTTCATTTTTAAAAACCATTAAGTATAAGAAAATAGAAGAGTTAGGACACTTACAAACATGTGAGGTTGTGTTTACTGAATCCAAGGTGTGGAAATGGAGGCTGACATCTTAATTTACCATTCTTATGACTTGTGGTAAATAGATGATTTACCATGAGTCATGAGGATGGTAATTTGAGATATCTGCCTTAACGTCTGTGCCATAGATTTAATAAACACAATCTTTCATGTTCACAGAGTGTGCTTGCTTGTAGTTCAGTGTCCACTCGCTTATACAGTTGGCCTTCCATTTTCACAGGGGATCCATTTCAGCCCCCCCCCCCCCCCCGCCCCGCAAAGACAGAGACTTGCAGATATTCAAGCCCCATAGGCTTAAATGGAGCACGTGTCCACAAGTGCACATGGGGCATGCACCTCTCCGTGAATACTGAAGAGTGCAGATCTCAAGTCCGCAAGAAAGGAGGGGTGACTGTACTTTCTCATCTGTATTTACCTGGCTCAGCCACAGAAATCCACTAGGTGACCTTGGGCAAGACACACTCTCTCAGCCTCATAGGATGGCAATTGCAACCCCCCTTTGAAGAAATGTGCTGAGAAAACCCTGTGCTAGGTCGATAAGTCAGAAATGACTTGGAGGCACACAACAACAACAATGTATTATTTGGAAGCCAGACTGGTGTAGAGAAGTGAGCACTGAGCAACTAAGACTAGAGATCAGAGTTTATCCTGGCTCGGCCATTTAGACTCACTGGATGACCCTGAGCCACTTTCTCTCAGCCTCAGAGGATGGCAATGGCAAGCCCCCTCTGAAAGCTTGTGCTACTAACTTCTCTCTTTTAAGTTAGTCTCAAAGATGCTACAAGATCCCTTTGCATACTGATTTTCCAGACTAACATGGCTATGTCTTTGAATGCAGACCCAGTTTTGCTGTCTTGTCTCATGATCCCAGTTTCTTTGCCAACCAGTCAGCCAGAGGCGTTTTTCCTCAGCCACCCCTCGGTTGTGGAATGAACTGCCAGAAGTGATTCACCGGCTGAATACATTGCCCCAATTGAAAACAGCATTGGAGACCAGTCTCTTCTGGAAGGCTTATCCAGATGATTTTTAAACTGTGAACTGTAAATGATGAATTTTAAATGAGGATTGTTTTCGAAGGTGTATGTCTTATTTGTCCTTCTAAACTGTTGCATGTTTTAATTAATGTGTATTTGAACTGATGTGGTGCATTGTTTATATGCTGTTGTTCCCTGTTTTGATCCACGGGGAGAGGTAGGTAATAAAATAAGAACAACAACAACAACTAGCAGCTTGTTGTTGAACAAGCTTGTTTTCTGCTGCTCCAGAGACTAGGACATGGAGCAATGGATGCAAACTACAGGAAAAGAGATTCCAGCTCAACATTAGGAGGAACTCCCTGACAGTAAGGGCTGCTTGACAGTGGAACACACTCCCTCAATGGAAAATGGTGGAGTCTCTACCCTTGGAGGTTTTTTAAACAGAGGCTGGAGGACCATCCGTCAGGGGTGCTTTTTTTTGGCCTCATTCACACTACTAAATAAACCATTTATTGAGTCGAGTTGAATTGATGAAGCAATTTAGTGCTGAATAGATGTTCGCACTATTTGAGCCCTGATTGAACCTACCCATTTCAATTTAATCCACTTCACATTCACATTCAGTAGTGGATCAATTCAACATGGAGTCGCCTCACAGGGGTGGCCGTGCCACAGGAACTGAATCAAACAAACAGTGCATTCACACGTGTGGTGAATTGATTCATTTCAAAAGAAGTGAGGAATGCCATGGATCCAGAGCAATGGATGCAAGCTCCAGGAAAAGAGATTCCACCTCAACATTAGGAGGAACTTCCTGACATAAGGGCTGTTTGACAGTTGAATATGTTAAAATGCTTTTGATGTTGTGCAGTGTGTGAGGCAACACGTCAACGCTTGGCCCCAGATTTTCCACCTTCATGAGTGTAGTCAGCAGCTTGTGAGCTGGAGAAACACCTCTCCCTTTCTCAATGAGCAAAGAGACCCTGTAATCTTCTCTCAGATGAGGCTTTTATTCTTAGAAGAAGTTCCACTGTGTACAACAATATATACATGGACACCATCCGCCATCCACCATCCACTCTAGGAACAACCCTCTCTGAGGTGAAATGCTAGTCACTACTCTAGCCAAGGCTCCGTGAGGCCTACTAAGCCTTGCCTCTCCCTCTGGGGTCACAAAGGATCCAGCCACCCTCCTGAGGGACTTTTCAGACTGGCAGCATTCTACAGTACTTTACAGCACTTGTTGACTATCTCTTGATGTCACTTCCTCTTTAAATGCCTAATCATTATGGCTCACAGTAACACTTTAATGCCTGGTTACTAGTAAAACCCACATTGTACATTTTCCTTGGGACACTATATCCCAACAGAACACACCCCTTCCTCTGAGATTATAGTGGAGTCTCCTTCCTTAGAGGTCTTTAAACAGAGGCTGGATGGTCATATGTTGGGAGTGCTTTGATCCTGTGTTCTTGCATGACAGAATGGGGCTGGACTGGATGGCCCTTGGGGGCTCTTCCAACTCTATGATTCTATATGATTCTATGAAACCGCGCCAGAAATTTGGTGCAAACAATGGCTATTTAAACCAATTCAGATTGGTTTGAAAACAG
>NC_056523.1:185333404-185429431 GCF_019175285.1 Sceloporus undulatus | reverse complement strand
CCTTCCTTCCTTCCTTCCTTCTTTTTTATCCAGTTATCCATCCTTCCATCCATCCAATTGTGCTAATCCATCCTACTCTCAACCTTTCCTTCTCCCTTCCCTCTATTTGTCCAAATCCATTCATCCCTCAACCTTTCCTCCCTTTCTTTCTTTTCATCCAGTTATCCATCCTGTCCATCCATTTGTACAATCCATTCATCCCACAAACCAACCAACCAACCATCCTTCCTTCCTTCCGCTCATCCATTTATCCATCCTTCCATCCATCCATCAGCACAAATCCATTCATCCCTCAAACCAACCTTCCATCCTTCCCTTTCCCTCCCTCCCTCCCTTTATCCATCCTTCCATCCATCTACCCATCCATTTCTGCTAATCCATTCATTCCTCAACCCTCCCTCCCTGAGGTTATTTATTTGTACAAGACCCAAGGGTGCCATCCAACCTCCCCTCCTCAGGAATGGCAGTGTTATTACTAATAGCAGTGCTTTCCTTTCCTTTGAAGCCTTGGTCAGTTTTATGGCATGAGCAGCAAGTTGTAGCTTTTCTCCCAAATTTGAATGTATGATGATGACGATGAGGACAAATTGTTTTAATATTCAGTCGCAGCTTTCCCTGACTCTCTGCATCTGTGATGTAAACAGCAGCGTTCTTTAGCGCTAATCCATCGGGGCTTCCATCAGTGCTCAGTGTTGTCCTTTTGTCATAATGGATAAGACAGCTCCCTATCCCTCTCCCTCCCTCCCTTCTCTCCTTCTCTCTTTCTTTTCCTGTTTTTACCACTATGATTAATTGCTTTCCTTCCTCCTGGTTTCATTGGGAGGAAGGACTTCACCATCTCTTCACTTCATCTGTACCCAGCTGTGTTTCTGCCCTGAAATCCATTTCTCAGTCTGAGCCAATGCATCCACAAGACAGATCATTGGCATCTCAGTTTTTACTTTATTTTTTTCTGTTGCACCTTGGGGGTTTTCTATATGTGTGTGTGTCTCTGTGTGTGTGTGTGTGTGTTTGCAAAACAGAGAGAGACAGTGCCCCAAACTGGCAATGATGGCCCATCAGGTGATTTTCCATTGTTTTGCAGAGAGGTTATTTATTTATTTTGTTTGCTTGTTGGAATGGTTTCAGGACCACTTTTTGTCTGCAGCATCCCGAAGCAGTTAACAACACCACAACACACACACACACACACACACACCCTATAAATGAAAGCTTAAGCTCAGCTCAAGGACACTGTTGGTTCCCAGCGTAAGCAGACCCATGGAATCAATGGGATTTGCCTAGGTATTGCCATCCGACAGTTGATTCTGTAGGTCTCTTCTAGCTGGGATGATGCAAGGACACTGTCTGCCGGTTTATTGCAAAGAGGCAAAAATGCACTGTTGTAGGACAGGGATCCAAGGGTAATGGGAGGTATTCTCCAGGGAAATAACAACAGACATTGTAGCTGCAGAAGGGCTGATTCCAGGGCCTTCGGAATGCTTCTTTCCCTTTTAGAAGGATATTTCCAAGGGCTTACAGCAAGGCTGTCCTTTGTACTGCGGCTCAAACCAGTGGTAGGCTGAGAAGTAAAAATACCACTGTCCTCTCAGGAGACATATCAGGTTGGCTGGCCTCTCTCTCTTCTTTCCAGTTCAGCAATGGGATATGTGCGTGCGTATGTGTCTTCAAGTCACCTGTTGACTTATGTTGACCCCATGAATTTCATATGATTTTCTTAGCCAAGAAATATACAGAGGTGGTTTTACCAGTTCCTTAGTTTTGAGTTATTAAATAGGAGGCTGAGGATGTGAGCAAAAGGAGTGATGCTCTCTCTCTCTCCTCTTCCCTTCATGAATAACAAGGCAAAGGGGAATATCTCTGTTAATTTTGCAGGGCTCTGTTCAATTCCCAGCTCCGTCATTAAACCCGCTGAGTGACCGTGGGCAAGTCCCACTCTCTCAGCCCAAGGGGAAGGCAACAGCAAACCTCCCCTGAAGAGATTTTGCCAAGAAACCCCCATGATAGGTCTGCCGTAGGGTCACCATAAGTTGGAAATGACTTGAAGGCACAACAGACACACGCAGACACACAGACACACAGTGCAATCATTCATATTCGTCCTTCAAATAGGATGGGGATGAAGAAGAGCTAAAAGCCAGGACTGCACAATATACCAGGAATCTGTGGCTCCCTAAATAAGCACTGAATTCTTATTGATCTCCTCGCAACTCCATATTTGTTAGCAATCATCTCCTTGCCCCAATATGCCTCCAGTTGTCTCAACCATTTGGGTTATCTTTGTGGTTGGCTCTGAACCCTACTTTCCCACTCTCATTTGTTTCTTTCTCCTCAGTTTTCCGAATGCCTTTGCTATGCGTCTTCCCTTCCCATAGAAATGGGGCCACTCTGGCCTGCAAATTCATTGACATTTTGTCCTCCAGTTGCCCAGAATCCAATAAAAAGACATATGGCCTCTCTGCAAGAGGACTGAGATTTACTGGTTGGAGGGCGCAGTTCCCTTGACATTTTAAGACTGGTCATAAAGCTAAAATTCTAAACTTGGGCCCCATTGGGAATAGATGCATGTCCTGGCAGGTAGCTAAATCGAATCGATCAAACCAATCAATTCTGTCTCTCCTGCGTGAGGTGTCTGCTGTCTTCTCTGTCCTTGATTCTTTTTTTTTTTTTAATAACGGTAGCGAAAGGGAAGGAGAAATGAGGGAGTGTGAGGAATTTAAAGATATTTTGATAACTACACTTGGATGACACAAAAAGCAGGGCCAGCCCAAGACATTTGGCTGCCTGAGGCAAAACAAGATGACACCCTCTCCATGCAAAACGCAGAAGCTAATTGTATCGACAGTTAAGTCTTACTTCAACCCTGGCAACAGGAGAGGATTTTCTACAACACCTCAAGGCAGCAGGCTAGTTTAAGGGGTTCAAAACAGAGCAAGATCTGTCCCTTAGGAGAGTGGAATGGCCTCAGAAAGAGCGCCTACCACTCTTTCAGCATCATCTTACCTGAGGCAGCTGCTTCGCTCTGCCTGATGGTAAATCCAGCTCTGTCTGAAAAGATCAAAACCTCAGCTTGCCTATCAGCCCTTGTGTCCAGTATTTGATCCTGTCCTTCAGATGAAAAGGACAACACACACACAAGCATGTGCGCGCGCACACACACACACACACACACACACAAAGGGATTATACCAAAAAGCAGCACTCCTATTGAGCTTTGCAGCTGAGTGCCTCAGGATATGTTTATGGCCCACTGTGTAACTGGATTAGAAAATGAGCTAAACAAATTTGTGGTAGACAGCTAGTAACACAGTGCCAATTCATACAACTGTGTGTGTGTGTGTGTTTTATATGGAGAAACCAACCTGAGTTGGTAGAGCCTGTAGCTGTAAGATCAACACATATCAGAGAATCTCCAAGTCTTCCCGCTGCATCAAAGTCTCCTGACAAATATAATGGTCCTTAATGATTTTGTCACGAGTGAAATAATGCGTATGTGAATCAGTACTGAGATAATATGGGCATATACATGATCCAGTTGTTGTCGTTCCTAATGAACAGATGTCCATGAAGGAAAAAGGGGCAAGTGTGAAGTGGATGAGTGTGCGCTGCTTTCTAGATCTCCCCTGTAATATCTTGGACTGACCACTGCTGGGAATAGCATACTGGGTAGGATAGAGGATTGGACTGACACAAAGGTATTTTAAGGCCAAGTATATGGCAGTTTCGTATTAACAACTGGAGCTGGATTATGATGTGCCAAGGCCATAAACTGAGTTAAGTTTAAAGGAACTCTTCCCCCCAATTGCACTCTTCTAACAAGTATGTAAAAAATCATAAAGTCATAGAATCTTAGAGTTGGAAGGGAATACTATGGTCATCTTATCCAACCTCCTGCCATGTACGAGTAAAAAACCAAAAGTATCTCAAAAGATGTCCTTAAAACCTCAATTTAAAGACCTCCAAAGATGGAGACTCTGCCACTTTCTTTGGTAATCTATTCCACCCTTGAACAGCTCTTACAGTATACAGTAAAAGGTTCCTCTGCGTGTTTAGGTGGAATCTCTTTTCTTGTAATTTGAATCCATTGGTTCATATTCTAATCTCTGGAGCAGCAGAGAACAAGCTACCTCCATCTTGTATGTGACATTCCTGCAAATATTAAAAGGTGGCTGTCATGTCATCCCTCAGGCTGCATCTACACTGTGGAATTAATGCAGTTTAGCACCACTTTAACTATCATGTCTCAATGCTATGGGATTCTTGGATGCTTAAGTTTGTGAGCTATTTAGCCTTCTCTGTCAGAGAGCTCAGGTGCCACAAGGATTCCATAGCACTGAGTCATGGTAGTTAAAGCAGCATCAAACTGCATTAATTCTGCAGTGTGGCATCAATCTTCTCTTGTCCAGCCTAAACATAACCAGCTCCCTAAGTTATTCCTTACCTTCAAGGTCTCACCATCTTTGATCTTAAATCTGAGGCCTTAAATCAGTGATAGGAATGGCTCCAGCAGTCCTAGCTAACATAATCAATGGTGAAGAATGCTGGGAATTGCAATTCTTGAAGGACGCGTGATTCCCAACCTGCCACTGTCCTAAGTTGCTGCTTTCTTAGCTTGTGCTGAAAGCTGACTCTTCTAATGAGCATCTTCAGGTCCCAGTTGCTCACTGGTGGCTGCATCTTCCAAGTGCAGTGAAGGCTTCTCAGGCACTTAAGGCCTTTGAATTATACATTGAGTTTGATCTCCTGGCAAGTAAAGAAGCTCTGCTGTAAAAAAACAACTACCCAACAACCACCAGGCCTTTCCAGCAGCTGTCGACCCTCTCTGGCTTGCCACCTCTGAGGCCTTGGATGATCCCAGAGGCCGCTGGCCAGAGCGGACACAACCTCATTAGAACAAGCGTTGCTGCCTGTTCATAATTTTTATAGACTGTTCATATTTCATATTACCTCTGTAATAAACAGGCAGCCAATCATGGACTGAGCCAGTGCCCGTATTTTGTGTCTCTAGGGGCTCAACGGGCAAATTAGACCTCCAGCAGCATTTTTTTACAAACCAGTCTTTTCATTTCCAAACCCTTGAGAATGGTAAAAGAAGATGTGCTGACTAAAAGCAGCAGAAAAGCAACTCCAAATTTAAAAGGGTAAGATGGGAGGTTGAAGAAAATATAAGTAAGGTTGTTTAATGTTCTGCTGTTGTTGTGTGCCTTCAAGTCATTTCCAATGTATGGCGACCCTAAGTAAACCTAACATGTGCTTTTCTTGGCAAGTTTCTTCAGAGAGTGTTTGCCATTGCCATCTTCTGAGGCTGAGAGAGTGTGACTTGTGCAAGGTCACCAAGGGTTATATGGCCGAGCTGGAGTTGAATCTTGGTCTCCAGAGTCGTAGTCTAATGTTCAAACCACCACAGTGGTATTCTACAAATCTCTAAAACTGAACTGGCTGTTGTTGGGTGCTCCAGTGAGGCCCTATAGTGACTTTTCACGAATAAACACCTTTCTCCATTTTTCTCATTTAAGCAGAGCATGGTGAAGTTACTTTTCTGGACCATACCTAGCAATAGCAATAGCAAATACATTTCTATACCTCTCTAACTGTTTCTATATATCCCCTAACTGTTATTCCATCCTATGGAATCCTGGGATTTGTAGTTATGGCACAAGAGTGCTCTGACAGAGAAGGCTAAATATCTCACGAAACCAGAAATCCCAAAATTCCGTAGCATTGAGTCATGGCAGTTAAAGTGGTGTCAAACTGCATTAATTCTGCAGCGTAGAGGCAGGCTACGATTCCACTTTAGCTACCATGGTTCCATCCTATAGAATCCTGGGATGTGCAGTTTAGAAGGGTACTTGGAATTCTCACCTAGAGAGCTCTAGTGCCTCGCCAGCCTATGATTCTCAGCATTCCTCAGAAGATAGCCATGGCAGTTAAATTGGAAACAGTGCTATAGCTATGCAGGGCAAAAGGGTCTCATGTCTCTAGGCAAGAATGCCAGTTGGTGGTAAGCAAAATAATCTTACTACAGTATTTTCTTCCCAATGCAATCTCAGGGGTTTCAGGAGAGAGCTGCAAGGGAGAGGCCATCATTTCGGCTAGAGGACTTTCACATGAAACCAGGTTTGGCAGCTTTTCTCTCTGGCAGTCCTCTGCTTTAACAGCTATATGAGAGGCAGAAATTCTGCTGGGAATGCAAGAGTAGGAATGTGATGATGGGGATGAAAAAGCTTCATCTGTTGGCATCCTACGTCTGATGAAAGTAGGGTAACCATCTCTGGAAATAGATCTCGTTTCTAGCCTGGGTTTCTTGAAATCAGGGAACCAAGAGAGGATTTGGTTTTGTTGATGATGTAAATATGGAAGGCCAATTCTCTGCTGGTTTTGTCTGTCCTGGCCAGTCCAGAGGCAATAGGCTAGCCAGCCAATTGCATTATTATTTATTTACAGGTGGGCTGTTCAATAAAATGCTGCAGTGTATCCTGTGGAACTCCCTCCACAGGAGGCTAGGCTGGCTCTGCTTTCCTTCCACTGCCAGGCAAATACATTTTCTATTTAGAGAGGCTGTTGGTTATTAAACACTTTCTACAGAAGGGTCTGTCAATGGGGCTGTTTATGCTGTATTTTTATTAAAATGGTTTTAAAGTAGTGCTGTTGTTAATAAGAAAGCTTATTTGTAACTTTTGTTTAAATGATGACTGATTTTTTTAAAGTTGTCTTTTGTTTTAATACATGTTGTGAGCTGCCTTAGATCCCCTATTGGGAGAAAAGTTGGATATTAACTAAGGATGTCTCTGCACTGCAGAGATAATGCAGTTGACACCACTTTAAGTGCCACAGCTCCATGCTATGGAATCCTGGGATTTGTAGTTTGTTGTGGCACCAGCGCAACCTGAGCCCTCTAACAGAGAAGACTATGTCACAAAACTACAAATCCCAGATGCAGATGCAGCCTAAAAACTGTCCTCATCCTGTTTGGGGTTCCTGCCACCAGCTATGCAGTTTTACTGTAATGTGTTAACAGAAACTTTGCCTTGTTGGTCTCAGGCAGCAAATACAATAGGAATCCTTTGGCACTTTAATTAAAAGTTTAACAAATGGATTCATGGCATTGGCCAAATCACATTGGAGAGACCACACATTCTCTACCTTTGCAGACCCTGGTGGAGTTAGAAAATCAGAGCCCTGTACAAAGCACACAATCCCTCCATAGTTAAGTTTGATGGGAGTAATTCTAAGCACTGCATCTTTTAAATCATATACAGGAGTAGAGTTTAGTTCTCTTCTTCAAATCACCTTAAAAGAAAGATTGCTGTTGTTGTTGTGTGACTTCAAGTAATTTTCAACTTATGGCAACCCTACGGTGAACCTAGCATGGGGTTGCTTGGCAAAATTTGTTCAGAGCATGGTTGTCATTGCCTTCCCCTGAGAATGAGAGTATGTGACTTGCCCAGTGGGTTTCATAGCCAAGTGGAGAATTGAAACCTGGTCTCCAGAGTCACAGTCCAACACTCAAATCATCACACCACTAGGATGCTCTTATTTATTCTTTACATTTATATATCACCTTCATTCCAGGAGCTCAAACAGTGTACACACTCCTCTCCCCCCACATTTTTTATTCTTCCAACAATCCTGTAAGGCAGGGTAGACTGATGGATCATGATTTGTGCAAGGCTACACAGTAAACTTCATAACTGGAGGGCAGTCATGTTGGTCATATAACAAAATAAAGCAACATCCGAAATTTATAAAACAATGATAGCTTTATTGGGCCAACAAAAATGCACAGTATACATGTTGCAAGCTTTTGAAGCTCCATTGGCTTCTTCTTCAGGCAAAGGTATTAACACCAGGTCCGGTGCTCAAATCACTATACCATGTTGATTCTCATGGTTTACAGTTGTCATAAGTCAGAAACAATGTGAAGGTACACAACAAAACCAAGTATTTCTATACGTAGAGAGATCTCTTAGCACCTTTGAGACTAAGTGAAAGGAAGAATGTTGGCAGCATCAGCTTTTGTAGGCCATAGTCTACTTCCTCAGATGCTTTTAAGTAGACTGAAGCCTACGAAAGCTCATGCTGTCAACTTCTTTCTTTCAGTTAGTCTCAAAGGTACTACAAGATCTCTCTACATACTGATTCTACAGACTAACATGGCTATATTTTTGAATTCTACAAATATTTCTTTTTGTCCTATTTTTTATTTATTTTAAAAATGAAGAGAGAGTTCTACAAATATTTCTGATGAGAGGTGATGTGGTGTAGTGGTTTGAGTGTTAAACTAAGGTGCATAGCTTTGCTCAGGCATGGAAACCAACTTGGTGACCTTGGAGAAGTCACACTCTCTCAGCTTCAGAGGAAAACCTCTTCTGAATTAATCCTGCCGAGAAAACCCTATGGTAGGGTCTCCATAAGTCAGAGTTCACTTGAAGGCACCCAACAGTAACAACTATTTGTGAGATATTGGGGGGAGGAGGATAAGCTGTTACCCACAGATATCTCTCCCTTTCCGCTCACTGTGGTAAGTCCTTCCCACATTCTCTCTGGTTCCACCCCTGCTCCTTCTGTTCCTGGTTGGCATAAACCCCAAAGTTCCGTCACTCTAGCACATGCCGCATGGATCATATGCCAGCCACCATCCAGACTTTCTTGGCATGGGGATGCCAGCCCCTTAGAGGTTGGAGGATGCAAATACTGGGACAGGATGGCCCACAAAACTGTGGACTTGCCATTTTCTACTGAAAGAGAGGCTTCTGTGTCTGGGGATCAGGAGGCTGGATAGAGGAACAGAAACACATACATGAGCCAAGTATATTCTGTAATTAGCAAGATGTGATTTTGCCAGGATGAGTATGTCAAATCCAGGAAAACGCTGCCAAGGTTGAAATTGTCATAGCAGGCCAATTGGCCATCTGTTCTTCATTTGCATCTAACTCTATCTATCTATCTATCTATCTATCTAGTTATTATGATTGCCATCATTATCATCCTGACTTTTCCCCAAGGAGCTCAAGGCTGCAAGCATAGTCTTCCTCACATTTTTTTTGTCCACACAACAATGCTGTCAGGTAGGCTAGGCTGAGAGATTGTGACTGGCCCTCAGTTCTTTAGTGAGCCTCATGACTGAGTAGGGATTTGAACCCAGGTTTCCCCAGTCCTAGCACCATAAACTAGTACACCACAGCTGGCTAGTCACTTAAAGCTCCTATAAACTATCTTAATCTACAGAGTTCAAAGCCACAGGATGTAGTCAGAGCAGCTAAACATTACTCCTTTGGACCACAACTCCCAGATTTCCCCACTGGGTAAGGAGATTCTGGGGGTTGTAGTCCAACAAGTCCCAGATTCCAGAAATTATAGCCCAAAACCTTTTCTAAACTTTGGACACAATGGAAGTGTTTGGTTTAGACAGTCCTTAATGAATGGGCGAGGAAGGTTCATGGAGGACTGATCCATGAAGTGCTAGTCATGACTACTAACACAAACAAGCTAAATGCAGGGAATGATGTGCCTTCTAGATATTGTTGAGCTGCAACTCCCAGTATCCCTCACCATTAGCACTGCTGGGAGATGCAGTTCAATAACGTCTGGAGGGCTACACAATTCCCATCCCTAACTAAATGAAATCTTCATGTGTTCAAGGGGATAGTAAAAGGGAATAGCAGAGAGCCATTACTTTTACATCAAGGGAAGACAACTATGATGAGACTTGGGACTATTTCCAAATTCTCCTTGACTGGATCCACTTCAGGCTGCATTTACCATTACTAGCAACAATGGAAATGACTAGAAGTTCACCTCTGGCTTCTCAATTGGTTTGGGGGCCTAAAAACAAGGCGCACCCAACTCAACTTGCACTGGCATTAAAATAATGTGTCAGAATGACGTGGAGGTGCAATTGGATCTTTTCTTAACCAACCAGGAGAGAAGGATCTCCTTGTTATTTTTGTTACTATTTGTCATCAGGCTGACCTCCAAGAGCCCTGGTCAACAACTGTCCAGCAAGTCCTGCAAACTCAAAGTAGCCGTAGCTTCCTTGATTGAGTTTTCCTACCTGTAGTGTTGTCTCCTTCTTTCCTACTGCCCTCCACTTTGCCAAGCATTATCATCTTTTCCAGTGAGCCATGTCTTCTCATGATATGTCCAAAGCACAACAGCCTCAGTTTAGTCTTCTGGGTCTATAGGAAGAGTTCATGATTTGTTCTAGGACCCAGATATCTGTCTTTTTTGGCAGTCCACGGAACTCTCCTCCAGCTCCACATTTCAAATGAGTTGATTCTCTTCCTATCAGCTGTTTTTCACCACCCAGCCTTCACAGTCATACATAGAGATCAGAAAGACTGAGCCTGGGATGCTGCAAAAATAGCTTTGGCAGCTGGTTTGGGGGCCACACAATGCCACATTTGATTAAAATTCTTCCTCTAAGGTCCTGAGAAGCATATGGTTGTCTCCTATGGGGGGTTGGAAAGAACATGCTGGATCTGGTGGGATTTGTGTCTGACTCAGCATCAATTCTAATACTGTCAATGAATATTTTAAAAATGGCGAGGATTTTTTTCAAAAAGTGGAACAGACATATTTTAAAGAAATACAGAGTAAAGAATAGGATTCCATTCTTAGTATGTATGTACGTGTATGTGTATAGACACACACACACACTCTGTATCTCACTTTGCTGCAGCTGAATTGGGTGGACGAACATGCACATTTTGCTTAAGGTGTGCCTTAAGAAAGGGCCTTTGTCTTGCAGGAATGGTTTATTCCTCCCAAGGATCCCTGGAACTCTTTTGTCTGGCTTATGAAAGCATGACTCAGAGTCACCCCACTGGCATCACAGAGGGGTATAATAATCATAACACAGCTGTATGTTAAGTACATTCGCTTGCATTCATGTCTCAGTTGGACTGAAGCTAACTGATGCAGTAGAGCCAGTGAAATGAAAATCCAAGAGAGTTTCCCTTTTAGGGGACATTTACGTCAAGCGGGGGAGAAGGCAAGGCTCAAGAATATCCCTGTAGTATATCGCCATTGCACAATTATAGCAGTTTGATACCACTTTAACTGCCCGGACCCCATCCTTTGGAATCATGGGGTTTGTAATTTCACAATGCATTTAGGATTTTCTTCTACAGAGCTATAGTGTTGTCATTCAGGGGAGTATTCTTGTGAATTCTAAGTGCATCTCCAAACTCTAGATCCCAGATTCCATTGGACAGGGCTGTAGTAGTTAAAGTGGGATCAAACTGCTAAACTGTGCAGTTCAGACATAGCCCTGGTTGAGAAGGGAAGACACAATGCTGCATGGTAACTTCTTGTGCCCTCAAATCGCCTGCTCAGTTGGGCTGGCCTAAGATGGAGCAACACATTTTCAAATTCCCATCATTTTGTTTAAAATGAGCATTAGCTCTTAAGCCAACAAAAGTTATTTCAGCATCAAGGGCCAGATGTCCCACAAGCACTACTTTCTGTTCCCAACAGTTACAGAATAATAAGAAATGTGATATTTTTTCATGATGTCCAGAATCTGCTGCCTAAGGCAGCTGCCTCACTCTGCCTGATAGTTGGGCTGGCCTGGATGCACTACCCACTGAATTAAAATCTACTTCATTCCCCTCTCTTTGTAATATGTGTCCTAGGGAAGGGATTCTGCACTGGCACAGAGGCTGCAGCCTCTGGAGGCTTGGGCCACAGGGAGCAAGACTTGCTGGCATTTGTCACAGGCAGCTCTGGATTCCTGCTGGGCATGTTGTGTCAGGATGCAGACAGAGGCTCTTGTTTCACAGCAGGGCAGGATAGAGGGTGTCAGTATCTCCAGGGCTCTGGCAGAAGCATGGGCAGCCCTAAGGAGGTGTCACCGAGACCTCGCTTCCCTGCCATCTCCCATCGGGTGTGCCAGTGCTGAGCGGAGCAGATGATCAAAAGGCTGCCTTGTACAACTTGCAGTCTCTGCTCACTTCCCTGGCTCTTTGTCCAAAATCTCATGTTCTTCTGAGCCTTGCTGGAAAGCTTTGGTCCTCTTCACACAGGGTGACCAGACATTCTCATTTCCCAGGACATCTCCTCCATATCAGCCTTCTGTCCAGGAGGAATTTCAAAATTTCTTCCAGTTTGAGCATGAGTAAGAAGCATGAATTGATACTGATAGTTTTCATGTTGTCATGTCCTACATTTTTCTTGACTGTACTACATTTTGTGATGCCTTGTCCTATTTTGTGATTAGGACAGCTAGTCACCCTGTCTTTGCACTACACTGTGTGTAGAAAATGGCTTTTTCTGCACAAAAATGACCTTTACTGTGCAGAAATATCCTTTTCTCTACAGAAAATAACAGCTGGCATCCTGCTGATATTCAACTGCATAAAATAGACTTGTGCTGCTGCACAATATTCATATTCTTGTGGAGGGGGGGGGGAGATGTTGCTATGCCATCAGAAGCATTGCACAAGCACAGCCAGTAGTGTGGCAGTTGCACAAGGCTCTTGATGCCCAACTTGTACTGTTACCCAATGGGAAACCTGATTGCACAACAAGATATCTTTTCGGAACCCAATTGTGCATTGTATCAGTGACACATCTCTGTCAAAGTTTCAGATTGATGCAGAATGTTGACCAATGATTT
The DNA here is from genome assembly GCF_019175285.1 of Sceloporus undulatus. NCBI lineage: Eukaryota > Metazoa > Chordata > Lepidosauria > Squamata > Phrynosomatidae > Sceloporus > Sceloporus undulatus. Next base: position 185,416,812 of record NC_056523.1, on the reverse strand, counting down.
CTGCACAGAAAACTTGCTTTCAGTGCAGAACATAGTGTTATTTGTACAAAATCTTTTCATTTTTGTACATTTTTCATGAAGTCCCATGACATCCCATGCTCCAAAGACTTTTGTCCCCCCCCCCCCCCCAGTATTCTTTGTGGTAGGGCTTTCCAAAGATTCAGGAAACCCATTTCTCACCACTCATTCAATTTATTTTCATTCCTAGCGACTACCCAGCTAGGGAAACTCCTGGCTTGGGATTCTGGGAGTTGAAGTCCCCAGACAGGTTGGAGGCCAAGCATGCCCCTCCCTGGGCCAGCCTTTACTGCCTTGCCTGAAGGTTTCTGGGTAGAAGTGGCCCCTGCTAGACTCCCACTAGTCCACCAGAATGTTTGTTTTATCGGGCCACTTTGCTAGAACTGAAAGCTGGAGAATGACAAACTAGGCCAGTCTTGGCCTCACAGGGCATGATGACTATGCCCATTTGAAGCGTGGGCAGTTGCATTAGTATGCACATATAAACTGTGATGCCAGGGTGTTGTAAATATAAATGCATGCATATTGAGCTGTCATGTGGAGTTTTAGAGAGTGTCCAACAAAATTGCTCCAGCTGTCCATGTTTACTAAGGATTTCCCCCATTCTTCCATTGCTTCTCCCAAACAGATCACTGTCCCTTTTTTTATCTATTTCCCCCCATTTTTCATTCATTCATTTATATATTTTAGGTTAGTACAGTCAGCCCTCAATATCCATGGAGTCTTAATTCATGGACTCAACCACCCACGGCTTGAAAATACTATTCACTCCACAAACAAACACACACACACACACACACATTCCTAAAAGCAAAGCCTGATTTTGAAATTTTAAAAATGGGACACCATCTTATTATGCCATTCTCTTTAATGATAGCTGAGCATCCACAGATTTTGGTATCCGTTGGGGGTCTTGGATACCAAGAGCCCACTGTACAAGATGCAAGGGTTGCCTTGAGTCCCAGCTTTAGAGAAAAGGTGGGGTATAAATAGAAGATAATTCTCTCTCTCTCTGGACTGAGATCCTGCGTCATCAGACATAACTGTGAAGATAGAGCTCCATCATGTAGTTACGTCTGACAATATCATCCCCCCAAATCTAACTTTTTATCCAGACAGCCCTCCAGTTGAAGGGTTTCTGGATTGCTGCAGATTGGGGTGCTGGGGAATGATGATTGCAGCACTCTTTCAACCATGGGGTGCTTCAAGACAAGCAATTGTGCCAGGATCCGACAGTTGCCTGCTCTTGAATTGCTCAAAGACCCAGAAAGTGCTTCAAATGTCATTTCCCAGCATCCTGATATGCAGGACGTCAGAAATCTATCAGTTTGGGGAGCTGCCAGCCTGCAAAGGTACATTTTTGCAGTCAGCTGCAGTCATTAGCAACTGTAAACATGAATCCCCAGCATTTATGAGATCATAAATCCAGCGTATGATGTTGTAACTACTCAATAGAATACAAGCCTTGATTTATATCCTTCTTTTCTTCCAAAATGGGACTCACAGTGGCTTACAATATCAGTTAAAATGACTAAATCCATATGGGGTACCAAAGTTTAAAAAGCATGAAGTAATCAATTCAATTAAAACATTAATTTTAAAAGCATTAATGTAAAAACAATTCAAACACATAAAACACATAGTACATATTTATAAACACCACACCCGTTGCATAACTCTCTGCCCCAACCAGGTAAAGACTGAAGCCCTATTTGAAAAGGTAAGTCTTTGCCTCCTGGTGAAAAGAATAGAGAGGGAGCCAACAAAGCTTTACTCAGGAGGGAATTGGATAGCATAGGAGCAGTCACCAAGAAGGTGCTCTTCCATGTTCTTACCAGATGAGCTTGGGATAGTGATGGGATGGAGAGAAAGCCCTCCCCCAAAGTTCATAAGACTCAGGCAAGTTCATATGGGGACATCTGGGCGTTCAGGTAGTCTGGATGTAAGACCTGTCTTTCTCCAGGAGGTCTTGAATCCAGATTCCAAACTATGTCTTCTATCATTCCAATCATTACCTATTTCAACTGGTCTGATGGGAATTAAGAGTCCATGTTGTATGGAATGATCTTGGTTGCAGGAGATTACTCTTTTGTATTGAGTCTCTTTCCCAGGTTGTCTTCCTTTCTTTATGTGTCTTTCTCCAGATGTTTTGGATGACAATTTCCTCAATCAGCATGTCTACCACAACAGATGGGAATTCTAGCCCCTGTACAGAACAACCCACATAGGAAACTTTGGCCCTTCAGATGTGATGGCCTATAAGTTGCACCTGCCATACACAGTTTGGCCAGTAGAAAGGGATTATGGGCATTATAGGCCTGAACATTTGGAGGATCAGAGGTTCCATCTCTTGCTGTACATAATTTAAGTACAATGCCAAATCTTTCTATTCAGAAGGAAGACACACTAAATCCAACAGAGCCTACTCTGGTAAGGACTAAGTGGGTCTAGGATGGCAGATGACCTGGTAATAAACCACACCACTGAAAACAATCGATCCAACTGTTACATAGACATGTCGAGAGTGCTCATAAATTTTGGAGTGGAAAGATGAAGGGGTGCCTTCTCTGTTACACACATTTCTTGTGCATACATTACATATGAACACACTACAGCACTGCCATTAAGTGCACAGCATGCTGTTTCACACACTGCACCTGCCAAAGTTTACTTTGAACAGCTGAGTAACATATTGCTTAGGACAATCATGTTTGTTGAGCACTATATCTGGAACCAGAAAGAACAAACACAATCTTCACTTTTTAAGGCAGGCTTTTAAGACTGGAGAGGTTCTTGCAGATAGCACTAAGCAAATATAAACTAAAGCAGAGAATTTGGTGATCTAAATACCTTAAAGGCATTAGATCCTTTCTGATCATGGAAGTTAAGCAAGGTCAGCCCCTGGTTAGTACTGACTTGGATGAGAGATGGGCAAAGAATACCAGGTGCTATAGGCTATATTTCAGAGGAAGGAATAGGCAAAACCACCTCTGAGCATTCCTTGCCTAAGAAAAACCCTTTGAAACTCGTGGGGTTGCAATAAATTGACAGGCGACTTAAAAGCATCTACATCCAGACACTTTGGCAAAACACTACATTGGCAGATGGAGAGAAACACCACAGGTTATAAAAACAGGGCCATCACAAATGTGTATTCTTTTGGGGGGTTGGTGATGGTTACATTGGTGGCATTTTGCAGGAAGTGTTTGGAAAACAGCAAGCTTGTGTCTAGCTTTTAAGTGTAGCCCTCAGCCTCTCCTTCTCAGTCAAATGTCTGTAGACCATCTTACTGAAGAGCAACCTGGGCACCTTTTGGGGGACCAACTGCTCTCCTGCTATTATTTGGGCAAGTTGGCAGGTTGAGGATTGGCTGTAGCATACCACATTTTCCCAACACAGATTCCCCAGCAAATATCCTCACTGGAAGGCAAAAAGGTGTTTCTATTTAGAAAAGGCAGTTCACATGTATTGAGGAGCAATATGATCCAAGTAGTTTTTGTGAAAAAATAATAAATCTTGGGAATTCTGCATGTGCTCAGAGGCACACTGTGGGAGGGGTTTGTAAGAAACAAATAACAACTCTGATGCATAGAAGGGATGGCCTTTAAGCAGAACTTACCTTTTCAGTATTGGCTTAATTATTACAGTTTTACAACAGCCAATAATGATATCCACCTTGAGAGCCATTTCAGGAGAGAGTAGAGCCAGAGAGAAATATAATAAAACAAGCAAGCAAAGAGCATTATACAAATAGATTAAGTATATAAAACAAAAGAGAGGAATAAAACACAATACAGATGAAACAGAATAAAATCACAGAGTACAGCCAAAACGGGATAAAAGATGACCCAGGCCTAAAAGCACTATCTCAGGTTCTAACATCTCAGTTAAAATAAAAGTTGTCTACTGGTGCCCCTAAGAACATACTATAGGTGCCAGCTGAATCTCACTAGCTGGGGTGCCCTCTTTGTCTAGTAGTATGCCACTTTGCCTAACCTAGCAGGGGCACTTTGGGGAGAGCTTAATAATGATGATGATGAACTGGGTAGGTAAGTAGTGAAGAAGACAGTCCCTCAGGTCATTTGGTGGATACAAGTCATTCAGGGCTTTAAAGGTTAAAACTTTGCTTTGGATTCAGAAATGGACTGGCAGCATCCTAGTGCACACAGTGAACTACTGGTAAAAATTATATCACCTAGTCCCAATTAACAATTTAAACTAGAGATTGGATAAATTGTGGTCCTCTGGATGTTGTGGATTGCAACTCTCATCATCTCTCATGGCTGGCTATGCTGACTAGGGATGATAGGAATTGTGGTACAATGATGTCTGTAGGCCCAATGTTCCTGTCTTTGATCCACATTATTTTGGACTAATGAAAGTTTCTGAGATGTTTCCAAAGGCCACTCCACCTATAACACACTTCAGAAATGCAGGTCCTGTACAGTCAGACCTCTGGATTCTGCATCCAATGATTCAGTCATCCATGGCTTGAAAATATTTTTTACAAATTCCAAAAAGCAAACCTTGATTTTGCCATTGTATATAAGGGACACCATTTTACTACCTCACTGTACATAATGGAACTTGATCATCTATAATTTTGGTATCCACAGAGGTCCTGGAACCAAACCCTAGGGGATATCAAGGGCCCGCTGTATTTAGTAGTGCCACAGAGCCTGTGGTGCATTTTAAATGGACCCTGTGGCTGCAAATTAAATAGCTTGAAAACCACTGTGCTCAGAGTTGGGAGTGGGCGATGGTAGATTCACAAGGAACTATCTATGGTGCTGAATGTATTTTGGCCTTTAGAGTTCACCACCGTGCAAGTACCTTTGAATTTGAAGTTAAATCCTGGAGTGGATTCAGAGCCTTAAAGGCTGCATCCACACTGCAGAAATAATCTGGTTTGACATGGCACTTTAAGTGCCATGGCTCCATGCTATGATAGTTTGCTGGGGCACCAGAGCAGAGCCACATTCTCAGAATGTCATAGCATGGAGCCATGGAACTCATGTCAGGATTTGAAGGGTTAAAACACAGCACACAGGGAAATGTGAGCATTCAGCACAGTGGCAAGGCTGATCATCCACAACTGATGCTCATTGGGCCAAGGACACTTCAATGTCCAAGTGCATGTAGCCATGGATGATGAAACATGTGTCTGGATTGCACAGGAGACACATGACATGGCTACACACCTGAACTCACTGGGTTTGGGAGACCACATGGTCTGGAGACTATATAAGCCCAGGAGTTGCAAGGGTGTGGTGTGGGTTTGAAGTAGGAGTTGGATTGGTATGGTTTGGAGTTTTAGAGATCTAGTTTTGTATTATAGCACTGTGAATAAAGAGCACTTTGGGGACTTTTGTTTCTCTGGTGGTTCATCAGAAGAAGCTACAGCATCGGTTTGCTGTGTGTCCCTGGAGATTCCTGCATTGCTGCAGTTCCTGGAAGACATCCAGTTGCTGTCATCCCAATTGGACTCTGGGAGCCACGCTTCGGCTTCTGGAAATTTGCCAGCTCTGCTCCAAGGGTCTGATTTAACCCCAGGACTCGTTTGAGTTGCTGACAAGGGTTGTTGGACCCTAGCAGTTGCGCTGACAACTCAAATGGTGTCAGACTGGATTATTTCTCCAGTGTGGATGCAGTCAGTGACTAAGGAACTGCCAGCCACCATTGCTGTGATATCCTCCTTGCCTATCCCTATTTCTCCATTTATTCATGCACTATGTAAAGCCTATGGTGCTATATAAATAAGCATAAACATAAACATAAATATAAACATAATAATAATAATAATAATAATAATAATAATAATCCATTTGCAATTTCACCCCTTGAGTTTTGTTTTGTTTTATTTTTTGGTCTGAGGGCCTTTGTTGTTGTATGCCTTCAAGTTGTTTCCAACTTATAGTGACCTTAAGGTGAACATATCACAGGATTTTCTGGGCTGAGAATGTGTGACTTGGCCCACTGGGCTTCCATAGCTGAGTGGAGAATTAAACCTTGATCTGAAGAACTGAGGTCCAGCACTCAAATCATTATGCCATCCAAATCATTTAGGCATTCAACTGCTATGTGAAAAAGTCTTCCTGAGTTGGATTTTACATCCTCTTGTTTCATAGAAGGCTAGATGCAGTGTCCTGGCTGACACATGCCATGGTTACATTTTTGCCACATGTTGGGAAAAGGTGAGACATGATGTTTTCCCTCAAGACCAAATCCAGCATATGATAGTATGGATGCAGGACTGGCTTTCCTGAAAGAAGAGACTAGCCTTTGCTGCTTTTTAGGTAGCCAGTGAAGGACTGCTGAAGCAGTTATGGGACTAGGCCTGGACTCTGAAAACTTGTATATTCTTGTTAGCATGGCCAGGTTTTTAAGAATAGCAATACAGGACATCAACATTATTTTTTCTCTTTAAAATTAACATGTTGCCTGCATTCATAAATGACATTATGCACAATCTGCACATATTTTTGCATTTATGAAGGGCCCACATCCACCAAAACAGGTTTTTTTTTTTTTTGCACGTGTGCATCTTGTTCAGACCCTATGAAAGGAAAAGCTTTCCTACCTTTAGAGGATGGAGCTTATAACCCTCAAATAAAGGACATGTCTGATAATAAGGGATACTTAGCAACTCTGATTCTTGGATTGTGCCAAGAGTTGTCTGCTCAGAAGCACCTTTCGAGGGCATGCCAATAAAGAGTGAGTGGGGAGGTTTATTTCTCTCTTAAGGCAGCATCTCAGCGGGAAATGGCTGACTACACCTCATATACAAATAAGCCCAGCCCCACCTAGGGACTCAATTACATAATGACAAGATTCACACAGAATGCATGGGTTATATATAGTTCAAGCAAGCAGAGGAAGTACAAATGTTGTTGCTGATGTATATTCCAAAAATTTCTAGGCACCAAACCCCAAATTCTGTTGCACATTAAATCCAGATAACTAAACCAGACTTTAAGCACCTTCCTCAAATCATGCCTATTTTTCTTTAGGTTAGAAATCTTATCTCCAGATATCATGTGATTGTAGGATTGTAGAAGCCATTTTATATCCACTCTATACATGCTCAAAGGTCCCACTTTAATTATGATTTTAATGTAAAGAGATCTTGTAGCAACTTTGAGAGTAACTGAAAGAAAGAGGTTGGCAGCATGAGCTTTCGTAGACTTAACTCTACTTCCTCAGCTGCATTCTCCAAATGCATCTGAGGATATGCATCTGAGGAAGTAGACTTAAGTGTATGAAAGCTCATGCTGCCAACCTCTTTCTTTCATTTAGTCTCAAAGTTGCTACAAGATCTCTTTACACTAAAATCATACTGATTTTACTGACTAACACAGCTATATCTTTGAATTCTGTGATTATAATGATTATATATGTTTTGTGGCTAAGCATGACACTAGGAAATGATTCTGAAATAAAACTTTGGGGAAGACCCAGCATGGTGTAGTGGTTTGAGCATTGGACTACGACTCTGGAGACCAGGATTCAATGCCCAGCTCAGCCATGGAGACCACTGGGTGACCTTGGGTGAATAACACACTCTTAGCCTCAGGAAACCCCATGATAAGTTTCTTTTGTGGTCACCATAAATCAGAAATGACTTGAAAGAACACAAAAACAACCAGGCTGAAATTAAATCTTGCAGGCATAATTCCTTATGGACACTGTATTTTGTTTAAGACCTGGATGGCAAACCTTTTACACTGCCAGAGGTAAGTTCTGATTCTGGAGGGTGCTTTAGGCCTGAATTTAAGCAGAGGCTAGCATCAGGCAACAAGGTGATGCCAAAACATAATAAGAAGGGCCAGATGTAATTCTTTCAATTTTGGCAATGTCCCTACCAAATATACAAATCCCAGCTCAATTCTAGCTATGTCTTCTCAGGAGTAAGCCCCAGGATAATAGCTTTTCTCTCTGCAAAGCACAACTCAAATCCATGAAGAAGCTTTCATGCCAGGGTATTTAAAATTTAAATACCTTTAAGTACCCTCTTATCTCTAGTCAGGGATCAGAGATAATAGGAACAGCTTGTGGGCTGGATGGGCACTTTCTCCCCAAAGGCTGTGGCAAGCCTCTGGGGGCAGAATTTTCCCCATCCCTGTTTCATGAGGTAGATGCATGGAGGTTTGCATGCTCCCCAATTTGCCAGGATTGTGTCTTGTATGCCAAAGAAAGAAGTGGTACACATTTGCAGAAGAATGCAGTGAACTATCTTGAGGGGGACCAGGGCTGCTGTCTTAGTTTCATAACTGTGTGGAGTCTTCCACATGAGAGGCACTAAGGTAGTATTTTTCACCTGCAGATAGAGGTGGTACAGTTCTTTCTATAACCAGAGAACTGCACCATTTCATTTGATAGCAACTCTGTGCCTTTGAAAGTGATTGCCAAAAGATGTGTGGGGAACAGAAGTGTGTTTTGTTGGCCTTCAAGTCATTCCTGACTTATGGCAACCCTAAGGTGAACCTATCATAGGGGTTTCTTGGCACGTTTCTTCAGAGGGAGTTTGCCATTGCCATTCTTGGAGAGCAAGAGAGTGTGACTTGCCCAAGGTCATCCAGTGGGTTTCCTCCTTAGTGAGGATTCGAACCCTGCTCTCCAAAGTCATAGTCCAATGCTCAAACCAGTATACCATGCTGGCTGTCAGAGAACTCCCCTCCAAATGAAAGAAGTGATCTCCAGCTTTTGGAGAACAGAAGTACTCCCTTTCAAAAGCTGGAGATCACATCTTGCAGGGCGTTGCACAGCCTACCCTAAATGTACTTCTCTGTCTTCTCCACTGACATGTTTTCTACCTTTTCACAGACAGAAATTTGACAGGTGCAGTCAGCGAAATAATAATTATTAACAACAACAGCACAGCAACATTTAGTGGAGGGATGTGTCCTTTGTGCTTACAGTTGCCCTTTTGAATTTCCCTTGTGACTCTTGACCACCTGGAATCACCCTGAAGCTAGCAAAAACAATTCAGCTGCAAAACTCCTTTTTCAGTTGAAAATTTAGTCTTATGGGGCTTGCTTGCTATTAAACACTGTTTGGGGGAGCTTCTTGTCTTAAGAAAACAGCAAAATCAGCTGAACAGGGGTGCGGGAGCGAAACTTAGTCAGAAAATGGTATTTCGAGGCTTGTGTTAAAATGTCCCTTCTGTGTACTGCCAGCACACTTCAGGGGACCTTTAGGGTATCAGAAGATTGAAAATGGCCCTCTTCCCCTGGAATATGCCCACCCTTGATTTAGACCAGTGATTTCCAAACTCTGATCCTCCAGGTCATTTGGAGTTAAGTTCCCAGATGCCTCAACCATCTTGGCTAATGGTCAGGATTCTGCGAGCTGAAGTCCAAAACATCTGGAAGACCAGAGTTTGGGAATCACTGATTTAGACCGCAGTATGTGACTCAGGGCTAAGGTGGCCACTTGAGGCATCACTGAAAAGGAGGACAATAGGAGATAATTGAGCCTGTTTGCGCTACACAGTTATAGCACTATGGCTGGCATCCTATTCAGCAGTTATCATATTGTCAGTCTGCCTTATGACATTGCAGTTCACTTTTACAGTCGTTGTACACTCAGTGAGCAAAAGTGCCTCCGAAACATTCCAGCGATAGGAAGAGAGCTGGATGTTTCTCTGCTCTTCATCTTGCTCCCCAGCAATTGTGGGGAGCTTGTCCTACTGAAAAAATATTTGCGAGTTAGCATTGGGAGTTGTAGGTATGTTTCCCAGTGCAGAATCCCAGCCTATGTTTCCGCTTTAACTGGCAAGGGGCCCTTTCACACTACACAATTATAGTGTTATCTTCCACTGTAACTGCCATGGCTGCACCCTGTGGAATCCTGTGGGTATTGTAGTTTAATCAAAGCCAAACTACTTTGATGTATTTACTCAAAGCCACCAGTTTAGCTCCTCCCTGAACTGCAAATCCCAGGCTGCTGCAGGATTTTTCCATGAAATATAATTGGATAGTATGAAAGGGTTCATGGTACCATCCTGTAGTATCCTGGGGTTTTAAGTTTAAGGAGAGGTATTTAGAATTCTCAGATGGAGAGCTCTAGCACCTTCTCAAACAACAGATAAATCCCAGGATTAAAGTAGAATACAAATATATAGTGTGGAAGCCCCCCCCCCCCCCCCCCGATTTGTACCGAAATATCCATACAGATGAAATGATTTCATTTGATTTTAATTAGCTTATTTTTTATTAATTAAATTTTATTAATAGCAGTAGAAATACAAAACACTTTGCCGTACTGGTAGTCACTTGGGTGGCCTATATGGGGGCTTGGTCAGCTCTCCATGTATTTCACTTTTGCAAGACAACTTCTGAGCCCTTGGGTGCTCTTCTCACTTGAGATTCCTCCACTGGACAAGGAAAAGGCAACCATTCTCATGGGAGACATCTTCAAATGGAGAACTGTCTTTTGTGATGTAGGACACATGGCTAATCCCTGCCCTAGAGGAGGGTTATATGGGTTGCATCTACATTGTAGAAAGAAGACAGTTTGACACCACTTTAATTGCCATGGCTCCATCCTACAGAATCCTGGGATTTATAATTTTGTGAAGCATCAGTAAAACTAGACATCCCAAGAGTCCATAGGCTAGAGCTACAGCCCTTAAAGTGGTGTCAAACTGCACTGTTTCTACAGTGTAGGTGCATCCATGGGTGGCCAAGCCTTGGTCCAAGGAGAAACAGTGACCTGAGAAAAAACAACCATTGATGCAGCCTTTCCCCTTTCCTTGGCTTTATAGCTATGCCAAATGATTGTCTTTATCATATTTGTAGTTCTGGCAGTGGTTGGTAATGTTGCCTCAAAGTAAAGCCTTCATTCTCTTGTTTTTGTCTTCTTTAAAATGAATACATGATACCAAGCTGGAAAAAAATTCATCATTTAAAGCTTATTGATACCAATTCATTTTTGCAGGAAGTTCATTTTTGCACCAAACAACCTATAGATCTTTGAAGCAAAAAAGGGAGTTTTTTTTAAAAAAAGATTAGAGACATTTACCCCCCCCCCCCAATTTTTGTTTTTACTCTGTCTTTTTGCAGAAAAGTGTAATCAGAACAGATCAAAGGAAGTACTTCATCACACAGCTCTAGAGGATTTTGCTATCATAAGAGGTAGTGATGGCCACCAACTTGAACAAGCTTGAACAACAAGAGGATTAAAAACAAATTCCTGGATGATAACACTAGAAAAAGCGACCAGTCACTAGGGATACCTCAGTTAACAAATCCTCTGCTAAAAAAGCTCCTTTCTACAAAGCCTTTTTATGATCTCCAGCCCCCTTTTCCACCTTGTCATCGGTGTACCAGAAGAGTTTTAGACGCAGCAAATTGGGAGGAGGATAAAAAGGGTCTGGAAAAACACAACCTTTTCATGTCGCTTGCAACCGTGTTTCTGCAATAAATAAATACAATAAACAAAGCTTGAATGGGGAAATAGTGGGATTCCACACAGGGGTGTCACTGGGGGTGTGTAGGGGAACCAGACCACACTATGTGACACCTTAAGGTGGAGGTGACACTGCTGTTTCCCAAATATCTGCTTTTCGGCAGAAATGGATTGTGGTGTTTGCCTGTGTCCCTTACACTGACGAGATGGTGTGACTGGGCAAGGCTCAGTGGGAGGAGAAAGGAGAGGCCCAAGATCTTTTTATTTTTAATTAAAGTTTAAATGTTATATATATATTTTTTAAAAAATAAAATTTTAATTAATTTCTTTAAAAAATATTTTAAAATTTTCCTTAAAAGCATCACATTTTATCAGATTTTCTCTTGAACCACATGGAACTATATACATGTAAATACATGTAGGCTGTACGCATGATATTGTAATCCAAAGGTATAATTTTAATTTAGCTAGTTGTTTAGGTCACAACTATTACTATTGCATTCAATGTGATATATGGACTTTAGATGTATGAGTAACGTTAGTACAAAAAAACTTACTAAGGATTCTGTATAGTTGGCATGTGAAGAGGTCAATGAGGGGTTGACGCCTTGAGTTATCACACTGAGTGACGCCAACCCTAGTGACGCCACTGATTCTACTTTAGCTGTTCTTACCGTAGCTATATGTGCCTGACTACATAAGCAATGTATATAGCAGCTGCATCCAGAATCCCTTATTCAGCATGAATAAACAGCAAAACACTACCCCATGATGTTAAAAAAGCATGGACCTACTTCATGGACTGAAGTATTGTTGTTAAGTGCATTCAGGTTGACCTTGACTCATGGTGACTCTGGATGAAACATCTCCAAGACTCCCTATCTTAGACTACACTTCTTAGTTCTTGCAGATTCATGCACATAACCTCCTTAATAGAGTCCATCCATCTAGTGTGGTCTCCCTCTCTTTCTACAACCTTCTACCTTTCCTAGCATTGCTGTCTTTTCTAATGAGTCATGCCTTCTCATAATGCAATCAAAGCACGACAGCCTCAACTTAGTCGTCTTAGCTTCCAGGGAGATTTTAGGCTTGATCTGCTCAAGGACCCATTTGTTTGTTTTCTGGGCTGTCCATGGTATTCTCCACACTCTTCTCTAGCACCGTATCTCAAATATGTTGATTTTCTTTTTATTCACTGTCTTCACTCTCCAGCTCTCACATATATACATGGTCATGGGGAACACAATGACTCAGACTGCGTATATTTCCTCCTACTGGTGGGCTTCACTAGACCACCATCTGGCCCCTTGGTGTGAACAGAATGCTGGACCATTGGGCCTTTGGTCTGACCCAGGAGGTCTGTTCTTGAGTTCTTCTATTTTTTTTTGCAATGAACACAGAGCCACCAAGCTCATTTGGTGCCTGGTTCATCTTGGCATCCAACAAGCATCTTGGCACCCAGCTTGCCCATCTGTGAGCCTGACTTGGTTAGGTGAATTGTGCCATCTTTGAGAGAGAGAGAGAGAATATAAAGAGGAAAAGGGAAAGGCTGCAACCTTGAAACAGCCGGTGAATCAACTACAAATTTAATCAGTTTACGCAGTACATGAGCTAAAGCAATTAATCGGTGTGGGTGGAATATCCTATTAAATCCTTCCACTGGTGGAACTGTTTCTGTCAGTGGAATGAAGAGGGAGGAGAGATTTTTGCTCTTTCCGCCAGCCTATTTGAATCCTCAGAATCTGATCTGGAAAATGGAGACCGTCTGGAGCAGATTAAGAAATTAGGGGGAGAAGAGGGAGTAAATTTCATAGTGTAAGCATACTTCCATGCATGTCACCACACTGGATTTTACCCCTTTTTTATGTTGGTATCATTTTTAATTGAGCCTGCTGCAGGCTAAAAGCCTCCATTTAATTCTTCAGAAGATGCTTTGGTTCTAGCATGTTTCTCTAATTGGGAATGTAGCAAAATCCTTCCGAAACAGGGTTCGGAACCGTGTGCCCCTCCAGAGGTTGCTGGGTTGCATCTCCCAGTATTCCTCAGCATGAGCTATGCTGATGAGGGCTGCAGTCTAACAACATCTGTACGGTTCCCATCTCTCTTCTGAGAAGAAACAAGATTAGCAGTTTTGCTTTATTATCTTGTGTTTTCCTGTGTCTCAAACAGGCACTTAAATTGAGAGTTTATTGCGGTGCAATCTACTTAAATGTAATTGAGCAATTAATTGATTAATCATTTGAAAAGCACATGATTAGCCAATTTCAAATTCTTCAGCTAGTTGCTTGGGAAAAAAGAAACTGGGCCAATTAAAACAGGGATTTGAAAGGTATGTGACACAGATCACCCACTTCCCAATTTGATTTTTTTCCCCAGGGAGGCTCTGCATTTGATTAAAGTAGTGGTTCTGGGGGTGGATAGAACTCTGCTCTGGGCCCACAACCAACTCCCAAAATTCCATAGCCTTGAGCCAGGGCAGTTAAAGCGGTGCCAAAAACCAGGTCATTTCTCCAGCGTGGTTCAGCCTTACTGTAGGTTTTTCTGCTTCCTGTGTGGTTACGCTAGAGAGAGATGAAAAGAGGAGGCCAGAAAATAGAAAGCTAGACTACATGTGAAAGGGATTTTAGAGTAAAGGTACAAGGAAAAACCCTATGAAATTCATGGGGTCACCATAGCTAGAAAGCACATACACAATTTGTGATTAAAAACTTTAAAAACCTGTAGAAATAATGCAGTTTGACACCACTTTAACTAGTTTGGTAAGGCACCAGTACCCTTGGACAGAAAAGGCTAGAGATCTTGCAAAGCTACAAATCCCATTCTTCCTCATTAATAACTTTTGCCATCTTGACCACATTCTGGTTTTGCGTGACCACACACATCCTGGTTTTCATCTGTGAAATGTTGGAAGGTATGGGATGATCTGCGTACAAGTAAAAAGGTAGCGTACAAGTAAAATGTTGATTTATCTTATTTGTAAATATTTATTTCAATCTAGGATGGACATTTTATATATTCCCTATATTGTTGGCCTACAATTCCCAGAATTCCTCATGATTGGCCATTGTGCTAGGACATCTGGGAGCCACAGGCCAACAACACTGAGAAGCCTGTCCTATTTGCATCTCTGTGTTAAATAACGTAAACAACCCCCCAATGAGCAGAAAACTAGGACAATAGAGACCAACTAGATAGGCTTGTCAGACTGAAAAATGGAGGCAGCTCCTGTACTTTAAATGGTCCCAGCTCAGCCATATAAACTCACTTGGTGACCATGGGCAAGTCACACTCTCTCAGCCTCCGGGGATGGCAATGGCAACCATCCTGTGAAGAAACCTGCTAAGAAACCCCCATGATAGGCTTGCCTTAGGGTTCCCATAAGTCAGAAAAGACTTGAAGGCACACAACAGCAGAATTTCAGCAGGTGTTGCTTGTTGCCAGGTTGTATGACAAACAACATCTTTTGAAATTTTTGCTTTTCTACAGCTTTAACAGATTCAGTAGCTCTCACCAGTTAAGTCTGACCACCCTAGAGCTATAGATTTTCTGAAGCTCTCATAGAGAAAGTCTCAATGGGTGTATGAAGCTGAGGTGTCTTGTGTATTTTGAGATGGTATTTATCTATCAGCTTGAAAGGAAATAGTTGCTTGTGGTTTCTTGGGGTGGAATGGGGCTTGAATGTGGCTCTGGAGTGCTATGATACTGGAAGTTTGACTCTAAAGAAGGATCTACAACTAAGATCATCAGTCTTTGGTGGGAATCATATGCCTTTAGAATATGCGCCGGGGGAAATTCAAACGGAAAATATTTCTCAGTGGAGGTGCACTTATAAGGAAATTCTCTACAGGTTTTAAAGGAATAACAATCCTGTTTCCCTACCAAGCATCAAATGTAGTAGAACTGAGAGACTTTTATACCCCTAATGTGGATGGACATTTGGATTCCTTCTCAAAATCTGAGCATTTTGGGTAGCATGGCAATGGCACATAAATCTTTCCAAGAAAGAGTGGGTTACTATAAGTTGGAGTTGACTTGAAGGCACACAACAACAAGCTTTATTTGCTGAAATTCCAATGTCTACACAACTATTGAAGGTCCAGGATAAGTTCTGTGCTCTTTTGCATCTGGCTCTTCTGATTGAAAGTTATAATATCTGCCTAGAAGATCTTCCTTCTCATTCTAGATGTACAGTCAGGCTATTGATACTTGGTGCAATGGGAATCCACTGTGCACACCTGCCTGGAGATTGCTTTTTCTGTGTTTCATGGCTGAGATAGCACATTCAAACAGGAGCCACTGATGAGATTTAGCACCAGTCTGTAGTGTCCTTTCTAAGCAAAGGAGCAATTGTTTATGAATATGTGCCAGTCTCTATTTCCTGGGGACAGCAAAATGCAGCAATGCATGACTTGCACAGATGTGCAGACTACAGGGAGGCGGCACCTGCGAGGTGACTGGTTGCGCTGTGAGCAGCAGCAGCAGCATGTGGCAATCAAGGAGGTGTTGATGTGTCATTTTATTCCCAGAGATGCTGTATGATGCTTCCACAATGTGTCAGAGGGGGAAACCAAAAGAACTACTGCAGTGAAGGATACAGCTACTTAACTGGGCATAACTGGAGAGCAGAGTACTTAAAAACAGTGTGAGTGTGAATAACATGTAAGGCTGCTGAAGAAAACTAGGAAAAAGGGGCAAGTCACATGCTCTCAGCATCAGGGGATGGCAATGGCAAACCTTCTCTGAACAAATGTTGCCAAGAAACCCCCATGATAAGTTTGCCTTAAGGTCGCCATAACCTGGAAAGGACTTGAAGGCACACAAGAGCAACAACATCATCATCAACCATAACAAAAGGCCCAGCCTTCTCTTCTGCCTTAATGGTTTGCGGAAATCACCTATTGGAGTACAGGTAAAACATATTGTGGCTCTAACATATGGTAAACTTTAAAGGCCCCATAGTATTATTAAAAATGTGTGTTACTCTATCAGCAAAGACAATTACATAAAATAAAAATGATGCAGTTGTATATTTTCATCTATGTTGACCAAATAGGCAAGTATATTGTTGGAAGCACAATATAACTAAACTGCACAACCTTGCAGTAAACCTATATCTTTTAATGTTTTTCCTGTTTTATTTTTTTCCAAACAGTGATATGGAATGTAATATTTAGTTTTTAAAAAACATACTTAGAGGCTTCTCATCATTTGAGGCTCTAAACTGTAGCTTGCTTAGCTTGTGCATAAGTCTGGCACTGCAGTGAAGCATTCGGCAGCATGGGGATAAACATTACCACTGACTCATGACTGCACAAAAAGCGCACAGCTGCTGTTAAAGGCATAGCTACAGGGGTAGGATGGGAAGCTGGCAACTGCAGTTGAGACAAAATATTACCAGACATTACTATGTGCTAGGGTTTAAGTCTTCATTTACAAGGAGAGGAAATAAGGAAGGTAGATAAGGAGAGGTCACAATCTGCATTGGTCTTTTTGCCATATAGATAAAATGCGGAAGGCTGGATAATTTAGAGAAGGAGAGGATGGCATGGGGCCCTGTAGGTATGGTTGGACTGCAGTTCCCATCAGCCCTAGCCAGGCTAGACCAGTGGTGAGGGAGAATGGAAACTGAAGTCCAGCAAAAACTGGAGGGCCATACCCTGATTAAGAGACAGATGTTAGCAGGATCAGAGTTTTAGTGGTGTGTATTTTTGGAAGTATTTCTCTTCAAAAGCAACACACCCAGCAGAATCATATGATAAAACTTTTTCTGAACTTTATATTTCACACTGGAAATCCCATGTATGAATCCAACCCCAGAAAGCTAAATGCACTTTACCCTGCATTACAGATTGGGCAGACACAAAGTACATTGTAATGCTGTGATGAAAAAAATGTGGCCTTCCCAAAGTTGTTGGATTTTAGCTCCCATTGCCCCCACTAAGGACTATGCTGGTTAGGATGGATGGGCATTGTAGTCCAATATCTAGAGTATCACTGGAGTGGTGTTGTAATGCAGAGTGACAGAAGAATTTTGGGTTTTATTGATGTTCTACTTCGAGTTTTTATCCTTTCTAAGGCCCAGGTTCTGAGATTTAGGTGGTAGTGCAGAGACCTGTTCTGATCAATGAACCGTTGGCTGGTGGTTGCTGGAGAATTTCCAGGAAAGAGAGAAACAATTGCTTACAAATACTTTTAGTAGTTAGAAAAACCCTGTAAAGCTTGTAAAGTGAATTCTGTTGACAAGTTAAAAGACTCCACTTTAGTCTAGCACAGTGCTTCTCAAAGGTGTGGTCCCTGGACCAGTACTGATCCCTGAGCCATTGGCTACTCATCCCTGGAGAGTTTCCAGTAACAAAAGAAATGATTGCATCTGATAGGCAAAAATACGGTTCTGGTCCTGGGCATATTGAGAAAAGAAAAAGGCAGTTTCCCACATCAGATAGCCTGAGAAACACTGCTCTAGGCAGCAGGGTCTGGGCACAACAAAAGTGATACCTGGCACAAGTCAGCATGGGGTAGTGCTTTGAAGGTTGGAGTATGACTCTGAAAATTGGGGTTCAATTCTTTGCTCAGCTATAGAAACTCACTGGGTGACTTTGAGTGAGTCACACACTCTTAGCCTCAGAAGCCCCTGTGATAGAGTTGCTATAAGTTGGAAATGACTTGAAGGCATGTAACAACGGGTGGGGCCAGAGGATGGCAACTGGCATGTCTGGCTGGCCCTTCAGGTATGGAAGCTGTTGGCTATAAGACCTCAAGCCCAAAAGAAACAGGCTGCTTTCTTGCTTCTGCTTGCTTCACTCTGAGGCAGGAGTGGCCCATGGATCTGCTACTGTGTGGGTCCCCAGAAACACTCTTCTTTTTACTGCCACTCCTTCTGTGGCTGCTCTGAACTGGGTGGGAGATCTGTGGGTGTGAATCCCCAAAGGCAGAGTGGGTATGGGAGGAGCAGTATCAAAATCAAGAGTGGATTTGCCACCCATCCACCCAACCCCCAAAGTAACAGATCTGGCAGTTCTTCCTCTTTTTCTTGGGGATCGCAAGAAGAAGGCTGGAATCCTCCAGATCAGGGCTAAAGTGGTGGTTCCTGGGCTGATGGCAGTCCCAAGCCATTGGGTACTGGTCCCTAGTCAATTCCAGGAAAGAAAAAAAAAGCATTGTAGCCAATGAGGACAAATACTCTTCCAGTCCCTGGCATGGGGGTAGGATGCTGGTCCTTGACATCAAAAAGCTTGAGAAACATTGCTCCAGATCACATCCAGAGGCTAGGAAACCCTTGCCAAGTAGTGGAGACTGTGTGGCTCTCCAGATGTTCAACAACCACCAGTCCTAGCTAGCATAGCCAGTGGTGGATCATGTGAACTGGAGACCCAACTACATCTGGAGGGCCATACTTTGCCCAGCCCTGCTGTAGTTTTGGGAAGGATAGCAGATGCACCCACAAGAGAGGAAGGCTAGCTTTGGAGGCTTCACTCAGATTGAACATCTGTCTGCCCAGAAGCCTAATGCTTTGTCACAGATCATCCTTGCAGTAGCTGCTGATATGAGGCCTTCCACCATTACCGGGCAGGGTGTGTGTGTGTGTGTGTGTGTAAAGGTGCATAATTAGTGCAGCACAAAAATGTAACATTCTATTATGTGGATGGCAGGAGCAATGCAATGGCCTGGAGGAACCGAGGAGAAATCTGGTTTGCAGCAATGCAGAGACCACATCCAGTCTATAAGAAGGCAGTTTGGTTGAATACAGTGGATTTTACTGGACTGCAGGGATGATGTGGTGCAATGCAGAGGGCATGTGGACTTTTGTAAGCATTTTTAAAAAGCGAGGGTTATCATGGTAGTCCAAGTAGGATAACAATAAAAACTAAAGCAGGATAACAGCTAGGGAGTTTACTTCGGCATCATCTTTGTGATCTAGGCTTGCTAAACAACTGCTTTAGTTTTGGTGCAGAATTGCAGTAGCAAGGCATGGGTGGCAAAGAGGGTTTGTTTGCAGTTTACAGT
Source organism: Sceloporus undulatus (assembly GCF_019175285.1). Classification (NCBI taxonomy): domain Eukaryota; kingdom Metazoa; phylum Chordata; class Lepidosauria; order Squamata; family Phrynosomatidae; genus Sceloporus; species Sceloporus undulatus. The sequence goes on along the minus strand of NC_056523.1, from coordinate 185,397,381 downwards.
TCAGTGCTTTGCATTATGAAATCAGATCTTACTGGAACAGTAAGGGGCTGCCAAAGGGATTTTTGGTTGCTGGCCAATAGGAATCTTACTGGCTCAGCCAGAAGTCTGTCTCCTATCCTGGAGTGAACATAGGAGAATTTAAAGAAAAGGGGGTTGGGGAAACGGGTGACTTCTGTTGTCTCATTTTTCCTTCTTTATTTTTTTCCAAAAGAAGCAATGTATTCTTCAGTGTCATGCTCAAAAGCACTTGGTCATTACTTTGATTTTTTTCTAAAAATAAAACTTTACAAAGTATCTTCCTGTTGGAATTAGAATACATTATTTGGTACTTATTATTATTATTAACTATTAATATGCTATCACATTTATTTATATCTTTTTTTGCCCTTTCCCTCAGTCTGGGACTCAAGGTGGCTTAGAAAAGTTGAAGCAGGTGTAGCTAAAAAAATTCACATCATGCAAAAGTTAAAAACACAGTCAGCCCTCTATATTCATGGATCTAAGTTTATCCACAGATTTAACTATCCATGGCCCAAAGTATGTGTGTATGTGTACACACACACACACACACACACACACACACACTTTGGAACTCGTAGGGCTAAGAGCACAGGACCCCTGTGAAAGTGGAAAAACTGTAAGTAACAAAAAACACTATATTTTTACCTGAGAGAAGAGCTCTCTAGGAATCTCTGGATCCTCCAGTGTAACTCTGTGGTCAACATCTGCCAGACACTGAGCATAGAATTGCGCTGGAGGAGTTACAAATGCCTAGTGGAGTGTTCTCTCTAGGAATCTCCAGGTCCTTCAGTGCAACGTTTGGTTAAAGTTGACCATAGAGTTGCACTGGAGGACCTAGATTTTCCTAGGGAGGACATATTAATAAAATCCGTAAATAATCAAAGCTGCAAAAGTCAAAGCCACAAATGTAGAAGGATGAGTGTATATATAAATTCCAAAAAGCAAACCTTGATTTTGCCAGTTTATATAAGGGACACCATTTTACTATGACTGTATTCAACGGGACTTGGGCATCCATGGATTTTGGTATCCATGGGGGTCCTGGAACCAAAACGCAGTGGATACCAAGTATAACAAAACTGTAATTGAATTAAAAGCAGTTAAAAGCAAGACCATTAACAAGAAAACAACAAACAATCTGACAGACCCTTTTCTGACTGAGCAATCAGCCATGAAAGACCTGTTAAAAGAAAAGAGTCTTCAGATGCCAATGAAAGGATAACAGGGTCTAGCCTCTTTTGAAAGGATGTTCTAGAAGCTGGGAGCAGCCACCAAGAAGGCCCTTTCCCATGTTCCTACCAGCTGCCCCTTTGTGGGTAGTTGAATGAAGAGAAGGGTCTCCTCAGAAGACTTCAAAACACAGGAGGAGTCATAGGGGAAATTATGGTCCATCAGATGACCTGTGGTGCATCTATGTTGTAGAAACATTGTGGTTTGACCCTACTGTAGCTCCATCCTCTTGAATCCTGGGATTTGTAGTTTTACAAGCTCTTTAATCTTCTCTGCCAAAAGCTGGTTCCTCAACAAACTACAAATCTGTAGAACGGAATTATGACAGTTAAAGTGGTGTCAAACTGCATGATTTATACAGCGTAGATACAGCTCTGGACTCGCTTGTTCTCCCCAAATCAACCTAAAAGAAAGACTTGTTTTCTTTATAGGAGGGGTGGGAAACAATTGGGGGGTCCCCTTATGGTGGAAATTCACCCTGGGGGGCATACAGACTGCCCCCCCCCCAGTACCAAAACAACAACAACAATTTCTCACCTCCAAAGTGGCTGGAAGTCCACTTTTTCTTTTGGACAACTTGTATCCTGTGCAATGTAAAAAAGTGCTGAAGGACTAGGTAGCCTGTTTGAACCACAACAACAGCCCACCCTTGGCCTAAGCAACTAGCTTTGTTCCCCTTTGGTGCTGAGGGAAGGTGAGGGAGGGAGGCATTCTGTATCTATTTTGAGCCCCTCAGCCTGAGATGACAGAATTTTTGTGAAGCTGGAAAGGCCAACCATGGAAAGAAGAGGGCTCCAGGGCAGTGTGCTGCAATGCAGCAGTCACTATCTTTTACCAAGCACAGGCTGCTAGAGGATTATTTTGTTGTTGTTCTGCCTTCAGATCATTTCCAACTTATGGGGACCCTAAGGTGAACCTATCTTGGGATTTCTTTGGCAAGATTTGTTCAGAGGAGGTTTGCCATTGCCTTTTCCTGAGGCTGAGAGGATGTGACTTGTCCAAGATTAACCAGTGGGTTGCTCTTTGTTAAATATATCAAAACCAGGCTCCAGCCACACAGCTTTGAATGTCAGCTACTCTGTGAATGATTAGTGCATTGGGATGGAAAGGGCCTTGGCCTGCTGCAAGGCAAGCAAGCATTTCACATCCTTTCACAATCCCATGGACAGCCCAGAACTGCAGGCAGCAAGCCTTGGTTGCAGCCACACAACACCAGTTCCTGCAGTGTAGTTAGTGCATGCTGCAGCAACCTTGATGGCATGCCAAAGATGCCTCTCCACCACAAATTGGGACTGGTGCATGCACACACACACACACACACACACACACCATAAGAAACAGCCTTCTCTAGGGAAGGAACTGAATCTAATTGAAGAATAGGGGTCGTGTGTGTCTCCCAAGTCAGGTCTTTGTTGAAAATTGAGACTGCAATGGTGCAGGACAGGTGGCCACACTGTTGCAATGGGATGTTGTGGTTTCCTTCTGGTAAAGGAGAATATTATTAGGCAATGCACCAAGATGTTATCTAGAATGGTGCAGAGATGCACTTTAGAAGAAAGGAGCCTTTTGCGGCTCTGCCGCTTTGCTAAAGAGAAGGGAGGGAGAGAGAGAGGAAGAAGAGGAGATAATGGACATCTCAGAATAGCAGACTGTGGTAACTTTCTGGAAGAACAACTGATGACGCAGAACCTAAAAGGGGCTCAAGTAGTTTACAAAGGAAGAGTGGTTTTATTTTTTATGCAAAGGAATAATAATAATAACAACAACAACAACAACAACAACAACAATAATAATAATAATAATAATATAGTAGTAGTAGTAGTAGTAGTAATTTCTTACCTGCCTCTCCCCATGGATTGAGACGCAGAACAACAGTTAACAACATCAGTTAAAAAGACATCAGTTAAAACATGCATCACTTTAAAAGGACAAATAAGATGTGCACATATTAAAACAATCCTCACTTAAAATCCGTCATCTAAAATACACAATTTAAAATGTCTCCAAGGAATAGACTGCCCTCTCCCAAAGAGTGATGCTCACCACTTCTCTGGTAAAAGGAGGCCAGCTTCAGAGAATAACAGCAAAGGGGGGGGGGACACGTTGCTGATGCATATTGATCAGCCAGGGGCAGCAACTGCAATGAACCTTCCCTGGAAGTAGGAGGTTGTGGACCCCAAGCTCTGTATTAGCCAAAATGGTTGGGGAAGATGGTCTCTGCAGTCCACCCTTCCTGAGGAAGGCTGTTGTGCAGGGTGGCTTCCTTGTGTGTTAGCAGCCAGCCACTGAAGAATTCGCTTTGTTTGATGGTTTGTGCTTTCACACTGAATGGAGAAGTCTTGAGGTTGCAGAAGCACAGACAGAAAGGGTTGTGATGCAGAGGAGGGTTTGTGTGTTGTGTGTGTGCTAAGGAGGAGCCATGGTGGTGGTTGTTTCAAGGCAGGCACTGTGGCAGCAGAAAGAGAATGAGAGGGTTTGCTTTGCAAATGTCCTGCAGGGAATTCCTTTCCATCAGCTGCTGCTGGGCTTTTCAGCTTTCAGCTTAGGAGCTGTCCAGGCTCTGCTATAACTCATAAGGGATCTATAGTCTTGCATCAACTCTAAAGCTTGGGAAGGGGGGGGGGGTAGAGAAAATATCCAGGATCTTATGATCTGCAGAGAGAGAAAGACGGAGAGATGCTCAAGAGCTCCCTCCCGCTGCTTTGCCGCATGGCTAAAGCAATGCCCCCCCCCCAGATAATCCTGGTGAGTCAGAAGGTTGCGGGGGTGTCTCCCTGATGCTCCAGATCCCCTGGGTTGTTTTTTTTTGGAGGGAGGCACTTTTCATAATGAAGATGTGATGGAGGCTAGGTTTCCGAAACCATGCCATTGCAGCAGGCTAAAGAGATGGTGAATGTATAGTAACCCCTACAACAATTGTAGCTACTACAAGGGATTTAAACTTAATCTTTCAATCTCCCTAGAATCCTATTCTTTGAGAAATAGTGGGGGTGGGGGTGGGGAGGAAAAAGCACAGTCCATTTACCTGGCCATCCTCAGAGCCCACCCTTGGCCCAAGAAAGGAAACCCTTTGCAAAGGACGGAAACAGAAGCAGAGAGCTGTAGTCGTTTTGTTTCATGAAGAAAGGTTGCGGGGCGGGGAGCTGAAACATCCTGGAAGTCTTGTAGATCTAAATCCATTTGGAGAATTGGGTGGCCAGATGCAAAAGAGGAGGGGGTGCCTGCAATAGCTGCAGAGATCAGAGAATTTCAGCAGGTGCAGCTTTATCATGAAAAGATTTGTGTATGTGTGTGTATGTGTGTGTTTCCAAGTCATCTGTTGACATGTGGAGACCCCATGAATTTCATAGGGTTTTCTTAGGCAAGAAGTTTTCTTTGGCAAGATGTACCCAGAGGTAGTTTGCCTTTGCCTTCTACTGAAATATAGCCTATAGCTCCTGGTCTCCCATTCAAGAACTAACCAGGCCTGTCCTTGCTTGGTATCCAAGATCAGGTGGGATCTAGTGCCTTCAGAGAATTTAGGCCATTCCATGCCAAGCTATCCCTGTTGAAATTCAATATAATGTATACTCAGAAGTAGGAGTGGGCAAAACTCAAGTCTTGTGGGGGTTACAAATTACTAGAGCCCACCAGCCAGAGCCTATAGCAAAGATAAATAGATAGCTAGAGAGACAGACAGTCACAAACACACACACGTGCATGTATTTATGCACACACACTCATTCACATTAAGTGAGTTCTGACCCCAGGAATAGCAACCATCACCATCATTGAGTACCAAAATAATCTGAGTACCCAACCTGAAGAGAGCTCATGATCTTTCCACACAGAAAATTCACTTCTTGTTACACTCCTTCTTCTTGCTCCCTTTATTTCAGTTGTATGCACTTTGAGATAGGAGCTGTCATTTTGTGCCAGTGTTGTTAAATGAATGGGAGCCAGAAATCCATGCTAAAAGTCCTCACTCTGTAAAAACACAGTACTGCATACAGTGAATAATAACATAGTGATTACCATGAGAGCCAATGTTCCCTAGTGGTTTGAGTGTTGGACTATGACTCTGGATACCAGGGTTTGATTCCTGCTGGGCCATGGAAACCCGCTGGGTGACCTTGGGTAAGTCACACTATCTCAGCCTCAGGGGTTGGCATTGGCAAACCTCCTTTGAACAAATCTTCCCAAGAAAATCCCATGATAGGTTTGTTTTTACCATGAAGACAATGGCAAGATAATAAATATTATGAAATAGTTCAAAGCATAAATATGTCAAGGAAAGGGTAAACACAGAAGACCCTATTGACCAAATGAAGAGATGGCATACCCTCCAAAATTTCATGGATGAAAATGGGGACACATGTGGCCAAGGAACATCAGAGAATGGTCAAGATGACAAAGTTATTAATGAGAACACAGAAGCCAGGAGAGATCTCAGCAGATTGCTTTTGCCTGAGCCTACTGGGAAGGGCAAGATCTTGTTCTTGGTCCTGAATTCTGGCTGAGCTAACTGAGTGCACACAACTTTTGCACTTTCAACTCACTTTGCAGCAGTGGAATTAAACAGAGAATGAAGGGGGAAAGTGGGAGGAGGAGAGAGAAACTGGGACTTTTTAAAAGTAGCTGAAAAAGTGGGAAGACAGAGGATTAACCAGATCTGTCCCTGACAATTTGGGACAATTGGAGATTAAGTGGTTTAGGGAGGAGGGTGGCTGGGTTATCATTGGCATCAGTACATACTGGCATCATGGTTCAATAGGTCTTGCTGAAATTCATGGGACGGGCACATTTCAAACCTATTTGAGGTTTCATCTGACTCATCCTGTTTCCCTGTATTGAGGTTTTCTTCTAAATTGTTTCTCCTTGCAGTATGCACTTTCTCTTTCTCTCTGCTGCAATTGCTGCTTTGTGCCTGTCCCTTCTGGGCATTTGGTTGCTGAGCAGAATGAATTATAAGTGGAGGAAACAGCTCATTATTTTTAGCGACTGTGTCTAGACTCCCTCGGAGCAGGAAGCAAAATCCCATGCTGCCTGCTGCCCATTTTGGCCTACCCAGCTTGCCTGTTTTGCAGCAAGCCTAAATGTCAGGTGTGTGGCAGCAGAGGGCGCCACACTACGACAATATCGGAGGCATTTGCTACAGAGGGTATTGTGTGAAAGGAATAAAAATGGGCTCGCTTGAGGCACTGCTTGCCAAAGGCTAGAATTTTAAAAAGAAGGGCTTGTTTAGGCCAGTTTCTCTGACTCTGGTGCTCTGCCCCTGGCCATCTGCTATGGCTGTGCCCAATTATTTCCCAATTTCTGCAGCAGTTGGCATCCCCAGTCTTTCAGGAGAAATGGAAGGAATACATAATTATTGGTATTCACTAGCACAACCTCAGGATATGGCGATAGCCCACTACTGGGCCTGAAAGGGGAATTAAACAAATTCAGAATGTTACCCTTGAGCTCCAGTGGATCTTCTGTGTTAAGTCCTGGAGCCCTGGTGGTGCAGTGGTTAAATGCCGGTCCTGCAGCCACAAGGTTGTGAGTTTGATTCCAGGGGCTCCAAGGCTGACTCTGCCTTCCCTCCTTTCATAGGCTGGTAAAATGGGTACCCAGCTTGTTGGGGGCAATTGCTTACAGATGGTAAACTGCTTAGAGAGTGCTGAGTTCACTATGAAGAGGTATAGACATATAAATGCTATTGCTATTGCTAAGCAATCTACTCTGGATTGGCAGATGCAAGGGACAAACACGTAGGGGACCAAGGCCATCCCAAGACATTTTGCAACCTGAAACTAAGAGCAAATAACATTCTACCCCAGGGATTCCCAAGTTGCTTCTAAGGGTCAACCCTGGCCTCTGGGTATGTTTTTACAAAACAAAACACAATATATTGTATTAAAACACTCATCATCTTCATCCTCTCTTTTTGTAAACATTTTTAATATGTTGTTGTGGAAACTGCCTTGGGTCCTGGCCTGGGAGAAAGATGGCATATAAATAAAGTAAGTAAGTAAATAATAAATAAATAAATCCAGTCTAACTGAAACTGGTAACCATCTGAGTACAAGGAAAGCAACAGGAAAATAATGACTTAGTACTGATTGATACTTCCCAGGTGGTTTCAACTACATAGGAGAACTGGTGGTCCAATAATTTGGGGGTTAGGAGCTCCTTCAATCTAATCTCGGGGGTGCTGAGCCCTTGTCTCCCCTGTTCTGGAGTCTGTGGGGTCATCCATGTTATGTTATAAACCAGTTTGCAAACTGGTTTAAAATTGGGTTGTTTATACTGGCGCTGGGATTTTCCACCCTGAATTCAAGGGGTGCTATGTCAAATCCCCTTGACCCAGGTTTTCCAGGATCACTATTTCCTCCGTGTCTTTTCAATTGCATCAGGGTACTGCCAATGGGAACTTGCTCCCGATCCCATTCGGGACATCCAAGAGGAAGGGGTTAATGGGCAGAGGGTGGGCAGATGGGCAGAACATACTAGTCCCATCCCACAGGTAGTTTGGTGTTAGTTGCCGGCTCTTAGTGGATTCTAATTTTCCTTAGTGGGCCCTTTAAACAACCACTCAGCTTTTTGATTGAGAACAGGCCCTGGAAAAAGAGGATGTGTCTTATCACCCTCCCTCAGCCAGCCAAAGGCACATGTGAAGGGATGGGGAAGGGCTGTGTGTACATGCATTCACACGTGCAAACCCTACTGGACAACCCTCCTGCTTGTTCTCTCACAAGGAGGAACGCACGTAAAGAAGGGCGCACTTAAAGAAGATCGTGCTCGCCCTATTTCCAAAACTCAGTCCCTTTTTTTCTTCCTTCCCCCCTTCCCCCCTTTTTTCTCCCCCTCCTCTTCAGAAGAGGTTTTTTCCTTGCCTTCCCTTGAGATTAAGAGAGTAAGGTTGACCAGGAAGAATCCCCCCTCCCCCGAGAAGCTATCATGGGGGTTTCTTGTCAAGGGGTCCTCAGAGGGGCTTGCTATCGGCATCCTCCGACACTGATGGGGGGAGGATTTGCCCGAACAGTGCGATGTAGATGCCCATGATTTGATTGGCACTTTAAAAAAAACCCAGAGAACAATTAAAATGGCGACTCCATTTTAAATCGATACAAATGGTAATGTGAGCTTCAACAGGGTTAAATTGCCATGGAGAGATTCGATCAGGGTAAATGTAGTGGGAACTTTGATTTGGTGTTGCATCATCGACTCTCTCCGGATCAACTCGGCACAAAAACGTGAGTGTGAATGGGGCGTAAGTCTCCTCCCACCTCAGTCAAGATGCATAGTATCCAAGCTAGTTTGGCACATGAGGCACAAGGTACCTTAGGCGCATTACAGAGCGCCCCAAAACGGCGCTCTGCTGGCACCGCTGGTTGCTGTGTCTGGGAACCGCAGCGGACAAACTACGCGATTCCCGGACACAACAAAAAGAAGCCACAAAAAGCGGCTCCTTTTTGCGCCCCGGAAGTGGCGCCACATGTCGCTAGTCATGCACTCGCGGTGTTGCTTCTGCCGCACGACATGCGGACGCTAGGCGCCCACGACGTCAAGATGGAGGCGCTCGTGTAGAACGGGCGCTGCCATTTTGTCTGCGCTGAGCACGTACTAGGGTTAGGGGCGTCCGGAAAGGAAGCCCCTGTCTAACCCTATTATGCGCTTGGTGCATACTTTTGGCACGTGTGGAATGGGCCATAGACATCTTCCCTGGCCTCTGGCAGTAAAAAATTCAGTAGCAACAAAGTAAGCAAATAACAACTTACTGCCTTTTCATTGCATCCCAAATGTGCTGTCTGAAAGGGCTCCATCATCTTGTCTAATGACTGGGCCAACCCTGGCAGGTAATTGCTTTTGCTTTTAAGCTTTGCCTTTGAACTTCCAATGTCATCTTTCTCACTGCTGTTGGAAAAGAGACTAATAGAGTAAATGGACCTTGGTTTTTGTCCAGTAAGGTATGCCTTTCCTTCCTTCTCTCTCTCTCTCTCTCTCTCTCTCTCTCTCTCTCTCTCTCCTTTCTTTTCATTTATATCCTGCCTTTCTCTCAGCAGGGGATCAAAGGCAGCATAAAACCATTAAAAAACCAACAATATAACAACAAAAAACACTTATTACTAAAGTTAAAACACAATGTTAAAACCCACAAGTTTAAAATACAAGTTAAAAGCAGCTTTAAAACTCATATAAAACATTATAAATGTTGTTATGTGCAATAGTGTAATGCTTCCCTATGTTATTTTTGCGTACCTTGCGGAGGAGGACTAATGTGACAAAGGCATGACCCAAATTAATACTGTATATAAAAGGAAGGGTGCTTGGTTGGTTGGAGAAAGGACTCTCATTTAAAAATGTACTCCTGGAATTGACTATTTAGACTATATTTGCTTCTTTTGCTACTTGCGTAGAGTGTCTTGTCTGTTTAGAGAGCAATGGATATATCTGGTATGTTGCAGGTCAACAGGAGTTGCTTGGTGGGATAGCTGTAACCTTTCTGAAAAGGAAGATGAGGTGATTGGTGGCAGATGCTGAATGCCATCTGCCAGAATGAGAGAGAGACATTTTTGACCTTCATTTATTTCATTTCAGTTAATTTCATTGATATGCCACCTTTATCCCGGAGTGAAACAGTGCACCCAAAGAATCAGCTGACAATTAAAAACAAACCAGAACCCTGAGAATAAAACTTAAAACAGAATTAAAAACTGTCACATTAAAACCGTAACTATAAATCAGTACAAAAGTATACAAAAGTTTAAAAATAAAGTGTACACCCCCAGAGGAATTTTCACACTAAATGCCTACTTGAACAAAAAGATCTTTACTTGCCAGTAAAAGTAGAGCAGGGAGAGGGCCAGTCTACCTTCCCATGGAAAGGAATTTGACAGGGTAGGAGCAGCCACTGAGAAGGCCCTGTCTCCCATGCTCTAATCAAAAAACCGTGGAATGATGGCGAGACCAAGAGAAATCCTAGAATCCTAAAACTCTTGTAACAGGTTTCTACAAGGAGACCTATGAAGTGCCATCCATTGTGACAGACTGCTATACAAACCCTGTTGAGTACTACTTGTACTCAGCCTCTCTGCACTGAGGCTTGTGCAGGTGAACTTCCGAAGGTTATTTGCTGTGTGTCATGTTAACCTGGGAGTAGGCATGCTGGGCCTATTTCCCCAAACTGCAGTGGCATAAAGTACATGAAAATGGTAGCAGAAAAGAAAAGTGATGGTAGGAAGAAAATAAAGTCAAGCTCCTTGATTGGATTCAGCCTTGCTCCATGGTAGCAGTTGCCCCCCAAGAGATTCCTTTCCGGCATAAAGGGTGGAAAATTCTTCCCTACACTTACCTTTAATGAGAAGGGGACATGGATTTTCTGCCACAGGCATTGAATTGGCTTACTCATCGCAAGTGAGTTGGAGTTCAGTGCTGAAGCGATAATTTGTACAACCACATTTTATACAACAATAAAAAAAAGCGAGGGAAGAGATGCATTTTCCAGGAACAAAACGCTGGGATTTGATCATACGATGTCTGCATGACTAAAACGCTGTTAGGATAAAAGATGCCTGGTTCTTTGGAAACAAATGAGTAACTACTGCACATTGATTACACCAAGCCGTTTTTATCTTCTGCATAAAACCTTTCTGTCATTGGAAGAGAGTGAGTTGCACAAGCTTGGAGGGAAGCTATGTTATGTATGTCCCCTTGTGCGATGAACAATCTGGAGGACAGGCAGGTTCTATTTGAAATGCTAGTACAGTTTTTTAGAGCAATCGGGATTACCTGTGTCTAGATAAGGGGCTGACTGGGGCAGAAAATCCTTTAGCAACAAAATACTTACACAGGTTCTGTGTCACAGACCAGTGAAGTGTAGCACAGATTTGGTCTGAGTCATAAACCCAGAGATTAAGGTGATTTTAAGAGTCTCTGAGTCAATATTGTCCCTTTTTGTCTCCGCAGGGCAAAGTATTTCAAGGGCAAGAAACTCCATGGGGAGATGGACATCAAAGTCGAACAGGTAAGTCTGTGCCCAAGTGATCGCGACTCTTGGACTTGAATCAAGAACCTTATGGGTTAAAACTTGAACTTCCCTAGTGATCTGACCTTCTTCAAACACTGCAAAGTATATACAATGTATTTTGATCTGTATGCAGTGCTGACCAGTTTTGAAGAGCAGCTGCTTATCATGGCACTCCTTTTATCTACAGCTCTGATAACATTTTATAGATGGAGGCCAGTTGTGTTGATCTATATTAACAAAGCAATTAGAGTAGTACTACTGGTTCATGAGCCATCAGTCACTGGTCCTTGGAGAGTTTCCAGGAGGGAAGAAACAATTAGAACCAATAAGCACAAATATGGTACCAATCTCTGGCACAATGGGAGGAAAATTGTTGTTCTCCAACATCGGAAAGCTTAAGAAGCACTGGATTAGAAGATTTCATGTCTGTTGTGGTGTGGTGGTTTGAGCGTTGGACTACAACCCTGGAGACCAGCGTCTGAATTCCTGCTCAGCCATGAAAGCCCACTTTGGGCAAGTCACACTCTGGTTGCATCTGTACTGCAGAAATAATGCAGTTTGACACCATTTAATAACTGCCATGGCTCAATGCTGTGGGATCCTGGAATTTGTAGTTTGTTGTGTTTTTCTATATAAGTAAATCACGCCGACTTGTTCTGTTTTTAATAACTCAATTAAAACTACCTCGGTTCCTTCTTAACATTAAGTCATTGGGTTATTATACCCCTAAGCCTTTGATAACTTGTTTTACAATATTACAATATGGATATATTGCGATATATTTCACAAAATTACTCAAAACTGCCCCTTTCCTTTTTCAGTAGTTTATTATTGGTTCCCAGACTATTTCCTCCCCCCCCCCCCAAGATTTATTGTTAATTAAATAAGTGAACTTGTCCAACGCTATCATGTCTGCTAACTTTATTATGGAGTCATCTATTGATGGTATTTCTTTGCTTTGATTGATCAGCTTTTACATGCGCTAAGCCAAAATCTGTGACTGAGGAAGCTCCAGTTCTGAACCCTGCAAATGCAGATTCTGTCTGCAAAAGGGTGTTAATATTACTATATTATTTTTTTAAGAAGGAGGAAACCCTGGCCTTGGGCTGACCCCCATGATGATGGCTTAAATTTCTGTCACTTCTTCCCTTGCTTCCCTCTGACGCGTGGCTGAGCCAAGGGCAAACTCATGATGTGGTTTTTCTGGTTGAGGGGCAATTATGTAACTTATGTAACTCAGGAAGGGGATTCTGCGTAGCTGAAAAAAAAATGCACGCAGGAATTGCAGTGAGATGCGGAAGTGAAACAAAAAGCAAAGGAAATGGCTTAGGTCAGCTCCTTGCTTGCTTGTCTGCCTTCTGAAAATGTTTTTCACATCCATTTGGCTGCGATTTTTTAAAAAAAATTAGCATTAGTTATATAAAAACAAACATACAGAATTGATAAAGCCCATAGGAAACAAATAGACACAAAAGCTGATTAGGAATGGACATTTAAAAATGTGTGTAACAAATCTGAGCAGTAATTATATCCAGAACAATTATGAGTAATTTTTTTGTATCTTTACAACCCATGATAAACAGTTGATCTCCAGAATTTAGAGATTGCTTGTATCTTAATGCCAGCTTGTCTTGCTGGGAACGTCTGTGTTTTGCAGAGGATTTAGCAGAGTGTTTTGAGTGCGAGTTCAATGCATGCAGTGAACAGACCTCATTGTCATCCCACATGAATTGAAAACGTGACTTTTGGAAGATGGGCTGCCAAAGAAAATTACTTGTGGTGGACAGTTTCTCTTTCAGGCAGAGTTTCTTTTTTTGTACCACAACATTTGGAGTAAGGTTTGCAAAATTTGCTTCTAGGGAAGATACTTCACCGCTATTATTGATCTCCTTGCTGGTGACCAACTCAGTAAGCTTCCATACGTGATGAAAATTGCAACATGTGTGGCCAAGCAACATCATCGTGTGGTCAAGATTTAAAAAGTTAATAATAATGAAGAACACACAAGACGGGAGAGGCTGCAGCAGTTTGCATTTGCCTGAGCCCACTGAGAAGGGCATGACTCTGCCCCCTCTTCTCCTTGCTGCTGACTTAGGGGGGATACAGACTGTCGCTTTTTGTCGGCATGTGAGTGGAGGCATGGCGTAGCATCTGCACGCTTGATGCCATGACCCCGCCCCCATGGTACCATTTTGGCATGCACACATTTACACAGTGCATGCCATGATGACACCACTGTGGCACAGTGCCCAAATGGCACAGTGTGGAAGAAACATCATCATGGCGCACTGGTACACCTATGACGCCCCTTCCAGGGAGCTGCTTGGGGCAACTTCTTTTCGCCTTCTCCAGGGAGAGAATTGGTGCCACTGCGTGCGGTTGCTGCGGCACTGATCTGGGGTTAAAAAGGAGGGGGGCTGCATGCCGCCCATCTGTATAGCCCCAATATTGAGTACAAACTACTTTGCACTTTGAACTAAGCTTGTTACAATGGAAGTAATCTCAAGAGGAGTAAAGGGAAGAGGAAAGAGAAACTGGGACATTTTAAACACAGCTTGAAAATTGGGAGTACAGAGGATTAAACATGTCTATGAGAGCCAGCATGGTGTAGTGGTTTGAGTTCTGAACTGCAGCTCAGGAGACTAGGGTTTGATTCCCCTCTCAGCCATGAAACTCACTGGGTGACATTGGGCAAGTCACGTGCTCTCATCTTCAGGAGAAGGCAATGCATACCTCTGAACGAACCTCAGCATAGGTTTGCATTAGAGTCACCATGTGGGCGGGGCTGGCGTTCCCGGCTGCATCAGTGCAGAGTGACTTCCCCTTAAATTAGGAACACGTGAGCTCAAAAAGGGAAGACACGTGCTTGCAATGCAATAAACTTAACTTTAATTGAGTCCCCTCTTCTCTTTCCCAAAAACAGACAACGTAAAGTCCCCAACCAAACAACTGAGTCTTAAGCCCCTTTTCCCGAGTCCACTGGCCTGGCCCAATCACAGGGAAGAGACCTCCCCAGGAGGAACAATGCCCCTGCGATGCTTCTCGAGGGGTTCCGTCTCGGCCTTTTCCTTATTAGGAGGCAAGGGCCCGACTTCCCAATGTTCACCTCTAGGGTCCCACCATTCGTCCTCTAAATCCGGCAACTTGCGGGTAGCCCACGCCTCGTCGTCCGGGAAAGGGAAGTCACCCTCTTCCCTTGGGTCTCATAGCTGTACCTCTTCGTGAGGACCCTGGCACTGCCGGCTCCCTCTCCGCCTCAGGGATACTGGCGTGCCGTTTCTTCCCGGACTCCGGCGTATCTGCTCTTTCCCTCTCTCGGCCGCAACTTCCCGTCCAGTTCTTCCGCGTCCTCGCCTTCCCGCCCGTTCTGGCCCTGCCTCTTTTATTTCCCTAGGGGCTAACTCCTCCTCCCCTCCCGACTCCAGCTCCACCTTCTCCCTTGTCCAGCTGCCTCCTCTCCCCACCTGGTCCTCCTCAGCCCCTTCATCCCTTCCTCCAGCTATAGCCTCGCTACACACCATAAGTTGGAAATGACTTGAAAGCACACAAGAGCAGCACCAGCAGTGTCTGCCACATTGGGACAACTGGAAGATATAAGGTTCTGAGGAGCCTTAGGGCTATAGAGAAGGTATGGTTCTGGGGTGAGGCTTGTTTCTGGAATGTCACCCCATCTGGGTTTGGTTTCTGTTCACATTTCTGTCCTGTTGGCAATCTCCCTGTTTCATTTGTCTTCTGTGTTTGAACAGGAACATCTGGTTTCATTGAGGTACATGTAGTGGGTTGGATTGAGCAACACACCTCCCCAAAATTCCCCTTGAATTAACACATATCTACATTGTAAATAGTATTTATTATTCTCTTGAGACCTTCTCTGTCAATGTTCTCCATTCCAGACTTTGAAATCCAATCTCAGTGGGATTAAGCCTGTGTTGTTGTTGTTGTTGTTGTTGTTGTGTACCTTCAAGTTCTTTCTGACTTATGGCGACCCTAAGACAACCCTACCATGGGGTTTTCTTGGCAAGATTTGTTCAGAGGAGGTTTGCCATTGCCTTCCTCTGAAGCTGAGAGCATGTGACTGACCCAAGGTCACCCAGTGCATTTCATGGCCAAGCTGGGAATTGAACCCTGGTCTCCAGAATCATAGTCCAATGCTCAAAACTTGTTCTCCAGGATTTCTCAACTAGGCTTTCCTGGAACCCTAAGGTTTCATAATAGGTTGTGAGGGGTTGCACAAGAGACTGTGACTGTAAAACAGCAACAATGTTTTTTGAACTACAGATATAATACCTTTATGTAGATCTGTAAATTATCTGAAGGGTTCCTCTTGGGTACGAAAGGTTGAGAATGGTGACTGTGCTGGGTCCAAGAGGCCTCAAAACATGACCGGAAACATTGGCTTCATTCACACTCACGTTTTTGCGCTGGATCAGTTTGAATCCCTCCATCGATTCAATACCAAAGAGATGTTCAAATGATGCGTGCCATGACCGGAGCTCTCCATGATAATTTAACCCACTTCACGTTCACATTTAATTTGGAACTGATTCAAAATGGTGAGCGAGGCCAGCATTTTTTAAAAAAAACTGTCAGTCAAGTGATGTACATCATGTCACTGTGATGTATCGCAGATCTTGTTCAACAATAAACAGCAATTGCACAATTTTTTTAAAAGCACTGTCACGTGACAGCCAGAAAAGATCCCTTCCATGCCACCCATAAATCCCTCATTCCAGCAACGATCCCATCAATGCCAGCCAAGATTCCCCCATGGCAGCAACGATCCCATTGATACAACCCATGAATCCATCCATGCCAGGAAAGAATCCCCCAAGCCATCCTACAATCCCCCCTGCAAAGCCACACAAATGCAATGTTGTGAAGAAACCATCAAAGTTTTTCCCCCAAAAAATCACACCATGCCCCCCCAAGGAACCCCCTCTCCAGCTTCTCTGACCTCTGCCAACAGGAAAAAGGGAACCATTTCACTGGCAGAAGCAGAAAACAGCTGTGTAGTGATTTAAATGGACCATTTGACAGTGCGGGAAGTTTGAATTCACAGGATTTAAAGAGCTGGTATCTTCGCCCATGGAACTGTGAGTGCTGAGGGGTGGAAAAACAATGGCCAAGATGTGTGGGATGGGTATGTTCCATCCCTCTGCCTATTGCTGCTCTCTCCTGGAAGGTGTTCCCATTGGCGGCTCCCTAAAATATCCTGGTTCTTTTGAAAAGTCGCAGCTAATGTCTTGGTTTCAAAAGAACTGGGTTGAGGGGGATTTGTGCTCCCCCCCCCCGAATTCAGGTAAGGAAAAACCGGCACAAGTGTGAACCACCCCCTTTTAAACCATTTTCCAAACCAGTTCAAAACCTTGTGTGGATGAGGCCATTGTTTATTATTCTGTCAGAATTTGGGAGGTTTGTCTGATTCATTTAGACTCAAAAGTCTAAATTTTAGAGGCCTATGTAAACTGTAGTTTCCTCAGTTTGTGCGTAAATCCAGCACTGGGACTACCAAGAGAGATGCTGCTCACCAGCTGTGTATTTGTGGCCTGATGATAAGCTCCTCCTGCTTTTTCTATTTCTAGGCTCGTAAACTAGATTTATCCAGCCTTGTGCACTGTCATCATGTAGGATTGACATGGGCTGCATCTGGCTCACTGGATCATGAAATGGTCAAGCCAGGCTCAGAAACAATAATTGTATTTTTTAAAAATAAAAACCTGGACAGGAACACAATTAGGTCTTATACCCTGCCAGCAGTGAGCGGGAAAGGGTTTTTAAATCCTGTCTCCCAGAAATAAACCTTTGTGTTCAAAATAAAATATGGAAATTGCTAAATCTTGAGTATAAGGCCATGAACTATTTTTGAGGCCTGCATTTGGGATGTTGTGCAGTCAGTGGGTGGATAATAGGGCTGAAAGTAAAATGAAAGATGGAGTGACATGACTTGGAATAGTTGGATAAAGCAGTGTATCTCATGCTATGTGATGTGAGGAATTGGCATTTTTTTTCCTCCTAATGTGCCAGAGACTGGTAATGTGTTTGGACCCATTGGCTGAAACCGTCCCCTTTGCTGGAAACTCTACAGTCTGATGGCTAATGGGTTGTGGACCAACATTGGATCACCATTTTGAGTAGTGCTAGACAGGTGGATACATTGCATCCAGAAACTCTCATTTTTTGGACGTAGTTATGGTAAGACTTATTGGGTCCAAGTTCCAGGACTTTCTGTTTAGCAGGAGTGATGCCATCATATACCACCCTTTCATCGTCCCCTGTTGCCTCTGAGTGTAACAACAAAAATAAAATCTGAGATAAAATGTAGTCCTGTGACTCTAACATCATCACTTTTCTTCTCATGTGTGATTTTTAACATCTTTGTGTGATGAAGAAGCCAGTGAAGCTTCGAAGGCTTGCATGATATATTTTGTGCATTTTGATTGGTCTGATAAAAGTATCATTACTTTGAGGATTCCTTCTGGAACACAGTTTGAAAGTCAGTGTACAGTTTCTGTGTGCGGCTGGTTCCATAGCACTGGGGCAGATTATCTTATCTGGCTTTCAGTCTTAATTTAGAAGAAGCTATGCAAAGCACTTCTGACAGAGACCCAGCAACTTGGAGAATACTTTCAAACTCTGGACTAAACTTCAGAGCAGATATACTCTCCCAGTGATATGGGAGCCATGAGTGGTTTTTTCAGACAAGAAAATCTTTTCTTGCTCTTTCTGCCTCAGCAGAAAGAGTAAAATGGCAGCCGGCAGCTCTGCGTGATGTATCTATGTTCACTTCTTCGTCTTGTTGATGTCTCCCAGGCAGAGTTTGGTGACCTTAACTTGGTGGCTCATGCCAATGGCAACTTCTCTGTTGACATGGAGGTTATACGCAATGGTGTCAAGGTGGTCAGGTGAGTGGCAACATCTGATCTGTGCTTGTTTGCTGTGACTGCTTTAATTCATTTTTTTAAAAAAAAAATCATGAATCAATGTAATGGTAGAATAATGATGAAACATTAACACATTTCGTTGGAGTCACCATGTGCAGTCTGCTGGGCCTCTGCTACTAGGTAAATGGGGTTTAGAGTCCTAGTTAGCATCATGGCCAAACATTAACAGCTGTCCAATGTAGCAAAGAGTCTTCTGTTGCTAACCTACTTGTATAGTCTTCATAACTCAAAGGAGGAGATGGGTCATATTTGTTCACTTGATTTTCTTTGTTTACTTCTACACTATGGAACTCTTGGGAGTCCATCTTCCCTCTCATTTTGAAAGAGTGCACTCCAGCTCAGGCTTCCCATGTGCCCAATGATTGGGAGTAGGGTGTGTGTGTGTGTGTGTGTGTGTATATATAATTGCATGCACCCATCCCTATGGGATGAACAACAATGACATCAGTGTGGCGCAGCACTCAAACAGCACCATGCTGCACTGGTGTCATAATTGTGCACAAGTGTGCCAATGGCGCCTCATGCATGGCGCAAATAGAACCCACCAGGAGCGGGTTCTTTTTAGGCCTCATGGAGGCTGCAGCGTTCATCTGGAGGAGAAAGGGGTGGCCTCTGGCTGTCCCTTTCTCCCAATCTGTACAGCCCCTGGGCTTCAATGAAGGACCTTTTCATTTCTTTCAGTATTTGAGGAGCAGTGAGATCCAAGTGAAGTCTGGTTTGATTTCCTAATGCAAATGATACAAAAGTCAGGAGTATTTGAAATCTGGTGCCTTGTGCCTGATTTTTCTTCTTAAAAAACTTACTTACTGTATATACTCATGTTTAAGTCTAGAAACTTCAGTCAAAAAATTGACCAAAAAAAGCTGAGTCAACTTATCCATGGGTCAATGTATTTTAATTCTTATTTTAAAAAAGAAACCATCCTCCAGTGAAAGCCAAGAGTGTAGAAAACACTGACACCCCTGCCCCTTCCAGCCTTTTGTGTGAGTACAAACTATTGAGCCTGCTGGAATTCTGTAAGTTCTTTGGCATCAATCTTTTTGCTTCATCTTTTGGATCCTTTGATATATGCTGCTAAGTTTTGTCCTCGACTTATCCATGGGTCATATCAAAATCCATAATTTTGGCCCTAAAACTTGCCCTTGACTTATACATGAGGTTGACTTATAGTCAGGTATACATGGTAATGTTCAGATTGATCTGACCTGCAGAAGACCTATTGTTCCTTCAATAGGAGCCAAAGGAGGGAAATAAGAGGCCCGTTCCAGATGGGCATAAAGTACGCGCTCTGCGCGTACTAGGGTTAGGAAGCAAAGCGCGTAGAAAATGGCGGCACCCTATATACACAGGCGCCGCCATGACTATGTCACGACTGCGCCGCCTCAAAACGGGGCGGCATGGAAGTGACATAGTGGGGCTGCGCGAGGGTGCCTGGGGTGCCCTTTCTGCAGCCCTGGAAGGAGCTCCGTTTCGGAGCTCCTTCCACAATTTGTGTTGCTGGCGCAGCCTCTACACGGCTGTGCCAGCGTCCCCGCCACCAAGGACACCCCTTTCCAGGCCGCGGGGAAGCGGCCTTTTGCCACTTCCCCATGGCCTGGAAAGCCGTGGATCGGGGCCTCAGAGGCTGCCGCTGTGGCAGCTGAGGCCCCGATCCGGCGGGGAAAGGGCCAGTTACAGGCCGCCCCAAATGGGCGGTCTGTAATGCGCCAGAGAAAGGAAGCACATGCAGCAAGAGAGGTCCCAGTTTTGATACTGGTTTCTAGTAGATTGAGAACTGCAGATCTAGAAGCCAGGACTCTGGGATGCTTGTTACTGGCGGATGGTTTTGTGAGTGACTATGGAGGAGATGAATTTTTGTGGCTATTCATTCTCACTTTGCTTGTCCTAGGAGCCTGAAGCCTGACTTTGTGTTGATCCGCCAGCATGCCTTCAGCATGGCACGTGGTGGAGACCATCGAGGCATCGTGATTGGGCTGCAGTATGCGGGGGTGCCCAGCGTCAATTCCCTACACTCAGTGTACAATTTTTGTGACAAGCCCTGGGTGGTGAGTGACAAGAGGGGATGGTTGTAAGATGACCAGAATCTCTGTAAATTTCCTTTTTGTGTTGGGGCAGGGAGTGGGGAACTTGTCAGGTGTTTTGTACTGGGAGGCAGGGACACAAAATGGAAGACTAGCAAGGTGCAGTGGTTGTGTGTTGGGCTATGACTCTGGAGGCCAGGATTTGAATACTTGCTTGGCCATAAAATCCAGTGGGTGACCTTGGGCATGTGACAGTCTCACAGGCACTGCCCTTGACAAAACTTGCCAAGAAAACCTTGTGATTTTGCCAAGAAAACCCTGTGAAGGCTCGCCTTAGTGTTGCCATAAACTGGAAACAATGCAAAGACACCCAACAACAACAAAGGCATATTTGGCTTACTTAATTCCCAAGGAGCTATCCATCACTTCCATGGTTTTTATACACATAGTATTTTAATTACAGTACTTGATGGAAATATTTTAAATCCCCCCTTCTTCCTTGCAGATATGACCATGTTATTTAAATAAATGCTCATAAGTATAATCCAAAATGCAATGATACCATGAAATACAAGAAAATGAGTTAAATAACAACATCATCATACTAAGAGAAGGCAGTAAATACAAATTGCAGACTCATTGTATCAACTAATGGAATTTTATGGGCAAACAAAAGTTGGATCTGATTCCTAAACAATTGGTTTGCTAGTATCAGTCACTTCAAGGGATGTAGCTATAGAGGAAGGGCAAAATGAGGGCATCACTTTCCCCAAAACAATTCTTCTCCACAGTGAAATATTCCTTCAGTCTGTACATTTCTAATATCACAGTTAATTGAAAGATCAGTTGGGAATTTAGAAATAGAGTTTAAGCATTTAAAGAGAAACAATGTGGTGTAGTGATTTGAGCCTCTTTGCCATGTAAGCTCACTCAGTGACCTTAGGCAAGGACGTTATCACACCGTCTGCAGTGCCCAACTTACCTCTTCAGAATTTGAGCCAAACTCCACAGTTACGCTGATTTTATCGCACAGACTTTTCTCTCAAAACGGCTTCCTGTTCCCTCCAGTGTTGAATTCAGGCCCGTAGGTCACTTTGGTGGCCATTTTTTCCAATTCCAAAGCTCCCAATTTGGAAAAAATGGCCGCCAAAGTGACTTACAGGGCCCGAATTCAACACTGGAGGCAATGGGAAGCCGTTTTGAGCGAAAGCTCAGTGTGATAAAATCAACATAACTTCCGAATATGGCTCAAATTAGGAAGACGTAAGTTGGGCACTGGAGGTGGTGTGATGAAGTCCCAAATCACACTCTCTCAGCCTCAGAGGAAGGCAAAGTCAATTCCCTCTCTGAAGAAGTTGTGCCAAGAAAACCTCATGATAGGGTTGCTATCAGGTGAAAACAACTTGAAGACATAAAGCAGCAACAGCAAATATAAAGATCTAAATCTAAATCAAAGTGACCAAGGGAATGTTAACACAGCAAATATAAGAGTTCTTATCACATTATGACAATCCAGTTGGGAGGTTACTACGATGTGACGTTCTGTGACCAGACTGTCCCATTGGTAAAATGTGTGGATGAAGGCAGTGCTGGCCACTTATACCTCAAGTGACTCCAAACTACACATCATCTCTTTCAAGGAGAGCACTGTTTTGTCAAGTACAGGCTGCATAATCAGATCCTAGTCATGAGAACCACCTGCCCAGCTGCTTCCACACTGGAGAATTAATGCAGTTGACATCACTTTAACTGCCATGGCTCAGTGCAATGGATTCCTGGGATTTGTAGTTTGTTGTGGCACCAGAGTACTCTGACAGAGAAAGCTAAATATCTCACAAACCTACAAATCCCAGAATGCCATAACATTACGTCATGGCAGTTAAAGAGGAACCACACTGCATTAATTCTGCAGATGCACCTGGTCTCTTGTCAGCTTCATCTTTAATTTACTGGCCTGCATCCAGATTCAGATTACACACAGAAGTGGAAGTGAGTGTCTTCAATGTATTGGCAACACTTCATTTCAGATCCCTTCGTGGCCTCACCTAATAGCTTACTGTTAAAGAACATTGGAGTGGTGGTGGGAGTGGTTTATTGTGTAATCCCACAATACAAATGCCATGGGACCCTGTTGGAAAAACTCCCCTTGCTATATTTTGAAGCTTAAACTGCACCAAGTGAAATGTCTTCAAAGGCAGCTCCAGGAAGTGTGGGCACTGGGGTGGATGGTAGGAGAATAAAAGAGGAGGAGAGGGCAATAGCAAAGGCAGAAAAGAAGCCAGTACGGATGACTGAGAAGCCTTTTCTTTGTTCTTTCTCTTACCTCCCTATCTTTCCAAACAGTTTGCCCAGATGGTTCGCCTCCATCGCCAACTTGGACCGGAAGAATTCCCACTCATTGAGCAGACCTTCTATCCCAATCATAAGGAGATGGTATGTTGGACTGGAGCAGGGTGGGCTGGGGGGATACCATCTTTACTCATTTGTCTTGCACTGTTTTTAACTTTCTGTACTTTTTAAACACTGTCAAAAGGGCTTGTTGATATTTTCAAATGGCTACAACAGTTATGTTAGTGCGTGTCATCTGTCTCGCACTCCAGATTAAATCATGTGTAGTGTCAGATCCTGCAGCTTTCAGATTCAAAATAGGTCACTTCTCTCTCTCTTAGCTGGCATTTCCACAGGCATGGTTTCTCATCCAAGGCTGTGGCATGATGAGGCAATTGCTGTGAGTGGTCAAATATCCGAACAATCTGGATGGATTGGGGTTTTCCAGCCCGTGGTTTGTGTTTGCCACGACTGGGAGTGGAATGTAGGATGTGGGCTGCGGCTGAGTCTGGGGTCTGGAGCCTGAATAGCAGCTGGCAGAAAATACTGCTCTGATGACTAGGAAGGCCCACAACACCAAGTGCTTGCTACTTAACACTCAACTGGCCAGTTCATGGACTCCACTGCAGCATTTTTGATGCCCAAGGTGGAACTGCATATGACACCTTTAAAGCAAAGTGCACAATACTCAGGTATGATTCCAGACAAGGTTGTGTTTGTACCATCATTCTGCTCCTTGTGTGGAAATTTATGGTGGTCTTGACAGTGTTGACAGCAAAACTCTAACATGGCATAGGAAATGGAGTAATTATATAACACCTTTTGATTGGTATTGCTAGGAACTATCTGTGTGGATGTGTATCAGGTTATTTTGGGACTTGAAATAAAAATGCACAAGTTTCTTCCCCTTGTAGTAAAAATACAGTAATATAAATTTTAAAAAGCAGCTACATTAGGCTGCCACTTCACAAGGCCTAATGGTTGGGCCTGTCCATCAGCCTATATTTTGCAGAGGTCAGTGACATATGCCCTTTCCCTTCAGAGTCTTGGAAGGGGTCTCCATACTCATTGTTCTCTTACTGGAGATTATCGCATTGCCTTTTTCTGATCTGGGCATAGACTGAGACCAGGCTGGGACCATGCCTTATTGCACAGCTCTGTGCTCAGATTGTTACCATCCTGTCTCTGATCAGAACGTCTCCCATTATGGAAAAGAAGCATTTTTAGCTAAGGGTGGGATGAAAACAATCTGGTCATGGAGCTGCGTGATAAGACAAGTTCCCAGCCCAATCTCAGCTCATGCTCAGAACAGGAAAAGGCAGCTAATGCAATAATCTTCACTCTTACTCTTTTCTGGATAGAATTCAGAGGCATAGCCATGTTAGTCTGAAATACCAGTATGCAAAAGGATCTCATAGTACCTTTGAGACACAGAGGCTGTGAAGACCGGCAGGAAAAGCCAGCTTGGGGGTGAAGTTGGGGCATGGCATCCATATGACACACGCCCCAGCTCCGCCCCCAGGCTGGCATGACACCACGCACTGCACAAGGCACATGGCATCACGGCACTCTTCTGGTGCTGCGTCCACATGACACAGCGCCAAAGGAGTACCTTAAAGCCGTGGCACTACAGCTATCGCACCCTTTCCAGGGTGCAAAAAGGAGCCACTTTTTGTGGCTCCTTTTTGTGCCATGGAAAGGCCAGATTGGGGCCGTGGTGTGTGGTTGCCGCGGCCCTGATCTGGCACAGGTGGAGGCAGCTGCAAGCCACCTCTTAGGGACAGTCTGCACAGCTTCAGAGTGAGTGAAAAAGTTGTAGCATGAGATTCCTGTGAAAGCTTATGCTACAACTTCTTTCACACAGTCTCAAAAGTTCTTTGCTTTTGATGTATGGAATCACTGACTGTGACTATTTTCTCATGCTTTAAATGAAGCCTTAGGGAAAGAACTTGTCCAGGCCAAACTATTCAAGGATGGGTCCCTATATTGGCAATTCCCTTTTTAAAAGATAAGTGCATTATGAATGTACTTTAATAATAGTAAAAACAATCCAGAAATCTTAGACACATTACTTTGACTGATGGAGCTGCCAAGATTCATGCACTGGGGGTGAACAAAGAAACCTGATTTATTTTTAAACTACAGATTGAGTGTCCCTTATCTGAAATGTTTGGATTAGAAGTGTTTTGGATTCTGAAATTTTTTGGGGGATTCTGGAATATTTGTATATACATAATGAGCTATCTTGGAGATAGGATTCAAGTATAAACTTGAAATACATTATATACATAGCCTGAAGGTAATTTTATACACAATATTTTTAATAATTTTGTGCATGAAATAAAGTCTGTGTATATCAAACCATCAGAAAGCAAAGGTGTCACTATCTCAGCTACTCGTATGGACAATTTTTGGATTCTGGAGTATTTTGGACCAGAATTCTAGATAAGGGAGACTCAACTTGTAGTAGTCTTTTAACATTTTAGATCTGAACTGCTATCCTGTAATCTGGACCTGTTTTGTGTGTTTCAGTATTTAGAGTACTAGGTTCTGCTTTGGCTCAAGGTTTGCTGCCCTTCTTATTTCTGTTGTTAAAGGACTCTAAAAAAACCTTTTGCTTAGCATCCCCTGGAACTTAATTTGCTCTAGCCATCTAGCTGCCAGTGAAGCATGCTTGTGTGTGCATGTTTACAATTTCATGCCTCTTTCCCTTTCATTCTTCATTTCCTTCGGTGCCCTTGTCCCCTCTTCCCAGCCACCACCTATCCCTTTGTAAGATGCCTGCAGGCAGTTTTAAACTCTTCACACAACAGTGAGTATAATTATTAGAGACAGTTAAAAAATTTAAACAGTTTCCTTGTTCTCTCCCTACTAGGTTCAGCCTGAAGACTCCAGAGAATGGTCTCTCTGCTCCAGGCTATGTAGAGTTTCTTTTGACACTGGTCTCTATTCCCTAGTGTATAATCTGGAATGGAAGAAGAATGGAGCAAATGCCATAGGCTGCTGCATAAGCTGGAATGGAAGAAGAATGGAGCAAATGCCTTAGGCTGCTGCCATACTGCAGAATTAATGCAGTTTGACATTGCTTTAACTGTAATGGCACCATCCTATGAAATCCTGGGATTTTTAGTTTGTTGTGGCACCAGAGCTCTTTGACAGAGAAAGCTCACAAAACAACAAATCCCAGAATTTCATAGCACTGAGCCGTTGCACTTAAAGCAGTGTCAAACTGCATTAATTCTGCAGTGTAGATGCATCCATAGTTGCCTTCTCTCATGCAGAGTTACTTTTGAACAGTTTGGAAGCCAGTTAAAGTCTAATAGTTACTGGGGACAAGGAACCATCTCACATTTTGTGGGACTGAGAATCACAATAAAGGTGGCACATGAAATTCAGCTTTAAAGTGCAAATCTTTAGGATAAGAAAGAGTCCCATGGCATCTTTATAGCCAATAGATTTATTATAGAATGAACTATTGTGTGCAGTTAGTCTTAATCTATCGGTCTTCAAAGGACATTTTGTTGTTTCATCTGCAACAGGGTGGCATTTATACTTCATATTCCACCTTCCCTAAGTGGTACAAGTGGCAAGAATACATGGATATTTTGTTCCAAATGCTGTGCGTGTGTGTGTTTGTGAGAGGGAGAGATCTGCAGTTACTCAGCAGTGAACAGAAAGGTACTCTGCATGTGTTCAGAGACATGCTGATGTTAATTATTGCTTTGCATGCTCCACAGCTGGCCTCTGTCACTGAACACAATCCCTATTTCTGGGGATGGCCCAGATTAAGAAATGCAGGCAGCTTTTGAGTAATGATGTAGGTGCTTCTGAAATAGAGCACTGGAGAGGACAGTCAACACAGTGGGAGAATGGCAAGGACTGAGGGTATAATGTGAAGGATTTGGAGGCCATTTCTGAATGAAAAATAACTCTTTCCCAGGCTAGTGGAAGCCTATCTTGTGCCTCCTCCTTGCTGTAAGGTGTTTGCAGAAAACTCTCCACAGATATCTTGTTTTTTCTCCAGAGAAACGTCCTAGCAGCTAACTCTTAACAGAAGCTCAGAATTTCCAGATTCTTCAGTCAAATGGCTGCATTAGTTTTTAGAGGACTTAGTTGTTGTATCCTTGGAGGAGTGTGCATGCAGTTTCCACAATGAAGAACAAGTGAGAAGGTTTGGAACTGGCATTTATTTAAAAAGAGACAACACAAGAAAAAGAGTGGGTGAGGGAGGGTTATTCACGGAGTGGAGCTCCAGCTCTATTAGAGTCCATGAAGATGTTACTGCATCAGGCGAGCCTTGCGAAAGGTTCCTGGGACTTGGGTGTTGAGGGATTGCCAGGTACAGAGGCCAGGTTTTCTAGGCCAGGGCAGGCAGGCCAAACGTTTGGCTTGGAATTGATCCCATACCCGAGACATGATCCCATCCGTCCACAGGCACTGATTGTCGGAGGTGACGGAACATGGCATGGAAGTGCAGGGCACAATCTGTTGAAGAAAGAAGAATGGAGGCATATGAAGAAAGAGGAAGAGAATAGCCCTTTCTCCTTTCATGCAGTGCATCCTACAACATTCCCTTCCTGTATCTGCTGTTGTCTAAACTCATCTAATCTGGAGATAAACAAACCAATGGCTAGAGGTTTCTTCTGGTCCTTCAGGAATATCCTAGTTTTGCATCCACAGTTTGCCAGTCCCAATGATGTCAATCCTTTTTTCTCACAGTCTAAGATAAGGCATGATGGATCTTTATTGTAAACTTCTTCTGCAACTTAAAAAGCACTGCAACATGAATAGCAACAAAGATTTTGTCACTAGAGTATCATGATCCTGTGCATCAGGCAAGGCAAGACCAAATGAGAGTGATAGTTCTTCAACCATTTAAAATATGGCTCCTGTATAGCTAATGCTTCTGCTCTTTTACTGGGCTGTCTGACGATATATGAATTTCCACTATGCACCCATACTTTTAGTTACTAGTTCATCTATACCACAGAGGAGAATATGCAATGGTTGGTTCCACATATGGCTAGCTGTACCAATTTTATTTATCTCAGTTTATTTTCATTGTAGACTCAAATGTAGCCTTGCAAGCCCACAGAAGCTCATTGCCTGCAATTTTGTTTTAAGAGGCTAGAGGGTTGCCTTTCTAGGTTGATACCAAAGGAAGGGGTTCTATTTCTCATTTACTGATTATGGAGTTCTCTAACTAATGTTGCTGATGGAAAGGGTTCCTGTTGTTTGGAATGATATTTTCCTTCAGTCCCCAAATTTCTAGCTTTGCGGAGATAGAGATAGATAGAGAGAGAGACCTTGGAAATAACTCACATCTAGAACTGTCTCGTATTTGTTGTGCCATCTCCTAGATAACCATTTACCTCTTTTCTTTGGATGCCTAAAAACTTTATTTCCAAATTTCAATTGAAAGTTTCTGTAATGCTAGAAATTTGGGGAACTGAAGGAAAATTTCATTTGTGGAGGTGGAATCTTTATTTGAGGGGCCAATGCCTTCATTTTTGCCTCCCCTTCGTAAATACATCCTTCTACTGACAGAGATGTCTCTTAGAATTGAAAGATATAGCTGTGTTAGTCTATAGAATCAGTATATATAGAGATATTGTAGCACATTTGATACTAACTGAAAGAAAGAAATTGGCAGCATGAGCTTTTGTAGACTTAAGTCTATTTCCTCAGATGCATTTGGACAATATATGCATCAACAAAGAGATGTCTTGTCCATCTTCCTACTGACTCACCTGAGAAGAAGTCTGTAGTTACCAAGCAAGTTGTTAAATATAAGTCTGAGCTACTGTGTTAGTCTCATGACAAGACCATTGATGAAGAGTCGACATCTATTACTGTCTTGTTTCCACATGACAGTACTTTTTAAGCTTCACAGAATTCTGCAGGGAATGAATGAGGCTCACTGTGGGCCCAACATCTTTGCAAATCTCTTTGCATGTGACTGATCTTTTAAATCTAAGTGATGTTGCTGCAGCCCTGAGACATATTGTTCCCCCATTCTGTTGGCCAGACACTTACTGTGCAGTTGCAGCCCTTGCTGTAGTCTGAACTCAAGCCTCGCTTCTGGGCAAGAGTTAGCTGCGCCCATGGCTGGATGAAAGAGCATGCTGAGATCATAACACGGTCACCTTCCAGCATCCCTGTTGGAGGTGAAAAAGAAAGTGAGAGGTAAACAGCTGTGAGAATGAAGGAGGAAGAGAATATATATCACAGCTGCAGCCTGGTTTGAAAAGGTATCAGTAATATCACACATTTTAATGATCATAAACTGGGCTGAATATAATCTGCCCTTGAGGATGGAATTATACTTTTGTGCCTGGGCAATTCAAATCCCATGACAGAAACAGATCTGAATTCTTTGACCTGGATAATCATGCTAAATGAGCCATTTTGCCTCAGTTTAATATTCTGTATAATTTATTTTGCCTTTGCTAGTCATAGCTGATCATAGGAAGCTGTACTAAACCCTCTCTGCTGGACATCTTATTCCATTTTTTTCTTTGGCTTCTGAGATTTTAGCATCTTCCAAACTGATCTTCAAAACCATGAGGGTCACATCTAGAGTGCTGTGTCTAGTTCTGCATTTTAAGGTAGGTTTTGACAAACTAGCAACTCAGGAGGAGAGTGACTGACAAGGGTCTGGGGAATGGCTTTAAAGAGCTCAGTCTGTTAAGCCTGGAGATGATTAAAGGGAGGTGAGGCATCTTCTGCCTGCCTTACAGCAGGATCAGTGTGGATGTAGCACAAACTGTACAGAAAAAGCGCAATTGTGATGCTGCATTTGTGTGCTGTTTGATACTAGCTGATACTTGTGGGGTTGTTTTCTTATTTCCTGTTGTCTCACTTAATAGTGATAGGTAGGCCTGTTTTAAGCCATTTTGGTACCTAAGCCAAAAAATCCAAAGACTGCTTCCCACCACCCTGCTTAAGAAGATAATGCATTTCCATGGCTGACTCTTTCCAGCCTCTTAATGGAACCTCAAAGCTGTTTCCCAAAGCAAGAGAAAGGTTCCTTATTCCAACAGGATTGGTGCAGAACTACCACTGAAGGAAACAGCCATTCTGAGAGTACTTTCCTTGCATGTTTAGCTTGATCGCAGGGTATCTGAACATACACATAGTACATTTCTCTCACCGTCAAGTACTACGGCTAGTCCCCCCCAAATATACTCCTCAGTGACATGCCCCGTGACTTGGCAAATGCATATCTACACTTGTATAGGTTATGAGCAGAGGGGTGGTTGCTTTTTTAGGATTCAAAGGTAAGGAATAAAAATATGTCTTGAGTTTAAACTGTCCCTGATTTTCCCAAGCAGTGAGTGGAATTCCTACCTGCAATGACATATTCTTCTCCTTTTAAACCCTTGTGTTCATATCCACAGATACTTTCCATGGCTGGGGTGTGGAGAAAGTGAACGTCTTGCATCTCCTCAGGAGCCTTGTACACCTGTGGAGAGGTGGGGGAGAAGAAGAGTTATTAAGTGACCAAAGGGCCCCTATACAGACAGGTATAGGTTGCAGAAAGGTATGGGTTGTAGACAAATTTCCAGCTTTTCTTGTCTTTGGCTGGATTTGCACTGCAGAAATGATGCAGTTTGATACACTTTAACTGCCATGGCTCCATGATATGGAATCCTGGGACTTCTAGTTTGTTGTGGCACTGGAATTCTCAGACAGAGAAGGCTAAACATGTCACAAAACTACAAACCCCATGATTCCATACCATGGAACCATGGCAGTTAAAGTGGTGCCGATGCAGCTTTTGAGGAGAATGGGCATCTTGTCACCCTGCTGCAAGAACTACTCAACTACTGTGAAATATTCATTCCTGTGTGAAAAATGAAAAAGGACTGGGGGGGTAAACCCAGTCTTTTTTCTCTGTCAGCAACAGTAAGAAAGAGGGGGGGGGGAAATGGGGTGCAAAAATAGGAATCTCATTTAAAAAATTGTGTAGAAAACAATATAGTGTTTTGCGCAAAACCAATATAAGCTCCTAACATAAATAAATAGTCTTTACGTCAGAGTAATGGTGCAGAGTCTTCAAACTAACTGTACTTGGAAGAACAGAGTTCAATCTCAGTTCTAATGTACATTCCTCAAACAAATCATTATATCTCAGCCTTTGTTTTGTTCCAATTATTTAAAATGGAAATACTGATCACACTTGAACTGAAATAAACCAGGAGGGGGATTTTCTCTGGAGATTGTGGTGGGAATGGGGTAGGAATGAAACAACAGAGCTAGATTCAAATAAGGAAGAATACAGAGTTCTGGAATGTTGGATATGACTAGTGTATCCTGTGCTGAAGTGCTATTCTCTTAAAAAAGGTTTTAGAAGGGATAGCTCTTGCAAGCTTGTTTTCTTTGACCTCATATACCAGTGGTGTGTAAAGTTCAGTTTTCCAGATATTGCAGGCCACAACTTACACAATCTGTTACCACTGCTTTTGGTGCTTGGGGCTGATGAAAATTGTAATCTACACCCATTGGAGGGCCAAAAGTTGTCTGCACTTTTGGTAGATGAATTTGTTCTTGTCTCCATTCAAGTCATTTCTAACTTATGATAACCCTAAGGTGAATTTATTATGGTTTTCTCAGCAAGATTTGTTCAAAGGGGGGGGGGGGTTGCCTTTGCCTTCCTCTGAGGCTGAGAGTGTGTGACTTGGCCAAGGTTGCCCAGTGGGTTTCCATGGCTGAGTGGAGATTTGAACCCTGGTCTCCACAGTTGTAGTCCAGTGCTCAAAGCACTACACCACATTTATGTCTTGGTAGATGTATAGCCACTAAAATACAGCAACACAGAAACATGGACTTTTCTGCCAGGTAATCTCTTCCATTGTCACTTCTGTCAATGGTGCATTAGAGCATGCCACTGATAGCTTTCCCAGTCTGCTCCAGTAGGAGAAGGTGCTTACCTTGATGGTTTTGATCTCATAGCGAATCCACCAGACAGGTTCTCCTGCTGAGATGTTCACAGACTCCTGGCTGACAGCCACAAATTTGCCCCTGATCACTGGAAAGAAAGAGTGGGAGAGGGTTTGTTTCATTTAGTTTTTTTCTGTTTTTTCCAGCTCTTTTGCCTTTGCTGTGCATTGTTATACTATAGAGGGACAGCTAAAGACCCTTGGGATTCTCCTGATGTCAGATACAATTCCTGCTCTGTTTGTTCTGTTCTGAAGCTTTAGAGTTGGTATCCATGCCCACTCACACAAGATTCTATTGTAAAATTGGCATTTGTATACATGAGTTGGTATGCTTTGTGGTTAATTAGTTTTCCAGTGGGAAGCCCATTCTGAATTTCTCCCTCTAGTTCCCAAGTGCGGGTTCAATAAATGGAGATGTGTACATTTGAATTGGCCCTCACAGATTATCAGTGGAAGTAGTCGCACACATTCAGTTCTCAGCCACTGAGTATACAATAACAAATGGCAAAGAGAACAGCTGATATGCTTGCATGTGTGAACCAGTTCAAGGAGTTTGGAGGAGAGCAAATGTATGGAAAAGTGTATTCTAATCCGTATTTGGAGGGTTGCTGTCTAAAAAGATAACTTGCCCAGTCTCTAGACCTGGCATGAGGCAGGAGCATCTTCTGTTCTTGTGATTCTGGTTAACTGGATGCCTTCCAGGTGAAGCTTTTATTTATTGCATTGTTGTTGTTGTTGTTGTGTGCCTTCAAGTCATTTCTGACTTGTGGTGACCTTAAGGGTTTTCATGGGGTTTCTTGGTAAGATTTGTTCAGAGGAGGTTTGGCATTGCCTTCCCCGAGGCTGAGAGCATTGACTTGCTCAAGGTAACCCAGTGGGTTTTATGGCCAAGCTGCGAATCAAACCCTGATCTCCACAGTAGTCAACACTGAAGCCACTATGCCACACTGGTTACCACCCTGCATCACTCATGAGCATTTACAGAACGTCCAAATTTTGCTTCTGTTTTGTAAGCCTCCTATATTTTCCCACCAATTCTTCCTTCTTTTATCTGAATGTAGGCAATCTATTAAGGAAGAAAAGTTAGAATAGCTGAATGTTGTATTCTGATTGCTGTCACTAAGAGCCCTCCATCTTGAAATGTCGGTTTGCATGTATGCCTTGAGCTTGACTTAAAAGATGCGTTTTTAGTACTCCTCACTGTGAGGAAAGGCCAAAAGCTATGCATGGGTTCTGGTCAGGGATTATAGAGAATCCAGCTGGGGTTTCCTTTAGTCAGGGCTAGGATCTTTTCATACTCCCTGTCGCACTGTATTCTCACCCCCATTTCTCCCATCACCACCTAGCCTTTGCCTGCTGCTTCCTATCTCAATGTAGTATTGACAGTGCATCTACACTGTAGAAATAATGCACTTCGGCACCAATCCTTCAGCAGAATCCTGTGATTTGTAATTTTGTGAAGCATCAGCGCTCTTTGTCAGAGGCAGTTAAAGACTTTGTAAAATTACAAATCCAGGAGCTATAGCACTTAAAGTGGTGTAAAACTGGATTATTTCTACAGTGTAGAATGCACCCTCAGCAAAAGAAGAAACAAAATTCCTAGGAATTTGACAGTTTTGAACAAATCATAAAATAAAATAGGGCCAGAAAATTAGCCAATGAAACTGAAAATAAGCAAGCATAGGTAAATTTGACTAATCAAAATGAAACATACAAATTGGGTTATACTACATTGTTATACTATAGAAGGACAGCTAATGACATTTGATTGTTTGTTTTGCCTCATTATTTTTAATTACATTTTCAAGTAACAGATTTTAGGAATTTGTAAGATGCAAAATTATAGCTATATTTAGATCAAGCATTATGACAAAGGGAACATCAATATATTTGTAGCACCATCAGAGGGCAGTGCTGGGTATGTTTGACAATGCTTTTTTGAGGCATAAAAGTGATTTTAAAGCACTTTTAATGGAATGTTTCTGAACATAAGGATTGAAACACTTCCACAAATGGCCAGAGTGGATAAAACCTCAGCATACCATAATACATGAGAAAATTTCCATTTCAACTGCCAACTGCTTCTTTTCGGTCTGGGTGCCTGACTGACAGAAATTTAGCAAGGAAAGCTTTTTCTAGCATGGAGATAAAAGTTCAACTGCTACATTTCTCTACACTCAGGCAGATGATGAAGACACAAATGTCCTGCCAGGAAAATGTCTACATTGCATTAGCAACCTCTATTTTAGTACCAATGGGCAGGTACCAATTTTAGTACCAATGAGATGATAGATGTTTTTCCAGCTGTAAGCATTGTCACTTAGCAGGTGATTTGGAATAATACATTTACAATGACTTGAAAGAACCCTTCAAAATCCACTCCTGCTTAAGTCTGAATAATGAATTGGCATTGTTTGTACAAAGCCCCTTAAATTGTTGAGCATAAACTCATAGTTGTTGATGAGAGAGGAAGAGTTGGGACATAGAGGCTTGCAGATTTAAGAGCACATAGATGTTGTCCACCAGCGTCTTTCTTTGTAGGTTGTTGTTGAGTGTGTGTGCCTTCAAGTCACCTGTTGACTTATACTAATGAGGTCCAAACGCTGGCCCTCCAGGTGTTTTGGACTTCAACTCCCAGAATGCCAGGCTATTGGCCAAGGTGGCTGGGGCTTTTGGGAGATGCAGTCCAAAACACCTAGAGGGCCAGAGTTTGGACATCACTGACTTATAGGAAGCCCATAAATTTCATAGAGTTTGCTTAGCCAAGGAATATTCAAAGGTGTTTTTTTCAGTTCCTTCCACTGAAATATAGCCTACAGCACCTGGTCTTTGTGGGCAGATGTAGGGCTGTTTAAATCCTAGAGCAGAGGTACACATCTTCTAAGAGTTGTAGGGTCACTTTGAACCTCCAGGAACTCAAAGCTGGTGTGGAAACTTGGCAGTGGCTGCTAGATTTACCAAGATGTTCAAAGATCTGGAAAACAAGCCTTATGAGGAACGACTTAGGGAGCTGGCTATGTTTACCCCAGAGAATATTGAGAGATGACATGATAGCCATCTTTAAATATCTGAAGGGAGAAAATGGAGCCAGCTTATTTTATGTTATTGCAGAGACTAGGATATGAACCAATGAATTCAAATTATTAGAAGACAGATCCCATTGGGAAGAGCTTTTTTTTTTTTTTTTTTTTCAGGAGCTGTCTGTCTGTGGAATAGACTGCCTCAGTGGGTGCTGGACTCTCCATTGTTGGAGGTCTTTAAATAGAGATTGAATGGGCATCTTTTAGGGATGATGCTCTAGGCATGCACAACAGGGAGTTGTACAAGATGGCTGTTGTAGTCCCTTCTAAGACTCTACGATTTGTTCGTTCCTGCAGTGGCACCAAAATTTGCTTTCATATGCAGCAGATCTGCCATTTGGTTCTAGAGGATGCCAGTGTGGCCTCCCACACTAGGAGCCTTGCAAGTCCACAGGGCAGAGTGCCTTTTTCTATTCTGAAATGCCAGGAAAGAGAAAAGTTTAAAAATGGATGAAGGAGCTACATGCAGTCTTAAGATTGTGTGTTACCTGCCCCAGTCCTACATTTAGAGAGTTGGAAAGGGCCTTAAAAATTATTGACTCTAAACCACTGTTGCTGCAGGTAAAGCACCCCTGACTCATGGCCACCTGGCCTATGTTTGAAAACTTCCAAAGAAGGAGAATTTTTCATCTTCCAAGGTAGCACCTTCCACTCTCTAAAAGCTTATACCTTCAGGAAGTTCTTCTGAACGTTTAATCAAAATTCTCTTTACTTTAAATGGACCCCGCTAGTCCTCATCTTTCCTACTTTTCATTTGCAAGAAATTTGTTAAAGAACCAGTTCTTTCCCCCTTTATATACACAGACACACACACGTATAAAGCACTTCTGTAACTGGCGTGCACCTACATACCACAAGGCAAGGCAACCGGAGAAGGGACTGTTTACAGGCTGCAGGGGGAGGAAATGTGCATTTCTGTATTTGAGAATGACAGAAAGAGAATCCAGAGACTATGAGAGCATTGGGTTTCACAGCAGAAGGAGTGTTTCTGCAGAGGGAGAGGAAAAACACTGCAAGGAGAAAGTTCATGGATGGCATTGGGTTCCAGAGACTCACCGACATCAGCATAGCAGAAGACAGACTGGGGGTGTCTGGGGGCACAGGAGCAGGCCTCTGTGGGATCTCCCAGTAGAGCAAAGAGGAGGAAGCTGGCAGTCAGGAATCCGCTTACTTTAGCTGAGTCCATTTTCTTTCTTTCTTTCTTTCTTTCTTTCTTTCTTTCTTTCTTTTTTTCGGAGTAGATGAGGAGGAATGTGACTCAGAGATGTGACCTGGAGGGTGGAGAAGGTAGAGTGTTATTTCGGGAGTGGGAGTTGGAGGAAAGGGGTGTGGGAACATCCGTCACAGAGCTCCCAGACCGGGGGAGCAATTGCTGGCTCTATTTTGAGCAGCAGGGAGCGAGTGGGGAAGGGAGGTCTCCACTCCTGGATGAACAAAGCTTCTCTGTGTCCTGGTTCTTTGGGTAGGCAACACAGGGCAGGACTGGATTTTAAAAGGAGAAGAAGAGGGAAGGATGAAGAGAGGAATAAATTGGAGTGTGAGAGGGTGTCTGTCCTGAGCACAGTTAGAACTTCACAGTGACTCTCCATTTATATGGGATGCTCCCACTCAATCTTCCTAGCTTCCATCATCTGGGAAAATGGTCAGAAGTAGACTCTTTAAAAGGAAGCTAGGAAGCCAGAGGCAAAAAGAACAGGAAGGTGATAGGTGAGGCTAAATGATCCAACCAAACCAGAATTTCCAATGTGAGGCATATCTGGCAGTGTGGTTTGAAAAAAAGAGTAAGACAGGATGGAGCAGAAAGCAGAGAAGGGATTCTCTGGCATTTCCCGGCATGAAAAGGGTTGCAATCTAAAAGGATGGGGGAGTTAGGGGGGATTAGATTAGGTTCCCTACAGGGCAGGAGGTAGGTTCTGGCAGGGCTTGTTTTGTTCTGAAAGGATAGAGTTTCAGCATCACATCCGCATCCGCTTACCTTGATCTCTCTGGGTTTCTCTCTCTATCTCTGTAGGGGTCTTCTGCCAGTTCAGACTGCAGCTCCCAGCCGTTCTGGCTGGTACTTAAATATCACTCTGCTTCCCCCTTGGCTCCCCCTGCTTTTCCTGTCCCGATTGCCAAAGGGGCGTGGAAGACGCAGCCTGTGGTTTCAAGTCTGGAGTCAGCCCTGCCAAGGTGGGGTGTGCACGGCCTGAGTAATCCAACTTAAGTGATAGAGGCTGTGAAAGATGCTGGTGCGGAGGAAGATGGTGGTGTGGGATGGGGATGGGACCAATGGCACCAGTACCACCACCCCCAGCAGAATTTAGGGAAAATTTTGATTAGTCAGTGGAAGAAAAGTGATACTGGTGGTTGCTTTGGAGCTGGCCACACCTGGGAGGTTATTCTGACAGTAAAACTAATCCCAGTAGAATTGAATCTTTGGGGTTATTCAGAAGGTTTTTTTTAGCACGACAATGTGAATAACCTCACTCAGGCATTCTGGTTTTGTTGTTCACACTATGGAACTGCACCTCTGCGAGTTCACTTGCTCACATGTGTCTTCACTCAAAGAAAGATGGAGTCAATCGTACAAATGGATTCAAAGCATGTTCAAGGCATGCAGAGTTTTATCCCTGGTTTGTTTGGATCAGTCAATGATGCAAATCTTTTAGAAAAACTCAGAAAAAAACCACGAGACCAATTATCCCAGGTTAAGTGGGTGCTCATGCAGTTTGCTATGGCCTTGGTCTGACCCCAGTGATGGGGCAATGGCATGAGTATAGCCCATTGCTTTTCTCATTTCCCTGGCATTGTCCAGTTCATGGCTTGTGCTGAGCCCAGCAAAGCATCCATGATGTAACAGATAAGACACCAAGCCCTACCTTTGTGACTGATCAGGAAGTGCAACTCAGCACAGTCAAGAAATGCTCTGGGTCATGGATGAGATGGCATACTGTTGCATAGAAACCGAATTTGCGTGTAGTAGTCTATCATGCAATAACGCGAAACTCCACGATTGTGTTCGGACTGACTTCCCATTGCCTGAAATTGTGTGTGGTAGTCTATCACGCAATAACGTGAAACCCTGTAATTGCGTCCGGATTGCCATTGAATTATACTTTTAATTTCCCTTGTCTGATACCCCCCCCCCCCCATGTAAACTTTCTGGCTTCACCAGCATTGCAAAGCTGGATTGGAAATTGAATGGATGGACCTGAGCAGTTTAGCCTAACAAAGGTTTCCCTGGCTTAAACATATGACTCTCTTGTTCTAGCACAAGGGTAGGCAACCTTTTTGAGCCAGGGGCCGGGTTGCTGTCCCTCAGACAACTGGGGGGCCGAAGCCAAAATATAAATAATTAAATGATTTTTTAAAAAATTTAAATAAATAAATAAACCGGGACAAATGTAGGACAACATTTTCAAATGGTGGACACTTTTTTTAAAAAAGTGGAGGACACGCAAAAATTTTGCTGATTTTTTTAAAAAATGTTAATATAAATGCATGTTTCTGAGGCGTCTATAGACAATTGCCCCCCCTTGCCCCTGCATGTGAGTAGCCAAAGGCCCCGGCAGCAATCGGTGGCAGGACCGGGCTGGGGCCGGTCCCAAGGCCTCGCCGGGCTGCATCCGGCCCGCAGGCTGCCTACCCCTGTTCTAGCACCTCCCCTGGTTGCCAGCCTGTTTTTAGGCACAATTCAGTTTGCTGGTTAGGACCCTACAGTTCAGGTCCAGTCTATTGGATTGACCATATCTTCCCATATGAATCTGTCCAAACTCTTTTAAGATCTTTGGCAAGGAGGGCGCGTCTCTGAATCCAAGCAACTTCACAGGGAAAGAGCATTCTGGGTCCTGTTGAAGAAAAAATGACAAGAGTGGGACATTAGGGCAGCAAGTGAAAAAGAAGGGAAGCTCATCTTGTGCATCACACAGTGTTCTTGTCCCACATTATCTGAGCTCTCAGCACTGCCTTGCCCTAATCTGGAAGTGAAGCAGCAACAGTCTGAGAGCTCAGTTGAGCATCACTGGAGTTGCCCAAGTGGCGTCCTCAATCCATAGTCCTTTATTAAAAAAAATTAGACAATATAAAAAACAAACCACAAATATACACTACATCCTACATATAAACAAACAAATACAGTCAAACCATAACACATTTAGATCATTCCTTAAGCATTGTATTATTAATAATCTCTCTTCTCTGTTTTAACTCTAACTTTCACTTCATCTCCTTCCTTTCCTTTCTTTTGTCCCTTTTCCTTACCATGTCTTACACCCTTCTCTCCCTCCTTCAACTCTTCTCTTCTATCCCTACCCTTCAGCCTCCAAACTCTCCATCTTTCCTTCCCATCCCTTACATCCACCTTCATTCATTCTAACCTTTCCTTCTCAATCCTATTTTGCATTCTACAAACCATCTTCTACAGCCTCAATCCATACTCTTAATTAATTTCATCTCACACAGCCTATGACAAAGGCCTCTTTATTATATCTGTCTCCTTGCAACATGAGCAGCAGCTAGAGTGTTGTCAGATTTGCATCTCAGGTGCCCAGCCTTGTGCATCGGCTAAGATATGGAAAAGGAAAGTGAGCAGCTGAAGGAGACAGTAAAAGGAAGGAGTGTGCTGTGCCTATTTCTTCTGTTTGGACTGGAAGTGAGAGCTCTTTGCCTGTTTATGAGGTCATGAAGGGGTAAGAAATAAGGCCCATATCTCTGTGACCCTCTGCCTTTTTACTGTGCCTTCTGACAAGACATGAATTTCTGTCTTACAACAAAGCTTTAGCTGCCTTTTCTGCTGCTATCACCATATGGACACAGAATTCAAGTTGATAATGATGACGATGATGATTTCTATCCCATCTTTCCCCCAGATTGGGACTCAAAGTCTTCCTCTTAGTCTGAGAGTCTAAGCCCCAGGACAGACTGCCCCCAAAGGGCAGGCTGGTGATGGCCTGTTTCCCTCTGGAGGGAGGCTGCAGCAGCCAAACTGCCTGGTGTCCCCCTACCCCAAAAAGAACCTGGAAAAACCATCAAGATGGCAGCGCCTATATGGATGGGATGCCGCCATTAGGCTACCTTTGTGCCATGCCATGCTAGAGTTAGGGACCGTGTGGTTGGTGTGCGGTCCCTAATCCTAGTATCAGCAGCAGCATGGTGCTTCGGGACCTTCTGTCCCGGGCCTAACTTACCCAAGGTCATGCAGTGGGTTTTCATGGTTGACCGGGGATTCGAAATGTGTTCTCCCAGAGTGGGAGTCCAATGCTCAAACCACTATGCCATACTGGCTCTCTGTGGCTACCAGAGAAGTTATTAACTGCAAGGCTGAGTTACTAATTGAGTCCTAGGGTAAAACCATAAATAAAGAAATCCTCTCTTGAGACATTTTCATAAGATATAAAGCTTTGAATCCACACCACCCTCTTCAGTGACCTGAGGATGTTTCTTGGCATTGGTATTGAGTTCTTCTTACCCATTTTCCAACCTTTGCACGCGTGACCTCTTGACTTTTTCCCTATTTCTCAGCCCCTGTGACACATCACCTCCTAGTGGCCAGACACTTTGCCATTGTAGCCTTTGCTATGTTTGCACTCAGCCCTCATTCTGAGTATACTGATTTATAGTGATGTAATAACATGTCTGACTGGTTTAGATTAAAATTAGGTGGCTGAGTTCATAGGCTAATGAAGGAGCACATGCTGATTGTGTTCCTTTACTTTCCAAAAATGCTATTGGGATAAAAAAACAAGCACATGTGAGAGAAAAAGAGTAGATGTGGAAGACAAGTACACGAAGGCTTGTTCACCATCTTAAACTAACCCAGTTTCAGTCTGATTTTGAAGATAATAATAATAATTTATTTATTTATATTCTGTCTTTTCCCTAGTTGTTACTTTGAGTTGGCCTTGACTCATGGCAACCCTGTGGATAACACATCCCCGAAGCACCCCTGTCCTCAACCTTTCTGCTCAGGCCTTGCAGGCTGAGGCCCTCATATTCCCTGAGCAAGTCTATCCATCTAGCATGTGATCTTCCTCTCTTTTTACTATCTTCCACCATCTTAGCATCATTGCACTCTCTAGTGATTAATTTTTCCTCATGATGTGACTAAAGTAGGACAGCCTCAATTTTGTCATTATGGCTTCCAGAGAGAGCTCAGGCTTGATCTGTTCAACCCAGTTGTTTTTCTTCTTGGCCATCCATGGGATTCTCAGTACTCTTCTTCAGTATCACATCTCAAATGAGTTGATTTTCTTAGCATCAGCTTTCTTTACTATCCAGCTCTCGTATCCATACAAAGTGATGAGGAGTACAATGACTTGGATGATCCTCACTTTAGTGTTCAGGGTTATGTCTTTACATTTTATGATCTTATCCAGTTCTTTCAAGCAGCTGTTCCCAATTCTAGTCTTCTTCTGATTTCTTGACTGCAGTCACTGTTCTGATCAATATTTGATTTAATAAAGTATGGGAATTCTTTATTTCAGTTTTCTCATTGTCTGAAGTATGGGAATTCTTTATTTCAATTTTCTCATTGTCTGGGATGTATCTCTTCTGTGGTCATTACTTTTATTTTTTATTTTTTTGTTTTTATGTTCAGCATTAATCCAACCTTGCCACTTCCCTTCCTTGACCTTCTTCAGTCATTGTAATGTTGTGCACCTTTACAATGAGAAGGCAGGCTGAATATGTTCTTGGGGATGGAATCAAAGTAGCTTCCATGATTATCACAGCATGCTGTTATATGAAGACTAATGATAATTAGGGTTTCTCTCCCAAATTCTTCCTTTTTGAAATATTATGCCAGGCTTTGCTGGTCAGGATTAGGGGTATGGAGCCATATGGTGTACTAAATTTCCACTACTGGGAATTTTACAGTGGGCCCATGGTATCCCCTGGGGTTTGGCCCAGGACTCACTGTGGATACCTAAATCCATGGATGCTCAAGTCCCATTATACATAATGACATAGTAAAATGGTATCCTTTCAGGTTTGATTTTTGGGACAATTTTTTTTGGGAATATTTTCAAGCTGTGGATGATTGAATCTGTGGATATGGAGGGCCGATGGTATTCAACATTTCCTCTGACTTCTAAGATGTCAGCTCTTGTTGATTGTGGACATACAAAGATATTTTTATAACTTGTAAGAGGCTACTGCTGCTATTACTTCTTCCTCTATTTCCTTGAATTAACTGAAAGTGGAGATTCTCTCTAACTGGTATCTCATGACCAAAATTCTGTTAGTACTGATTAGAACAGACCCAATGAATCAAAGAGGTTTATCTGTATGCTGACTCACTATTTGAAATTTGATTGAGTAGGTCCTTTCTAGTGTGGAGTAACCAACAGAATGCCTGTCGATGTGTCTACACTCTACCCTTACATTTGTTGTGGAATTGTAGCGCATGACAAATATATTGATGGAAAGAAGATTATTCCTGTAGCTCCCTAGCATGTTTATTTGCTTATTCTGTTGATTAACAGTTTATTCGGTTATTAAAGATAAACATGCTGATTTCATTTTTTTTAATTTACAACAGAAACATGCTGTTTTCATTATATATTATAAGCAGCTTTGATGCCAGCCCAGGCAAGCCACCCAGTAGGTGGTAAAATTGTTCCTAGGTTATGCCACCTCACATGGGGGCTCACATTCTTGAATGCGCCTTCATTTAAAAAAAATAACCAAAACAGTTATGGGCACAGAAAAACAGATCTTAGGGAAAAGAGATCTACGTATTCCAATTTTCTAAGTATAATGTATAACAATGGAAATCAGCATTTTCTGTTGTTAGAGGCACGTGGAGTGAAGGCTGGATCCTCACTAATATCAGGAAGAGCATAGCATGGTGAACTGCCGTTAGGAAGGTACATTATAGTCTAACCTTAAAAAAGGTTTAAAATAGTCAAACCACCAATTGCAATAGCAACTCTGAAAAGGCATTGGCGGACAAGACAATTTTTAAAATCCCTTGATATTTTGTTTTTAAAATCCACCCCAATAGAAATGTTAGCTCTGACAAAGAGGACTTGTCCTGAAAAGGGGGG
The DNA here is from genome assembly GCF_019175285.1 of Sceloporus undulatus. Classification (NCBI taxonomy): domain Eukaryota; kingdom Metazoa; phylum Chordata; class Lepidosauria; order Squamata; family Phrynosomatidae; genus Sceloporus; species Sceloporus undulatus. The sequence goes on along the minus strand of NC_056523.1, from coordinate 185,354,800 downwards.
ACTTTAGTTAACCCTACCTTATACCAAATGACATTATTGGGTCATTGAGCTTAATAATGTCTACATTGACTGGCATTTTGGACAGCAACCTTTTCAAGCCCTGCCTGGAAATGGAGAGTATTGAACCCACTGTGAAGGAAAAAGCAACATGGGATATACAGTAAATGAAATAAAACATGTATGTGAGAGTCAGGGTGACTCAGCAGAAGCCAATTGAGAACCACATAGGTGTAAATGGTAATACAATTAACAAGTCCTCAATGCCAAGGACAAGAAATGTAAAGTGGATAATTGAACACACCTGACAATTGTTAAGTGGTCAAGGCTGAGATGATGAAATCACTAATTGTAGGATGAACCAAGAGAACCAATGAGAATGATGTACACGCCTACTGGGTGGAAACAGACAACAGTGGGTGGTACCATGCATTGACTATAATAATGACTATGCATCCCAATGTATTTTGTGGGTAGTAGTAGTAGTGGATAGAGTGGGTTGTAGAGTGGATGGAGTGAGGAGTAGTGTATTGTTGTGTTGGATAGTTTGGAGCTATATATAGTAGAATAAAGTAGATCTTTTATATAAGACTACTGAGTTGTCTGGTGTCTTGGGTGAAGCTACAAGAACCAGCTGGATCCAGAAGAAGGGTGAAGACTTCTGTGGAAGCAAGAGTGAGAAGGCTTGGAGAGTTTGTCAGGGTCTTCAGCCTGTTCTCTGTAACTCTTGCTAAGCTATAACCACTGGCCAAAACTGGTCAGCGCGGTGCACAACCAGGTGGTGAGTTCAAGCCAGAGGTGAAAAGCGACAACTCCCATCATCCCTGACACCCACAACTCCATATGCAAACATATTCTGCAACTGAGCTGTAGCCCTTTCCCAGACACTGGTAGGCAATTGGGAATTGTCAGCTAGAAACAGGAAGCTTGGATTTGGTGTAATATGGAGTAAGCAGTGGAATGGTTCTTTCTGATATTTTTTATTTTGGATATAAAAATCAGATTGCAAACCAGAAATGTATTTGTTAAATCATTCAGAAGACTAGCTTGAAAAAGGATTAATCTTCTATATGTTAGCAGCGGTAAGAATGTTATAAGCCCAATATTGGAAACAAGAAAAAACTCCACAAATGGAAGAATGGCTTATTAAATGAATGGATATGATGGAAATGGACATACTTTCTAAGAAATTATGTTACACGTTAAATACAGATCTAGCTAATGATTGAGAAAAAGTGATGGAATATCTGTCAAAAAGATGGGGAAAGATATTATCAACAAAGGATATGCTCCAAGGGTAAATGGAAATGAGGTAAATATGATGAAAGTGCAGCAAGGTATAGTAAGAAACAGAAATTATAGTAAGCCTTTGTTGCTTAAAATGTAAGAGGTAGTTGCCTCTACTTTTCAAAATCAAAAGTAAGGAGGTAAAAGAATAAGGAATACTTTACTTTGGAATTAAAAAGCAATGAGAATTAGAGAATACAAAGGAAAAACAATTGTTAAGACAAATAGGATATACAAGAAAAATAAAACATAAAGGATAGAAATATTTGGTTATGGAATATCTAAGGAAGTAACAGATGCAATGTACTGTATATACTCATGTATAAGTCTAGAAATTTAGGTCAAAAATTGACCCCAAAAACCTGAGTCGACTTATCCATGGGTCAGTGTGAGTACTTTACTTTAACTCTTATTTAAAAGAAGGAACCATCTCCTGATGAAAAGCAAAATTCTACTCTCTCATCCATCCAGTCTGAAGAACAAGCACATAGAGTTATGTCTGCTGGAATTTTATAAGTTCTTTGACATTATTTTGCTTTGCTTCATCCTTTAGATCCTTTGCTATATGCCTCTAAATTTTACCCTCGACTTATCCACGAGTCATAGCAAAATCCATAATTTTGGCCCCAAATCTTGCCCTCGACTTATACATAAGGTTGACTTATAGTCGAGTATATACGGTATGTAGAAATGAGGAATGATAGGATAGAAGAGTGGAAGTCTTGTTTGTGTACTGTCAACCTGGATGCCTTGGTAAGATACTGTAAGCAAGTGTTAGTAGTGTTTTATTGCATTCTGTCTTTTTCTTATATGGATGTAATTTTATATATATTATTTTTAATAATAAAAATATATATAATTTTTTTGCAATGTTTGAAAAAGAGAGAAAATAAGCATATCTCCCTTTCTAAGTTTTTGCTTCATGTCAAACCTATACTATTCTTTCTCTCTTTCTTCATACAAGTTATTTTTATACCATCTTCTTCATTGCCTTTTTTTTTGAAAAGTCTTCTGATGTGTCCACACCTTTTTCATATTGCAAAGCTGTGATGAAACCAGAACTGTAGACCATCCTCAAAATGGATGTTTGCTTAGGTTGATTTATTTTCCTGGACAAAGACTGCTTCCCTGAGGGAGGTTTGTGTTTTGGCATGCCTGGTACCTAGCTGATGGTCCTAGACCAGACAGACTTGTAGGATTGGTGCAGCCATCATTGTAGGCAAAGGACCAGTGCTGACAGCACTGACGTTTCATGCTATAGTTGCTACTACTAGTTCTTTTGTTAGGCACCTGTTTTCTCACCTAGCTTGATTCAAATCATTTTGGTACTAGAAACAGAAAAGCCAAGTGGTGCCTGCTCCTATCCAGCTGTTCAAAGATAAGAATATTTATAAAACTGCCAGTCTGTTGCCTTGTAAGCCCTAGTCATACATTATAGATTCTGTATATAGCAATGATGTCACGAGATGACATCTAACTAGAAAAGACAATAATGCTTGGTAAAACAGAAGGCAGTAGCAAAAGAGGAACACCGAATCCCAGGTAAATAGGATTTAAGGAAGCCATGCCCTGAGTCTGCAAGACCTTAGCAGGGCTGTTGGTTATAGGGTGACATGGAAGTCTCTCATTCGCGGACCCATGATATGTAGAAGTTGACTTGAAGGCAGCTTACAAATACAGTATAGTAACTATGTGGGAAGAATGAATGCGTCACCACACATACATACAATAAATGTCTTGCCATTTCTGTTACCCTCAAAAGAACAGTTTTATTCATTTGTACAGATTCTCCATGCAGTTTCACCCTCCAATTTCCCAGCAATGCCAGCATTAGGAAAAGTTGCTTTTTTGGACTGCAACTTCCAGAATGTCTTAAATTAGTATGGCCTCTGGCCACTAACTGTGCTGAATTGCTGATTCTGGGAGCTATGTTCCAAGGAAGAAAGAAAGAAAGAAAGAAAGAGAAAATAACCTACCTCTCCAAATCCCCTTTTTCTAGGATTTGACTGAGATTAACTGTGTGTGTGAGTGAGATAGCCATGCAAAGTCTTCTAGCTCATGCTTATTCTGTATTATTATTATTTTTTTTTTCAGATTATGAGGTTTAAAAGAAACACAGCAAAGGCACAGGCCAACATAGAATCATAGAACTGAAAGAGACTACAAGGGCCATCCAGTCCAACCCCATTCTGCCATGCAGGAACTCTCAATCAAAGCACTCTCGACAGATGGCCAGCCAGCCTATGTTTAAAATCTCCAAAGAAGGAGAATCTATCACTATCCAAGGCACCATATTCCACTGTCAATCACTGTCAGACATTCTTTCTAAGGTTTAGGTGGAATCTCTTTTCCTGTAATTTGAAGCCTTCAGTTCTTATTCTCTGGAGCTGCAGAAAACAAACTTGCTCCATTCTCAAAAAAATCTATGAAATATTGGAAATCATTCATAGTGTGGATGTACTGTCAGCAAAATTCAGTGGAGGAATTCTCTTAAGGACATACCCCAAAGGTTTTAAAAAACTACAGTGGTGTCTTTTCTTCCAAGGCAACCTGGTGTTCCCTCTGAGAAACTAGCACTGAGGACTACAGGAGTAATTTTTGGTCCTTGTTAATCATAGCTTAGGTTGGGTTACAGACACTTCGGAAAGCCATTTCCAGTGCTCCCCTTTCCCATGTTGTAGAATAGAAGATGGTAGCCTTTTTAGATAGCAGAGAAAGAGTTTTAATTCTGCACAGATGCTTGCCGTGACATCTGCTTACGTTGTGGCACAGAACGTTCACCATTATTTCAATTGCTCAGGGAAAAGAGGAGACAAATTGCAGTCAAACTTTGGTCAGGGAAATGGAAATCTGTCTGTTTGGCTAGGATTCAAGTAACTCGGGGTTTTTTGTTTTGTTTTGTTATTTAAAAAATTGGCAGCAGTCTTCTAGTCACAAATGATCCGGTATCCCCGAGGGCTCCCACGTGCAAAGGCACCTTGGGTTAGGAAAGAACACCTGTGTTTTATTCCTACCCTATATGGCATGTGGGCTGTGAAGAGAAGGGAAAGGTCAGAAGGAAAACCGGGATGAGGTAATGGCTGCATGAAAAGGGAAAGCTGAGATTTTCCATTCATCACTGGCAGGAAATTAGGCGCTGATTTTTAGTATGTTTATTTGTAGTGTTTCAAGAATGAGTAAAAGTTACTGGGAAAGTGATGGGGGAGGGAGAGCTGGAGAGGATCCAGCATCCTCATCTCCCTCTTGCTTCTTCCATCTTCTGTCTTTCTCCCTTTCTCCAAGGCCTTTCCTTTGTCATTATGATTTACATGCACCTCTCTCTCTCTCTCTGTCCTGTCTTTAAGATATCTCATTATGTACAATAGGCCCTCTGTATCCACGGATTGTTTATCCATGAATTAAACCATCCACAGCTTGAAAATATCAAAATATCTATATAAATTCTAAAAAGCAAACCTTCATTTTGCCATTTTATATAAGGGGCACCATTTTACTATGCCATTGTAGTACATAATGTATTTTGATATCAATGGGAATCCTGGAACCAAACCCTGGTGATATCAAGGGCCCACTGTAAATGCAAGTATTCCAGACTCTGAAAAATTCTAAAATCCAAAACAAGTATTTTGGATAAGTGATACTCACTCTGCACTTTGTCTTTGTTGTTAATAACAACAGTGAACTAAAAGGTCTTTTCAATACTTTTGGACATATATTATTTTAAATAACACTTAAAATAATCGGTTTCTATGTCGAGGAAAGTGGTCAGTCTGATCTGTCTTCTATTCTGTGGGTTTAAAAGGAGTACTCCAAGGTGCTGAACCCTTTCTCTAATTATTTAAAAGTCTGGTATAAAACACAGAATGGATTAACTTCCCCCTTGAGATGGAAATCAGCTGCTACCTCTGTGGTATCTTGCCAACACCATTGCGTGAATTTCATAGCTGAGGTTGGATGGTCATAGTGGGTTGAACCACTGCTTCCAACCCTAACATAGTAACTCCAGCATTCCACTGACCTCACCACTAAGGCCAGTCTGTTTTGTTATGCAACCTGTGGCAATCCCTGTTGTTGTTTTTGTTGTTGTTGTTAACTGCCCTCAAGTTGATTTCAACTCATGAGGATGAGACATCTCCAAGCCTCCTTGTCCTCCACTGCTCAGTTTAAGTCTTGTACAGTCGGCCCTTCTTATACACGGATTCAAGCATACACGGTTTGAAAATGTTCCAAAAAAGTATAAATTTCAAATATCAAACCTTGATTTTCCATTTTTTTATAAGGGACACCATTTTGCTATGTCATTATATTTAATGGAACTGGAACATCAAAGGATTTTATTATCCATGGGGGATCTTGGAAGCAAACCCCAGCGGATAACAAGGGTCCACTGTAGATTCATGCCTGTGACCTTCCTAATTGAGTCTAGCCATCTGGTGTGCGGTCTTTCTCTCGTTCTACTGTCCTCCACCTTTCCTAGGATTATTGTCTTATCTATTAAGTTGTGCCCTCTCATGATGTGGCCAAAGTATGACAGCCTCAGTTTGATTGTCTTGGCTTCTGGGAGTGTTAGAAGCATGGATCCATTTGTTTGTCGTTTTGGCTGTCCACTGTATCCTCAGTACGCTTCACCAACATCACAACTCAAATGAATTTATCTTCTTTATATTCACTTCTGTTTCTCTACTGGCAGTCCCAATAGAGCTGCTTAACTTCATTCTCACTGAACTGGGATGACCAGAATTGCACATGGTATTCAAATGGCCATTCTGTAAACATATGTAAATAGACTGGCTGTTTAAATGTTCATACTCTCAGTGTTGTAAATGTGTGTTTATATGAGTGCACGAGCTTTTTACTTCCCTGCCTGGAGGCTCTTGCTGGCCTGGCATGGGTAAGGCACAGGGGCCTCGTATACCCACAGCAATGCCAGGGCTGCCAGTGCTGACTGTGTGTTGATGCAGTGTCTCTGCTCCTGCCCTTCCTCTTTGGGCAGGAGTCCAGAGAACCATGCTGCCTCGTGGGGCTTTGGCATTGTGATCCTTGAATGCCAGCCCTGCTGCTCAGCAACCTCCTTTTCAATCTTTGAGGATTTTCAAAAGCAGCTTGTTATTTGCTGCAGGACAGTGATGGTGCTGCTGGTGTTCTGGTGTTTGAAATCCTTGCTCAGAGTTGCTTTCTGGAATGAGCAATGCCTCATAGGATGCAACCAAACACTCCCTTCCCAATTTGGGGCCTTGGCAATGCTGGGAAGGGCCAGTTATCAGCCTAATTTTGGCTTTCTACCTTTCTGATTCATAGGTTCTGAAACAATTTATGAGTTGTTTGATTCCTGCTCACTTTGCTTTTGTTTATTGCCATTTTCAGTCTGCCATACAAATGTTTTCAGGAGCATTCATTTGGGAGGCTAGGGGAAAGAAGGGGCAATCCCCCATCCGCTGCTGTCTTCTCGATTATCTACAATGGTTTGTAGTGTTATGAAATAGCAACAACAAATGCTCTTGGAATAGGTTTTGTGGTTGGGCTTTTAAAAAGCCATTGAAAACTCCCTTTGAACCTTGCTGTGAGTTATGCAGCCTCACTTACTAAAATTTCCTCTCCCCCGCTTGCTTCTATACTAGTCTCTTTCTCCGGTAACTGACATCATTCCCTGATTTTTCCAGGGAAACTGGGCAATGGTTCTGCCAAACTGTTGCAGTGTAGTGTTTTCCATCTTTGTTTCCCCCATCTTTAAAATGATCTGGTATATGACCAAGGTTTTATCACCCTTGATTTTCAAGCTGGGCAACTTGGACATATTTTAATTTTTTATTGTGTAATGTTTTAAAGTTCTGAAATTGTTTAATTGTTTTTTAAACTTTATATTTACAATTTTAAAGCTTTTTATTGTTTTAAATTTGTTCGTTGTTAGCATCCCTGACTCATGGCGACCCTGTGGATGAGACATCTCCAAGACCCCCTATCCTCTACTGTTTTAAATTTGTTAGTAGCCACCTTGAGAATTGTCATAGCGCAACATTTGCATGTGGTTGTTTTGCACAGAAAACAGTATTTTCTACAAAAGAATTGATATTTCTGTATTGAAACAATATTTTCCATGCATAAAATGCTGTTTTCATGTATAATTTTTGCCCAGATTGCAGATAACTTCCAAAAACCACATAGTTTTCAAAGACTTTCTCATGCTAGGAAGAAAAGCTGAAGTTACTTGTCACTACCTTCAAGAGGAAACTTAGTGATGAATTACATCCCTATCCTTGGAACAGTAACCATGGAGGGAGGGGGGAAAGGAGGAAAGGGATGGATACTGCAGAAAATGATGAAGAGAGAGGCTGACTTCTGATCCTCTAATGGCTGAACTCTCTCAGGTCCAGGTTTGCAGATGAATCTGTTCTTGCATCATATTGCCAGCTCTTTCTGTTTGTCTTACTTCCTTGTCCTCTGTCTTTTGGCAGAAACCCAGCATCGTCATCCTGAGTCATCTGTGGTGCAGGGATAATCTGGAAACAAAAATGGCTCCAATTTGTTTGTTTGTTTATTTATTTATTCATCTTGTGATATCTTATTTCTCCCACACTGGTAAATTTCTTTTTCTGAATGTGGTCTTTGCTGGTGGCACAGTGGTTTAATGCCTGTACTGCAGCCACTCACTCAAAACCATAAGATTGCAAGTTCAATACTAGATAGGGCTCAAGCTTGACTCAGGCTTGCATCCTTCTGAGGTTGCTAAAATGAGTACTCAGCTTGTTGGGGGCAATACGTTGTAAACCACTTAGAAACTGCTTAGTTCAGTATGAAGTGATATATAAATGAAGCTGTTATTGCTATTGCCTCTGGAAGAGATTGCTGTGGTGTCTTTCTTTATCATTCTAGAAAAATCTGGTGTTCATTTTGGTGAATTTTTAATGCTGCGTGGGCTGTTCCACCATTTTGCTTTCTGAATAAGGTACACTTTTTTTTGAATCAGAAAAACAGCGCAGCTTTGCTTCCACCACCTTTCTGGTTTGCAAAATAATAACTTCTGGAGCTATGGTGCAGTGAATCTGTAGTGTAAGTCCAATGGTACATAGCAGAAACTTTGACTTAGAATCATAGAATCCTAGAGTTGGAAGAGACCTCAAGGGCCATCCAGTCCAACTCCCTGCCATGCAGGAAAATACAGGCAAAGCACTCCTGGCAGATGACCATCCAGGCTCTGTTTAAAAACCTCAAAAGAAAGAGGTTCTACCACAATCTGAGGCAGCCTGTTTCACTGTCAAACAGCTCTTACTATCAGGACTTTCTTCCTAATGTTTAGGTGGAATCTCTTTTCTTGTAGTTTGCATCCATTGTTCTGTGTCCTAGTCTCTGGAGCAGCAGAAAGCAAGATTTCTCCATCCACAGTATGACATCCCTTAATATATTTAAACATGGCTATCATGTTTAACCTTCTCTTTTCCATGCAAAATATACCTAACTCCCTAAACCACTCCTAATAGGGCACAGTTTCCAGACTTTTCACCAGTTTGGTTATCTTCCTCTGGACACACTCCAATTTGTCAACATCTTTCTTGAACTGTGGTGCCCCAAACTGGATATAATATTCCAGGTGAGATCTGACCAATGCAGAATAGAGTGGCACTATTACTTCCCTCAATCTAGATGCTATGCTTCTCAGAAGACATGAGATCTATGGCATTTCCACTGTTGAAGAAATCAACCTCAAAGGGTCAAAGCAATGAATCAGATGGCATCAGGAAACTCTGGGAATTCTGCTGGATTACATACAAGCTGAAGGTCGGTCTGTGCAGACTAAATGCACAACAAGAATGATAGTTTTCAAGTAGTAATGGCCATAAAGAGTTGGCAGTGGGGAGCCAGACCAGTTCCTGAGACAAAGTTAAAATGAAGATGTGAGAGCAGTTTTTGATTTGATTCTAAAGTGTCCATTAGTACTAGCAGTAGTAGTGCTGCCTACTGCCACTGTTATTTACTTGTTGCACCTCCACGTTGTATGAGCCATTATTGTGACACATTCTTATGTGGGTGTTCTAAGCTGCTCCACCCTGGAGCTGGTTGCTGGATTTGCTCGGGGCAAAGTAGTGGTCCTCAGCTGTTTTCTCACCGTATCATTTCCGATATAGCTCTGTATTTTTGAGCGGGAAGCTATTTCCACACATCCCACCCCCTTGCAGAATTGTGTACATGATTTTTTTTTTTTAAAAACCCACCTATTTGCTTTCTTCCTATGAATTTCCTGAAGAAGTATTTCAGATGCAGATTTCTAAGAAATCATAAAATTGAAGCTTGATTGTCTTTCTGCTGGTTGGAATGGTGAATCACTAAACTAATAGATATGACTCAGAGAAATTATACAGTTGTGCAATATGCATAGATACAGTGAATACAATTTTGGATTGTGTTAGGAGTGGTGTAGTGTTGATGTTAATGGAAACAATACAGCATGACTTTAGGTGTCATTTGACCTATAAAGCCTTATTTTGCTGCTTGTAACAGAAAAAGGAATTCTGCAATTAGGTAGCTGTAAATGACTCAAGCAAGAGAGCTAAGCCATATGTTGCAAAGGAGTGCTACAGACTTGTCATTCTGGAACTGCTAGTTTGACCTGAGATGGAGAGGCAAAAAGGGAACCAATGTGCTATATAGAGCTTTCAGTATTGGACTAGGGCTGGTGCCACACTGCAGAATTAATGCAGTTTGACACTGCTTTATCTTTCATGTCTCCATCCTATGTAATTGTGGGATTTGTAGTTCATTGTGGCATGAGAGCTCTCTGACCAAGAAGGCTAAATATCTCATGAAACTACAAATTTCAAAATTCCATAGATTAATGCTGCAGTGTGGCATCAGCCTCAGTCATACTTGTTGCAACTTCCTTTCTTCAGCTGGAAGCGATCCAGTCCTGGACAAGTTTTGTGACCTGATTCTGCCATTGTTAACAAATTGCATCCCAGGCCTCTAGTGAAAGCCCTTTCCATAGTTGGAATAGCTGTACCAGTTGAATTTGCAGATGGGGGACAATTTTGTTTCAGTTCTTTTTTTGAACAGTTTGCACAAATTCGCACATAATTCAAGGTGGAAGGAACTTGAGGTTTTAAAAAAGACTGAATTCTGAAGGGAGGGAGGCTGGGGCATTTTTTCTTTTCCAAGTGAGCTTGCCAAGATCTCTCTAGGCTCTTGGGCAAGGATCCCCCACCTCCCATCACCTGTAGTTAGATAGTTACTTTTTGGAAAAAGCTACAGAGATTAAAATTTAAACTTGAGAGCTTCTGTTTTCAAACACTGCATTCTGTCTCTCAGTTGCTGTAGACCTCTTTGGGATACACATTTTATATCAATATAAAAATAAATGGTTGGTTACACTGTGTGGGATTGGGAGCCAGGACCCCAGGATTCTATTCTTGTTCCTTTGTGTGGGTTAGACCTAGTTGGGTTCGCAACCAGGAATCCTAGTAGGTTCTAATCTTGGCTCTGGGGTGAGCACTGAGGTTAGAGAGAAGAAAGCTGATGTGGCTTTTTGGAGCACAGTGATGTATCAGATGAACCCACTGCACTGGGGCTGCCTTGGAGACAGCATGAAAACACTTTGTGTTTGGTTATATGGGGCGATTTTCACTTTCCCTGAAGGGTCTATTGTTCCTGGAACCAGTGCCCAGCATGGAGGGGCCGGACAGCCAGTGATTTGGCTGAATGGGAAACCCAGGCTGGGCAGAGAGCCAGGCCTCAGTTGGAAACAGATGCCTTTCACCCCTCTTGGAGTGAGGAGGCTGGGGAGCCAGCCTGTGCTTTTGTGTATATCTGGAAGGGGGGAAATGGAGGGGATTGAGAATTGGGTATTGTGACAGAGAGGGCTGAAAGATGAGGAAGTTGGGGGCTGGGAACTTGGCAGTAGGATGATGCACTCTGCGATGGCGTCAGCTTGAAAATGGGGTTGGGGTGGGGAGGGAATTGCCTGCACTGGGGGGATGCCAAATATGGAATAATGGCGGAAGGATAATGGGATAAAGGTTTTTGTTTATATGTCTGTGTGGGCTTCTCTCTGGTCTGGCTGCTTGTGTCAGGGCGATGGGCCCTTGTGACGCAGCAAACAAAGCTTTGTCATACATATTTTTATTTCCCACTCCCTGCTCCCTAGAATCCTGGCTGCCCTGGCTTTGAACTTGTGTCTGCTGGAAAGTTGCCCATCTTTTCCCCCCACATTCCTTCCCCAGCCAGGACTCTGTGCTTTAGTGCAGAGACCAATAAGCTTGAGTTATACCAGCCTTGACTGAATATCTTTTGGGAGGAAGAGGAGGAACGCAAGAGTTATGTGGAACATCGGTACCTGTCAGAGGCTCTTTCTCGGTCATGACCTGTATTACTGCTTAAATCTTTACAAGCATCCCTTGGATCCTATACCTGTTTTCTTCCTATCACCAGTGCCCCATGCCTTTTCTCTGCAGTTTTCATTGGCTGTTTAGCAAGGGTGGGTAACTGCATTGAGTTACATATAATTTTCTGGCCAGGGACTCTTCAGAGGCTGTATGGCCTGGTAGAAATGCCAAAATTGAGTTTACAGTGCAATGGAGTTTGCACTCAGTTAACTCAGCAGGGGGAAGAGGAGAGGAAAGGCTGAGTCTTGGCATTCCCAGAAAGCTCAGGCAAAAGCAAACTTCTGCAGCCTCTCTTGGCTTCGCTGTTCTTCCTCATTAATGACATTTGCTATCTTGACTATGCTCTGGTGTTATGTGGTCACATGTGTTTTGGTTTTCATCTGTGAAATGTTGGAGGGCATAGTCAAGTGACATTGGTCTAGTTCATAGGTGGGATACATTCACTGAGCACTTTGAAGGATTCATCACTTCTCTGTCTCTTAGAAATCACCCATCTATAAAATTCTCCAGGTATCTCTGAGCAAACAAGCTTCAGAAACGTTGGTTCAGCAGTTACGACACTGACTCTGTCGACTGCAAGGTCAGCAGTTTGAGACTCAAGTGCCATGTCATGGAGTGAATTCTTGTCACTAGTTCCAACTTCTGCCAACCTAATATTTCAAAAGCATGTAAAAGTGCAAATAGATAAATATGTGCCACTTTGATGGGAAGGTAACAGCATTCCATGCAGTCATGCTGGCCATATGATCATGGGATTGTCTTTAACAACGCTGGCTTCCAGGGCTTAATAACAGAGTAATAGCAAAAGCAATAGCAAGTATATTTCTATACTGCTTATCAGTGCATTTAAGCACTCCCTAAGTGGTTTACAAAATGTAAGATAATTGCTCCCAACAATCTGGATACTCATTTTAGCGACCTCAGAAGGATGCAAGCCTGAGTCAATCTTGAGCCCCTTTAGCTGGAATTGAACTCGCAACCTTATGGATTGTGAGTGAGTGGCTGCAGTACAGGCATTTAACTACTGCACCACAAGAGTGAGCACCACCCTCACAGTTGGACACAACTAGTCAATCTTGTCAAGGGAAAACCTCTACCTTCTACCCTTGAAACCATCTATCTTAGCTGCCATCACCCATTGACTTGAATTCCCCTAGGAATTCATACAGCTTGTCTCCACAGGGCAAATAAAATGTCCTGCCCCTGTCCTCTTGGTGGGGATGATATTGGGCAATGTAGGGCCCAATCCCTGGTTCAGTTGTGAACTGACTGGATGATCTCCAACCAGTTTAGCACCGAACCCACCATATACCCTCTTTAAACTGCTTTTTAAAAGCTACTTTTTGCCCCTTTTCTTCCAAAGCCATCCATTGCAATGGGGTGGGGGGTGGCTGTTTACAACATGTCCTAGTATGCCACCCTCTGCCCTGGTGCAAGTTGCTCATGCTGAGGTCAGAATGACAGGCCCAGCCATGTGATTGATGATGGACACCTCATTCTAATCTCAGAGCAAGTGACATGCATGAGTGGCAGTGGCACTGGATGGCATAGCAGGCCTTGCATGTAAACAACCACCTGGGATCGCAATGGAGGACCTCAGATTGTGGGGGGACGTCAGCTTCAGAGCCAGAATAATCCATGCTGCATTTGAAGTACTCTGGCCATAGTGTTTTTGCATACAGGATGCCTAAATGTGTGCAAAAGTCTAGGCACAGGGTGGCAGTGAGGAGACACACACACAGCAAAGGTCGATGTGTTTGAAATGTCACCTGATGTGAAATGAGAGTGAGCTTGGCAATTTCTCCTCAGATGAAACATCTGAAAGAATTCAAAGGCATGAAGAGATTGAGTATATTAGCCTACCCTGTTCCATAAGGTTGTGAAAAGAGAGACACATATACTGTCATGAGTTCATTGGAGGAATGATGGCATAAAAAAATAACAAAAAGAAATGGATGGATGGATGGATGGATATGTATACAGATAGCTCACAGACCTTTCTCCAGAGATACCACAGAACGAGGAAGAGTTTGTGTACTCAGTGTAAATAGAGTAAGGTACGGTATACAGGGATATCAAAGAAGCTGTGTATTGACAAAGGCTTTAAGGAATGTAAGGCAGGAGTGACAAGATTAAGGCAGACAAATGTTTGTTTTCTGGTACTTAGTAAGGCCATGTAGATTCTGGTTGGAGCAGAGTTTGCAGCAAATAAATTTCTGAATGGTCTTAGTAGATAAGATGAGATGAACCTATGCTTTGTAAGGGGAGTACTGATGGACGGCAATGCATAAGGAAAGCATTGTTGCAGGAGCCTATTGTTTTACTGTAGTAGAATCTACCCCATCTCTGTCAGGGGACTAAGGCTCTGTCTGCACAGACCAAGTAAAATGTTCAGACAATGCACAGCCCAAATCCTTGGTGCAAGCAGTCCAGGCTATCTCTGGCCCATTTCGCACCAAACTTGGGGTATACACCCTTATGACTAATTTTTTAAAAAGTCACCGAAGCCCTCCATTGCAAACTAGGCCTCTATTCATCCTGATGTTGAAACACATCTTCCTTCTGCACAGTCTGAAGCTCTTCTTGCTTTCTCGTGAGTAGAGTCAGAGCAAGCTGGCATTTGGTACTGACCTTATTTTTTAATATGACGCTGAGGGGCAGAGCATGTCAGATCTGATAGAGGAAACACACTAGAGAAGCCTGAGTTGGGAGAACTGCAGAACAGGAAACATCATGTTGAAGGTGACAGAGGACAGAGGGCTTGGTCTCTCTCCCTCTCAGCATCATGGTTCTTGTGAATGTGAGTGGAAGGAGATGGGGAGGGCCCTTGTGACTTTCTGCAAAGTGATGCTCCAGCCTAAGTGATTGCCAAAAGGCATTGCTGTTGTGACCACGTCATCTTCTTTCTCGTCTCCACACCTCTCATCAGGATCCCAGCCACTTGAGCTGCTTCCAGCAATGACCACATGAAAGTGATTATATGTAATCTGACTATGCCTTGGTCTTATAGTGCTTCCGCTCAGGGCTGGGTGGCCAGTGGGAATCAGTGTGGGAGTTTTTCGTACTTTCCTCAGAGAGAATTCAACTTCAGTGCAGGGATCATGTGAAACTGAAGCACGGATTACACTTTGCATAAACATGCAGACTTTATTCCCACAAATGTATGCATTTTTGAATTTGCAAAATAGCAGCTGTGGGAGAGGAATCAGGATCACTGTGGTATTTTTTGTGTCGGGAACCCTTAGAATCAGGGGTGAGCATCCTACCACCAGTGGGTCACATGTAGCCTACAAAGCTTATTTCTACTGCCTGCTGTGGGTTGCTGTCATCCCACCAGGTTCCTGACACTCCACTGTCATCCCTTAAATAGCACTGCCAAGTACAAGATGACCAGATGTCATAATCACAAAGGAGGGCAAGGTACTATAAAGTGAAGGACATTCAAGAAAAATGTAGGACATTACAACATAAAAGCTAACAACACTAATATAAACATAAACTCATGCTTCTAAGGCATACTCGAAATGGAGGACATTTTGGAATTCCTCCTGGACAGAAGAATGAAAATGTAGGACATGTCCTGGGAAAGGAGGACATCTGATCACTCACCCCCCTCATAGCAATTTCAGTTGTATTCATTGGGACATATGTGTGTTCCGTGCCTTACTTTGGAAACCTATTCTGATATTCAGCTGCCACTTTTCCAGGTTGTGGGGGGTTGTTGAAGGCTCATTCTCTTTACAGTATTAGTAGAGAAATAAGAATACAGTCTAAAAAGAGATGGCAAGCTGTGGGATATAGCTACCGTGGACCACCCACATCTGTGCCTATCAGTGTCTAACTACTTATAAACCTGTACAGTTGGTCCAAAGGGAACTTTTCTTCCTGAGAATAATAATCTCTTCTCTCCTCAGCTCATGTTCCCCGGGCCTGACAAAAGTGACTCCCCCTCCCCATATTAAGTCTGGTATACCTGTGATGTACTGGTTTGAGCACTGAACTAGACTCTAGAGACTAGGGT
Organism: Sceloporus undulatus; assembly: GCF_019175285.1. Taxonomy (NCBI): domain Eukaryota; kingdom Metazoa; phylum Chordata; class Lepidosauria; order Squamata; family Phrynosomatidae; genus Sceloporus; species Sceloporus undulatus. The sequence continues at coordinate 185,339,125 of NC_056523.1, read as the reverse complement.
TCGAATCCTGGCTTGGCCATGAAACCCACTGGGTGACCTTGGGCAAGTCACACACTCTCAGCCTGAGGGGAAGGCAGTGGCAAACCTCTTCTGAACAAATCTTGCCAAGAAAACCCCATGACAGTTTTGTCGTAGCATCACCATAAGTTGGAAATGACTTGAAGGCACACAACAACAGCAACAACAATCCTTGTTTAATCTAAATTTCAAGACCAGCTCCCGTGTATTGCTTTTGGGTTGGTTTAGATGGGTTTGTTCTCCCATGAAGTTGAACTGACCTGCTGGTCTGTCAGAGCAGTGGCAAATGTTGGCTGTTATTATTATGCCCCAGTGACCAGTCCTGTGGAAGCTTTTGCTTGTCTGCTTTAATCTGTTTTGTGTGTATTTATGCTAGAAATTTTGAACTGGCCTGAAATGAGTTTGACATGGCTTGTCCCAAAGGACTCTGGGAATTCCAGCCTTGTGGGCTCCTCACAAATGCTGCAGTCAGAGAACTAGAGTTCACACAGTTCCCTGTCTGGGTGTCAAAACAATTTAAATTGGTTAGAAATTACTAGCGGTATCTAGTACAGATGTGCCCCTGGGTTTCCAAGAGATGGGAGCCATCAATTCGATGTGTGTTGGAGTAACAAAAATAATAAGAATGACAGCTTGTGATGGCTTTGCTGCATCACACCAATAGCATGGTTCAAAGTAAGGTATAATTCACTAGACTCCTGGGTTCTTTTGCTTGTTTTTCCTGTTCCCTGGCAAATAAACCTGCAATTAAACTGTCACTTGCCTAGCTATTTAAAGGCGCTGTTGACACTTTTTGGTACTATGGGATGGCATGGCATGGCAGTGAACCATGCATAGAGTCTCTGTGGGGAATGCTAATCCCTGTGCCACCCAAGCTAGAGGCACCAGCAAGCAAGAAAAACTACATGTCAAGGCATCATTGCCCTCTAGAACAAGGAACTACAATCACTTTACTCCAGCTATGGATGGAAACAAATTTTGTTTTGTCTTCCATTCCTTTAAAAAAAAAATCCTTATTCTTTCTTTCCTGAATATGCAGTTTGTGAATTTGGGAGAATTTGTCAAAGATCAATGAAATTTCAACCATTTGTATGTGTATATGTGCCTTTAGGTCAACTATTCACTTATGATGACCCCATGAATTTCATAGTGTTTCCTTTGTCAGGGAATATATTCAGAGGTGGTTTTGCCAGTTGCTTCCTCTGAAATATAGCCTTACAGTACCTGGTATTCATTGGAGGTTTTCCATCCAAGTACTAACCAGGGCTGACCCTGCTTAGCTTTCAAGATTAGATAGGCTCTGGTACCTTTAGGTTATCAAATTCAATTGTCTGCTCCACAGAGAGGACCATGTTTTACTTGCCTTTTTAATAAAAGAAGTGGCAACCCTAGCTAAGCACTAACACATTTAGTGTCAAACCCAGACTTTTAAGAGTTAAGCCTTCAAAGCCCTGGATGTGGGTGAACAAATCTGTCAGGACTGATTTCTCCCATGTTCAATTTTTACAAATCATCACAGTACTTTCCATCCTGAACATGAAGAATGTGTGAATTTTGCTAATTCTTACGAAAGGCTGCATCTGCACTGCAGAAATAATGCAGTTTGACATTGCTTCAACTGCCATGTCTCTGCCTCATGGATCCTGGGATTTATAGTTGGTTATGGCACCAGAGAGCTCTCTGACACAGAGGGCTAAATATCTTGCAAAACTACAAGTCCCAAAATTCCATAGCATTGAGCCATGGTAGTTAAATCGATGTCAGACTGCATTATTTCTGCAGTGCAGATGCAGCCAAAAACAAACTGAAATTAAACTCTCACCCATTGCTGTTAGCCCAGTGTATAGCCCTATTCAGTCTGGATAGAGTCCATTATGTAGCTCTGTTCAGCTCTTCTAAAGGAATGGAAATAACCACACAAGAAGGCAGGAAGCACACTGACCCTTCTCCCTCCTCCTTCGTTCTTCCAATCTGAAGAGCAACAATCTGAAACAGAGGGCACCCTGTGTTCATTCATAGAAGCAATCCATGGGATTCTGGGCCCTGGAAAACAAGTGCTGAGAACACTCTCTCCAGACATATTTCAGATTGTTGCCCTCAACATGAGCAACAACAGAGCACATGCTTTTTGGTACTGGCCCAGAATGCCTAAACTGGGTTTATCTTGACAGTATATAACATCCCCACCCTCACTCAGGGTGACCAGATGTCAACCTCAAAGGAGGACAAGGCACTGCAGAATGTAGCACATCCAAGAAAAATGGAGGATGCGACAAAACAAAAGCTAACGACACTAATATAAATGTAAATCCATGCTTCTTGGTCAAGCTCAAAATGGAGGACATTTTGGAATTCCTCCTGGACAGAAGGTTGAAATGCAGAACATGTCTTGGAAAAGGAGGATATCTGGTCACCCTGCCCTCGTTCCTTTGGTGTTGAGCAGCTTGTCAATGACTGTGTCAGACATGTCTGATACCCTGCTTCAGGGGTGGGGAAAGGGTCAGACCATACGCTGCCCGTGGGACCCCAGTCTTGTTTCTCCAACTCCCAAACTCCTTTGGGCACCCCGAGAGGTGCCAGCCCACGACCTGTTTTTCATTTTATTCAGGTGATTTGGAGCACAAAATGGCCCAATGTGTATTCAAATGGTCTGTAAACATGGCAGTTTGACTGTTTTCTCAAGAGCCCCACTCCCTCCAAACCCATAAATAATAGTATGAAATCAACCCCCAAAGGAACCAGTTGATGTGGCATTACCTTTTGTATACTACTAATGTTTGGGGTCCCACTGGGTGTGTGCGTCCAAGAGTGAAAATTGCCCTTCATAAGTTGCCCCCCCCCCCATGCCTTTCCTACTGCCTGGTCATCTAGCATCCCAAGATTGCATGCCAACCTCCTGCCCTTTGCCCATCCCCACTTTTCTGGACCCACTGATGACAGAGATCATGTTTGCTTTGAGTGTTAATATTATGTTAACATGTGGGTTTCAAAATTGCAGCCTGCAGAGGAATGTCTGGCCTTGATGGGAAATTCCTTGTTTTGCTGTGTAGCCTGTGGCTAATCCTTCTCCTTAAGATCTGGCAAGTTATCTCCAGTTGGAATGTGTCCTGCTTTAACCTTAAAAATCAGTGTTCTTCTTTTGCTTCTGTTCAATTCTTTTCTTTTCTTTTTTTTTTTTTTTTTTTTTTTTGGTTTAATGCCGAAACCTCCATAGCGTTCTTGGAAAGACATGCCTTGAAACAGAGAGTCAAAAAGATGCCTTCAGTTCTTCACAATCTCTGTGAATCACACAATTGGGTTTTGTACCTGAGCAGAGATTGTTGTGGAACAATCTGGATTGAGCTTTATTGGCAGGAACGCTGCCACTACCACCTCACTGCACATGCCTAGGTGTTGAGGTTACCAGGTTTCCCTTATAGTAAGTGCTGTCCTTTTATTTGAAGTCCAGGAAGGTAACTTGTCCCTTGTGAGGTTGGCAGGAGTCCCTTATCAGATATCTCCTTTTTTAGAGCTGGAAAGCTTTCCCTCCTATATACAGTCAGTCCTCCACATTTGCTGCTTTGACTTTTGTCGATTTGATTATTCACTGTTTTAATTAATATGTTCTTTCTGGAATCTCTGACTCTGCCAGAAGTTGACCATAGAGTTGTGCTGGAGAACCTAGAGGTTTCTAGAGAAAACACTTCTCTAGGCATGTGTAGGTCCTTCGACATGATTCCATGATCAACGTCTGGCAGATCTTGGCCAGAGAGTTGCAGTGGATGGCCAGGAGAGTCCTAAAGAGGCGTTCTCTCAGGTAAAAAGAATAGTGTTTTTTAAATTTACGTTTTTCCCACATTTACAGGGGTCATTTACCACTAACTCCAGTGAATGTGGAGGGACCACTGTAGACTGAAAGAGATGCCAAAAAATCATGTATTTTTGGCGTATGGGCCTTTCTTAAAGACAGAAATGTATGCATCATGTGGTTTATGAATGTGGACCATATGTTAATTTTACAGAGAAACACATGGCTCATGTCACTATAAAATCAATACTTTGATTTAGTATTTAGGCAGAACACAAACTTGCCAACAGCTACTTCTTGGTTGTCAACACTGCATGTTAGGAATTTCAGCTGTCTCTTATCTTTATTTGAAAACCTCAGCTAATTCTCTTCCATACTTTTTTTGCATGCCACGTGAAGCTGCAACAGAATTGATTGATATATAACATGCCTGTAAAACATATCTTCTTTGAATTTTGATGGTGAATGGTCTCTGCAGGTTTGTGTGAATCATGTTCATCTTATAGTCAACGTGTATCATCTTAGAATGATCAGTTTTTGACAATCTCTACACAAAAATAGAGTTTAGCTTTAACAGAACATGGCAACTGACTTGCCACTGGTGTGTTTCATACATTTTAATGAACTTTGTTCATTCATTCATTCCAAAATGGGAAGCACAGCCTTGAACAGATGAAACTCCTCAAAGGCTGATGGTGATATTTTAATGTTAATATCTGGAGTGTGAATCAAACTCTTCAAAAGTTGATCGTGATATTTTAATGTTAATTTTTGAAGTGTGAATGTCAATTTTTGAAAGCAAATGTCTGAATTTTGAGAGCTGAAAATTTATCAAATGTGTTCCAGTTCTGATTTTGAGATATATTTGCTCCTGAACTGCAGAAACAGCCTTTCTGTTCCAGGTGCTGACCTTTCCTAAACAAGATGCAGGGGAAACTATTTATGTTGCAGAAAGCAACAGAGAATTTTGTGGCATGTTAAAAATGTAACAGATTTGTCATGGCACTAAAGGCTTCCTCCATCCTTAGGAGCCTGCCAGAAATTTGAATCTTCAGAGGAGGCCCTGTTGTATGTCCCATCCTCTTCTGAAGTTATGTTGGTGGCTACACATAACAGGGCTTTCTCTGTAGCAGCACCTTAACTGGAAGTCCCTATGCAAAGACATTATTATATTGATCATATTTCTTTTAAGCTGTCAATGGGCAGTTAAAACAGTGCTGTCCCGCATGGTATTCAAAGTCTTCAAAGTTTGGGTTGTGTTTTAACCTGGATTTATGGCGGGTTACAGACCGCCATGAAAGTACGCGCGAGCGCGTACTGTACTAGGGCTAGTAGGGGCGGTGCTTCCGCACCCCCAACCCTAGTACGCGCTCTTCGCATACAAAATGGCCAGCGGCCGTTCCCCACGGACGCCGCCATGTGGCATGACAAACGCGCCGCTTCCAAACGGTGCCACGGACGTGACACCATCGCTCTGTGCAAGGGCGCTTAATGCGCCCTTGCGCGGAGCAGGAAGGAGCTCCGTTTCAGAGCTCCTTCCTGGTTGCGTTGCTGGGCGAGCCTTCAGACGGGTGGCCCAACAAGCCAGGGAGAAGGGCCAAGCGCCCTTTCTCCTCCTCCCCACCACCGCGGGGAGTCCTTGGGGCTTGAAGCCAAGGACGCCCCTTCCAGGCTGCGGGGAAGCGGCCTTTTGCCGCTTCCCCGCAGCCTGCAAGCGGCGGATCGGGGCTCAGAGGTGCCGTCTGGCAGCTGGGCCCGCTACAGCGGGGAAAGGGCGGTCTGTAACGCGCTTAAGAATGTTTTTTTAAAGAGTGCTTTTAGGAGTTTTAAAAGAATATTTTAATGTGTTTATAAAAATGTTTTTGTTTTTATATTGTTGTTTTATTGATTTTATTTGTTTATGGCCTTGCTGTTAT
>NC_056523.1:185251722-185329085 GCF_019175285.1 Sceloporus undulatus | reverse complement strand
AGTAAAGCCATGTGAAATGCACAACTGTGCTGTTGTGTGTGTTTTGGAATGCAGGTTGGGGGTGTTTGCCCAGAAAGGGACCGAGGAGGAGAGGGCGGGCACATGCCTCCTCCTTTATTATTATTATTATTAACCTTTATTTATGAAGCGCTGTAAATTTACACAGCGCTGTACATGCAATCTTTTTAGTTAGACGGTTGCAGGGCTTCGGTGGAGGCTCCGCCCCAGAGGGTGGCTCCGCCCCAAGGGTGGAAGCTCCACCCCCCGGCTTTGGCCCCCCGACTTGTCTGAGGGACACCAACCCGGCCCCCGGCTCCAAAAGGTTGCCTACCCCTGGTCTAGACTTTTTTTGTGGAGGTTTTGGGGGTATGTGGCCATGTTGTAGAAGAGTTTCTTCCTCATGTTTCACCAGCATCTGTGTCTGGCATCTTCAGAAGATTCCAGTCACAGATGCTGGCAAAACGTCAGGAAGAAACTCTTCTAGAACATGGCCACATAGCCTGAAAATCCCACAAAAACTATGGATGCCGGCCATGAAAGCCTTCGACTATAGTCTAGACTAATTACCAGACTCATGCAGATGCAGATGCAGTGTAAATCTAAGGTGCAGCAGAGCTAGGAAAGCTATTTTTTTTGGATCACAAATCCCAATTCCCCCAGCCTTCCAAAAAGGAATTTTTCCAAAGCTCTAAGTTGCAGGTGCCTATAGACTTACTGGAACTTGGAAGACATGAGCAAATGTGAACAATGTGTACAGAGGGAAAACAAATGTAGAGCACTGACAATGATAACTTACATAAAACTGGGAACACTGACTCATACAGACACATACCTTATTCTGCTAAATACGTAGGCTGTGCCCAAGACCCATTGCTTTCAGCCAAAGTTGCTCATTACTGAAATGACCAGACTAGTTACAGACCAGAACCTGTAAGGTACATCATTCCTCTTCTTTTCTCAAATATTCTTTGAGATACTTCAGTGCTATTATCAGCTTCCCTCATTTCTCCAGCTTTAAGCTTAATGTGTTTGGCAATATAAACTTTCAAAGATATCCATCAAAATAAAAACCCAGAGGTTAGTTCTATACAAAATTGATTTCCTGACTGGTTGTGTATTCCCAGCTGGGTGTGCATTCTGCAGGAAAACAGAAAGATACATGTGGCAAGCAGCCCAGAGAGCATAAAAGATTTGCCAATGATTCTTTTGCAAGGATCCTGTCCAAGGGAGGAATGGTATGTTCCCGCCCCGCTTTCTGTCAGGACTCGTTCTGATCTCATTGCTGACTGGTGTTAAGTACATACCAGGTATGTTGGTTAGACTGGCAAAGGTTTTAGGAATACTTGTAGAATGGCACATAGGTAATCCATCCCATTCCATCAATGTCACATCACTTCCCTTAGCTTTACAGATTTCTTTGTTACATCAAAGCTCTGACGTAGATACAAACTGTATTTATTTACTGATTTATTCAGACCTATTTACTACACTCAGCCAATGGTGTTGCAGGTGAAGATTAAACTGGCTAAATTTTCAAGTTAGCTTCCAACATCTGAAGATTCACGGTAATATTAATATAACCAATAATCATTTTACTTATTAAATAATTAAATACTTTTATTATTTATTATATTTATTATGTTCACATGTAATCATTATATGGTGTATCACTATACAGTTGGCCCTCTGTATCCATGGATTCAACTATCCATGGCTTGAAAATATCAAAATATCTATATAAATTCTAAAATATCTATATAAATTCTAAAAAGCAAAACTTGGTCTTGCCATTTTATATAGGAGTATCCACGGATTTTGATATCCATGGGAATCCTGGAAGAAGAATCCAACAGATACTTATATTGCAGCATAATATAATTATAATATTTAATAAATTACCATAATTATAAATAAATATTAAGTGAAATAAACATTTCAAATGTTTTTTCTGCAATTGCTACTCCCACAAAGAAGGCTTCACAGCAATTATCTCTGATGCTAATTGGAGGGATCAAATTAATGTTTCCAGTTTTGAAATAGGAGGATAAATAGGTTTGCTTTAGTTCAGCCTGGGTTGGCTTAATCCACAACTACACCCGACTTCACACTATTTGATGATGGATTGTTGGTGGGAAAGGATTGTGCCCGACCCACATGCTAAGCATCCTTGCAGATGCACTGGATTTTAGGATTGGGCAGAACAATCTATCTGTATTGTTTTGTTCTAAGTAACACTTTCAAACTAGTGAACACTCTTGGGACAACTCCTCCTTTTTCCCCCTTTTATGTTTAATAGTCACACCTGGCATTAGTGACTGAAATAATTTGGGAATGGATAGGTGTGGTTCAGTTTCACTCCAGAATTAACTTTCCAGGTTTGCAGGCAGCAAAATGTACACATTGACCCATCGTTGACCAAACAGCAGTTGAAACTGGTGGGGTGAGGGATTTGCTTTACAGGAGACGTTTTTGGTGTATGCCTAATTTTTTAGGTTTTAAGTAGAGCTGGAAGCTGTCTGTAAAGTATTAAAATACAGTGTGCCTGTGTTATACTTGGGTGCACTATATGCGGCTTTGAGCTTATACGCTCAAGCTGTGGGGAGCATGCAGGATGCAAGGGGCGGTGCATCCCATTCCACATAGGCGGAATTCACTTTATTTATTTATATTTATTTATTTAGGTATTTATATCCTGCCCTTCAGCCCTAATGGCTCTCAGGGCGGCTTACAATATTATTTTTAATCAGACAGTTCCCTGCCCTCAGGCTTACAATCTAAAAGATTGTAAGACTTTACGTGGGGATGTGTGTGTGTGTGTGTGTGTGTCTGGAATGGATTCCCTGTGTAAGGCAAGGGTCCACTGTACTGTAGAGTACTGAAAATGCATTGGGAGACACAGGTATCGTACCAGTAAACCCCAAATGGCTGCAGCTCAGTAATATGGAAAGCTGCCAGATCCTGAGTCACACCGTTGATCCTTCTAGCTTAGTATTGCCTATGCTGATGGGCTGCAGCTCTCTAGGATCAGAACCTGGATTAACCATGGGAAGTTCATATTGGCCCCGATCCTTTCACAATCGAATCCGAGGCTTTCACACCCATTCAGAGGCATATGCTCCTTGGTGCGGGTCTTCTGAAAGCAGAGTAAAAGCTGTATTTTTTTTTAAAAAATGGTTCCGGCGAATATGAACTTGTCCCTGATCATGATCGGGGCATGTTCAGGGGAGGGATTTAGGTCAGAGGGAGGGCAGAGGGCAGAACATTCCTCCCCTTCATCAAGGCGGAGGAGGAGGAGGAGGAGGAGAAGGAAGGAGCAGGACAAAGGGTCAAGTTCAGGGTAGGTCAGAGGGAGGGCACAAAACAGAACAAGCCTTCCTCTTGCACCAGGCAGCTTTCTCTTTCTTTTTATTTTTTATTTTTGACAGACTATGCGCATGCTTTTTGCTACAGGGTGATACAGATAGATTGCTACAGGGTGATACATAGAATCTGCTTGTGCTACTTTCCCTTTCATTTGCTTGCTCCCAGCACAGCACTTTGCAAAAGGCTTTTTTTCTAAATTATTTTTATATGCGAATGTTACAATGTGAATGTTACAAATGTTTCTCTTTCAATTTGGCAAATTGATACAGAATGCTTTTGCTACTGTATGTGTCTGTAAGGAATTCTGGGGTGGCTGAGGGAAAGCAAAGGATGCAGAGATGGCATTTGGAGTGAGGAATTATTATTATTATTATTATTATTATTATTATTAGTGTATGTGAGGCATTCAGGTTGGCAAAGCAAGAGGATGCAGAGATGGCATTTGGGGTGAGGAATTATTATTATTATTGTACGTGTATGAGGCATTCTGGGGTCGCAAGGAGGGAGGATGCAGAGATGGCATTAGATTGCATTTTGGAGTTGAAAACGGAGGCAGAGGAAGATCCATAATCTGTAGTGACCCAAATACACACAATACACACAATACACACACCTGGAGGTTTTTTAAATTTGACAAAATATGTGCACACTGCCACCAGTTTTTTTAAAAAAGGAGGGGGGAGCACACATCCGCTTGGCCAATTGCTGTAGGAAATGTCACCTTGACGAAAGCAGAACTGAATTTGATTGACAGCAAAGGAGCCTTCATTTTAAATTGGTACTGCAGATGTGAACTCTCTGCAAAGAGCTACAATGGAATTCAGGGGTAAATTACCCCGAATAAGGTAAATGAAAGTGGGCACTTGCTTCTGGACAGATTCGGGAGGCGGAGACCTGGATCTGCCCAGTTACATCCAGCACAAATGAGCAAGTGGGAATGGGGCCACAGAAGAAAGTTTTTCTCTGCATCCGCCCTGCAGAAATAATTCAGTTTGACCTCATTTTACCAACCATGGCTCAGTGCTATTGAATTTTTGGAATTGTAGGTTTTTTGGCACCAGCGCTCTCTGACAGAGAAGGCTAAATATCTCACAAAACTACAGTTCCCAAAATTCCATAGGCATTGAGCCATGGCAGTTAAAGTGGTGTCAAACTGGAAAGACTGCAGTGCAGATGCAGTCTTTCACAGCACTACTTAGGGCATACCTAGAAAGGGGGTAAACTTCCTGGAAGCATCAAAACTATCCAGCTCATTTTGTTTTGATTTTTACCTGCATATTTATGGTTTTGCATCCATTTCAGAAAATAGCGGGTTAATTTAAACTTAGTGGGAATGAAAAATACAGTCAGCCTTCCATATCCACAGATTCTTTATCCACAGATTCAGTTATCCATGGCTTGGTTTATACAGTGGAACCTTGCCTTATGTGGGGGATCTGTTCCAGACCCTCCTGTGTAAGGCGAATTCCGCCTATGCTTGAGCCCCATTCAAGTGAATGGGGCTCATGTGTGGCTTGAGCATGTATGTGCTCCCGTGTAAAATGCTGTCACACTGTATATCTGAATATGTGTATGTGTATGTGTGCGTGTGTGTATATATATATACATTCCAAAAAGCAAATCTTAATTTTGCCATGTTATATGACATCATTTTACTATGGCATTGAATATAATGGGACTTGAACATCCATGGATTTTGTTATCCATGGGTGTTCCTGGAACCAAACCCCAGTAGATACCAAGGGCCCACTGTACTTGGAAATGCCAGGAGCTCCCTGGGGATACTTTAGTAGGGGAAAAACATAATATAGCTCTCCAAAATAAAATTGATGAATACAAGAGCAAATCTGGGGCTTTCAGAATCTTTTTTATTGTCTGAAGTGGCTTTTAGAAAAATCAGGGACTGAACCTAAAACATCTGAACATAAAACACATGCTGTATGACTCAGCTGTGATTGCTTTTGACAGCTTCTTGGGATTTTTCACATATTACTGAGTGTAATAAGCAAGATGCACAGCTAGGTTTAGCTTGGTATCCACAGATTTTGGTATCCACAGGGGATCCTGGAACCAAACCCCAGTGGATACCAAGGATCTACTGTACTTGGTGTTCTGTGCCAAAAAGAGAACTGGCATGTGTAAAGAAAAGAGACCTGGCATGGGTATCTCTTTAGGCAAGCATCTAAATATACAACCTCCTGTGTAACCAGATGTTACATCAGCATAATGCCCCAAGATTCTTCTGGCCACTGTCATCATTGCCTCAGGCGTGCCGCATATGTTGCAGAATGTCTGCATAGAAGCAGGAACCTCCCATGTTAGATAGTCACATATAATGCCCTCAGTGGGGATAGTTGCTAATGTATATTTGCAATAAGTGAATATTCCAAGGAGGTGTTGCAGCCAAGCATGGCTTCTCAGTTCTCACTGTATACATCACACTGGAAGAACAGCATGACGTAAAACCATCCGACGTAAAGCAGGCTCCATGCTGGTCATGAGCCTTCTCTTCAGGAATTTGGTAACAGGTGAAGTCACTAAGGCACTGGATGGCTTCCAGGAGCTGCGTTGCCTAGAACTTTGAGACTGGCCTCAGGAGGTATGTTGCAGAGCAGGAAATCCCCAGCTCAAATATCACTATAGCTGTGGCATGTATTTAAGCTGTATGTATTTAAGACAAGCTGCCTCCTCCACTCCATATTCCACATATGAGAGTAACAGATCTGAACTGTTACAGGTTGTTGTAAGGATCCTTGTTAATTATTGTCCACCAATGCAGGCAAAACTGGGGTCCTCTTTTATGTAGCAAAATAGTGTTCAATATCACCTTTCCTTACTGCATTTGTAAGTTATCTCCCCCCGCCCCTAAAGTAGTGAAACTGTGGGAAAAACATTCTAGTATATCTTGACTAAGGCTGCAATCCTATTCATACATACCTAGGAATAAGTCTTAATGAACAGAATGGGATTTACTTTTGAATAAACTCACAGAGGATTTTGCTGTAAGGCTCTTAAACTTGTCATGACAAGTTTCTTCACATGTTTTTCTTCCAGTTTTCCATTAATGTGGGTCCATCAGGTGGGAGAGATGCTCATAGAAAGATGAAATGCTGCTCTTAAATCCAATCTATTCAGTTTTAAATTGGCAGAAATGCATTTTAATGTGCCATGTTGGCTTTTTTAAACCCTCCTAACAGCCAAGTTTAAGCGTTGGATTACTCTGGAGACCAGGGTTCAAATCCTGAATTGGCCATGTAAACCCATTGGGTGACCTTGAGCAAGTCACACTCTCTGTCTCAAAGGATGGCAATGGCAACCCCTTTGTGAAGAAACGTGCCAAGACAACCCCGTGATAGGTTTGCCTTGGGGTTGCCATAAGTCAGAAACAATTTGAAGGCACACAGCAATAAATACGAACATGCCAAAATATCAAGATCCTCAGGGGAGGTCTTTCTCTTGGTCCCACAACCATCACAGGCTTGCTTGGTGAGCATGCAAGAGAGAGCCTCCGCAATGGTTGCTTCCACCTTCTGGAACCTCCTTCTATGGGAGTCTAGCCTGGCTTCTTCCCTGCTTTCCTTTCGCTGGCAAGCAAAGACATTTTTGTCCAAGCAGACTTTTAATATATAATCACTCACAGGGAGGTTTCTTATTGGAGTGCACCCAGAGTTTATTTATAGTTTTAACTTACGTATTTTTCATGTAATTTTATATTGTTTAAATGAAATCGTTTTAATTGTCTTTATAATGGTAACTTTTTAACCAATTTTATCTGTGGGCTGTCTTGTACCATTTGTTTGTTTGTTTGTTTGTTTATTATGTTTATATAAATACAATATTCATATAAATAGAAAATAAATAAATAAATAAATAAATAAATGGTACAAAGCATAAGGGGACTATCTCATATGGCATTTCTAGATTGCATTTTGAATGTTCGTGATGCTGTCATAATTTCAAATCTCTCCTTGGGAGCCTGAGTACCATTTTGCTCTATCTTTGTGCATCTCTATCCTAACAACAAATGCCATTTCAGCATTGCAAATAATTCTGTGAAACTGCAGCCCTGCCCAGATCACTTTGCTCACGTTCACTAACCTCCAAACTGACAGTGTTTATGCTGCAGTTTTCACACACAAGCTATTGTCAGCATTTATTGATAGGGGGGATGTTTCAGGTTGCCTTAGGGGTATGTGCGTAATGTGGTTTCTTGTAATCTTCTGCTTTAAAATGCTTTGCGTATTTGTAAGGAGCTGTTGCACTTCCTTTAATAATGATTTTTTTTAAAAAAACAACCCAATTTTTAAAGTGACTTTGCAGTTTTCCATGAGTCAGAATGAGTGTTTGAGACTGAATTTGCACAAATGAACAAACAACCGTCAAGAGACAATTGCTTTGCATTCTTTACTTCCTGAAACGTTTTTCAAGGGCAGGTTTTCCCCTGTCTGTTTCCTTATACTGACGACTTGTGGGTTTTTTTGTGTGGGGGGGTTGGTTTGTGGTTTTTTTTTTGGGGGGGGGTAATATTGATTTATTTACAAATGCACACGTGGAGTGTGTGTTCAGACTGGGGGGTGCAAGCGGGCATCTGGAGAGACAATAGTAATGGGGAAACCATCACTTCATCAAAAGCAAATAGTCCACCTTTGTGTCTCCCCAAGGTGTGCTTCCTGCCAGCCAGCTGCAAACCTTTTCCTGGTCACATTGGAAACATCAAGTGGTTCTTTTTGTGGCAGATTGAATAACTAACAGCCTTCCAAGCAAGCACTTTTTGTTGCCAAGCTATGTAACAGCTTGGAGCAAAATTTGGTCATTATACATCATCAGGGGTTCCTGATCCTGGTGTTGTATCTCAGTCCTACATGTTACCCAAATAACAGGTGGAAGGACTGGGAGGTCCCCAACAACTGTCAGTGTTACTTCAAAGGTGGGGGAAATTAGCTTTGCAAAAGGCTTGGGTAACCTTTGGACCATGTGCTCCAGTGTATACCAGTACTAACTGGGAGGACTCCTGGTCTTGGGTGGATTAATAGAGTTTTATTTAGAAACATGCAGAGTGCAGTTACACACAAGATAGTAATTCAAACAAATACAGCATACAAGCTAGCCGAAATGGAAATATGGAAAGGAGACAGTGGAGTTTTTAGGCGTTGCAGTGCGGTTATAATTACCTGTCCGAGGAGAAGACAATGGAAAGCTGAGTTACTCCAACTGGGAGGTCTAAGGGTGACACATAACATACACACAGTGTGGGTGTGTATGCAGGTTTGGCTGTGTGTGCAGAAGTTAGTTTTTGAAACCATATTTATACCTTAAAACTAGCCCTAGGCCAGGTAACAAAGGCTTGAATGACTTGTCCCAGAAATTGAGAATAGGATTCCAAACAGGTTGATGGTTTTAACTTTAGTAAAACAAAAACAGTGATTGGATTGGGATATCCCTAAAATGGATGGATGGAGAAGTCTGGTTGAGGACACAAGGGGGGGGGGAGGTAGGGATAGGTTGACTTACAGTTTTGGATGTGAATTGATCTTTTGTTTCAGAGTTTGAGAGGAAATGCAGATTACTTGGGCAAAGGACAAAGCACTTTAGATTTGATGGTTTTGTTTACCTGGATGTGCACATGCCTGGGGGGGGGGATCTTTTTTCCCTAGAAACTTGACCTGAAATGTCATTGATCTCTCCAAAACATGTTATCTCCAAATATGAGATATAGAAATATGAAGATTCTAAAACACAGCACAGGGTATGCAGAGATGCTTAACATGCAACATCAACATTGAATCCATTTGGTAGCCTCAATTGGAGTAGACTTACTGGATCAAGGGAAATACATAGGTCTTGACTCACTGTTCCATAGCTGGTGCAGCTCATTTGGTTCTATCAGACTATGGGCAAAGGACAAAGATGTCCTATTTGAGCAATTTCAGCAGTTTCGTTCTGTGTAAATACTAGCAATGCCTGGGGCTGGATTTTGCAGGTTGGTGGGCAAAAGCATCAATCCACTGCAGCAGGTCCCATAATCTAGAAGTGTGAGTGTGTGTGTCAGAGGGGCAGTTTCTGTAGGTAAGTGTATATGTGTTTTGGGTGGATGGTATTCTTAGTGGCTGCCCCAAGGGTTTGAAACTAAAATAGCCCCTCTTTGCTGTCCTTCTGTCAGCAGGCAAAGACTTTTGGATTCAGGCAGGCTTTTAAAACTGAAGTCTTTTAAGGAAAGTGATTGTAAGAGGGTGCTGCATTGTTTTTTAACTGTACTGTTTTATGTGCTTTTCCTCCTTTTTAAGTGTATGTTTTGCTTTAATGTTGGCATTTTGTATGTTTTAATTATATGGTAATCATGTTAATTTGTAAGCCACCTTGAGTCCTAGTCTTGGGGGAAATGTAGGATATAAATCAAGATGATGATGATGACGACTGTTGTTATCATCATTACAAGTGGAGTACCTCTAGTCCAGAAAGCTAAAATTTAAAAACCTCCAAAACCCCAAAACTTTTTACCAGCAGTTTTCCACTTCTACCTTCAAAGCAATGGCTGTGACATTCCTGCTTGTTCTTCTCTCAGATCCTCACTCTCTCTCCAGCCTCACACCCCATACACAACATAAGTAGTGAACAAATGAGAAACAAGGCTGGAGAGAGAGAGGAGAGGCGGGAGAAAGATGAACAAGCAGGAACACCACAGCTGCCACCTTGAAGGTAGAAGTGGGCAGCTGTCAGCAAAAAGACATGAGGCTAGAGAGAGAGACTGAGAATCTGTGACATGGCAGAAATTCAAGCAAAGCGTGAATCCACACTTTCTGCCATTTCATAGATCCATGCGTCCCCAGCCTTGCAAATACAGTCAGCCCTACGTATCCATATATTTTGCACCTGGATTCCAACATTCACAGCTTGAAAATATTCCCCTTCCTTGCAAAAAATCCAAAAAGCAAACCTTGATTTTGCTATTTTATATAAAGGACACCATTTTACTACGCTATTGAATATAATGGGACTTCAGTAGCGATGGATTTTGGTCTCCACAGGGCTTCCTGGAAGTAAACCCCAGTGGATGCCAAGGATCCCCCATATGGTACAGGCACGTACTATGCTGTTTTTGTTTGAAAAAATCCCAGCTTTGAAGTGCTTCTGGTCTCAAGCATTTCAGATAAAGGTTATTCAACCTGTATTGGTTGCCAATTGCCCTCAAACTGACTTTAACTTATGGTGACCCCATGAATGGGAGACCTCCAAGTCACCTTGTCACCAACACCTCTACTCAAGTCTTGCAAATTCAGGACCATGGCTTTCTTGATTGACTCTGTTCACCAGTAACGTGGTCTTTCCCTTTTCTTACTGCCTCCATCTTTCCAAGCATTATTGTATTTTCTAATAAGTACGTAATAATAATCTAATAAATAAAATGAATAATAAATAATTATCTAATATCATTGGTAATATTACCCAAATCAGGACTTTCCCATGCAACATCTGACCTTACTGATTTCTAAAGAGGAATAACAGTGCTGACAAGACAGTGAACCTTTTGCCAGGTCTTGGTGCTGGTACAGCTGAGACAGCCCTCTGCGAGAATCAGCCTTGTATATACAAACTCTGATAAGATAAGGAAGCACCCAGTCTCCCACCGTTACCTCCAATAATTCAAATGCACTCTGTGCATTAAACAGCATGTTGCATCACACATTTATGTCCATTTTAGTCCAGTACAAGCAAGATGTCAAAAAGTGCTTGATGGATTATTATGATTTGGTACAAAGAACATCTAGTACAGATACACCCTCATTCTTTTACATTTTCTGAACAATATCAAGTATCTTCCTCTTTGTTATCATTGTCTGTCTTACTCTTGTAATGGTGTTTAGAATAGAGGGGCTGTTTCTTATCATCTTCTCTGCCGCCACTGACATATTAGCATTAATTCTGTGATTAGAAGCCATGCTGTCCTTTTTGAAAATGACATACAAGGTAGGTGATGGAGGCAGTTATTCTCAGGAACACGGTGTGTAAAGTCACCTTATTAGTGAACATTCTGTCCCCCAGCACAGAAATCAGCATTAGGAGAAAGCTGTCACTGGTGCTAGTGAACCTCTGTTCTCTAGTACAGGCTGAGCATCCCTTATTGGGAAATCTGAACTCTGAAGTACTCCAAAACCTGAAACTACCACAGATTGCCCACATGAGTAGCTGAGATAGTGACATCTTTGCTTTCTGATGGTTCATTAAACACAAACTGTGCTTCATACACAAAAATATTTAAAAATTTTTGTATAAAATTACCTTCAGGCTATGTGTATATGAAACATAAATTAATTTTGTGTTTGGATTGGGTCCGATCTCCAAAATATCTCACTATATATATATGCAAATATTCCAAAATCCAAAAAATAAATAAATGTGAAATCACCCAAAACACTTCTGCTCCCAAGATAAGGGAGACTCAACCTGTACTATCACTTTGTGTTTGTATATGTTTCTCTGTGTGTGATTTCTGCCAATTTAAATTTTTACAATCCATGAGGTTATTACTAAAATTAAATACCATTAACAATCATGGGAATTTATGCCCAGTGTCAGCCTCCTTCCTGAATTACATGAAACCAGACTTTGAATGAAGTCTTCCTAGTAGCAAGGAGCTTCCATGACAGGGATTCCATTCTGTATTTTAGTGTGAATTTTAAAGAAGTGTTGTGCCAGCATTTCCCACATCAAGAGCAAATAATGAATATGTTCCCAAAACATTCATGAAACACACTGGGGGAAATATATCCCAGTCAGGGTTACCTAAGTGAAGATACAAACTGAACTCCATGTACTCTGATTGGCAGTGAGATCTCAGTTAAAGACATTGTCCCACTACTTGCAGCCTAGTATTTTTAAACTACATGGGGATTAGACCTGAGATTTTTGTATGCTACCCATATGCATTATTCCACTGAGTTATGGACCCTGTTCGTTATTTAAGGACATGTACCTGCTCTTCGCAGGCAGCAGCTTGCAAGATACAGCCATGTAGAAGAGCAAGTAATACTTTTGTTGCATCACTATATAGACCTAGTAAATCTGTCTGGTGTTGATTGTTGCCTAAAATGTTATCCCTGAGATAGACCTGTTAAGATATTAACATTTGTTACTAGACAGCTATTAAATCAAGTAGTGGGTTGCTTGTGGTTATAAAAAAGAGCCATTACAGAATTTATGTCTCGTACCACCTGAGGTCATACTTTTCAATGGAGTTAGTTCATGTGTTCAGCTTCTCAGCTGTCGAGCAGTGAGAAACTATTTGATGCTGATGTGGAAACCAGATCCTAAGTTTGCAGATTTGGTTCTGTTTTCTTATGTATAACAGATATATTCATTCTTATTAAATTGAACTTTGTTGCTGTATTCCTAGCCTCAAATTGAGGAAATGAATACTTAGCTTGTTTTCTGCAGTGACTGCAACTCGTCATTTTGTGACAACTTATTCTTTTGTACAGACACATTGAACAGGACTGGACACTGCAATGGCTCCTGCAGCAGACTGGCAGTTATGTGTTGGGTCACACTGAAAATGGCCCTTTCCTGATTCCATTTTTCTCTTTCCTTTTTTCAGCTCACAACCTCCAAGTACCCGGTGGTGGTGAAGATGGGGCATGCTCATTCCGGAATGGGCAAGGTGAGTAGTACTGTTCTTTCTGGGACATTGAAGACAATACTTCTTTCTACTCCAAAGTGGAGTTAGGAACTATGCCCATAATGCCCTCATGTGGAATACTCCCAGAACACTGATTCATCAAATGCCTCTTTGTGAAAGGCAGTTTTGGAGGCAGCCCAAGGATTATTTTGTGGGGTATGGGGAAGCTGTAGATGGAATAAGTTTGCCTCCCTCACCTATTAGTCTGAGTACCCTTTGAATTCTGATGGCCTATTACCGATTGAGAGAGACAGCATGGACTACAACTTTGAAGTGTTTGATTACAACTCTGGAGACCAGGATTCAAATCCCTGCTCAGCCATGGAAACCGACTGTGTTACCGTAGGCAAATCACATTCTCTAAGCCTCAGAGGGAGGCAAAGCCAATCTCCCTCTGAATTAATCTTGCCAAGAAATCCCCTTGATAGGTTTGCCTTAGGATCACCGTCAGTCGGAAATGACTTGAAGGCACACAACAACAACACAACTCCCTATTAGACTGGTCTTCTCTTACCTGGAATACAAAAGCTATCACCTAGAGACAACAGAGATGCTAAACTCTTTCTTTGTACATCTTCCTAATGTGTAGACTTCGGTCTCTCCACTCCCCTCTCTCTGTGGCAGGTATCTGTGAAATTGTAGTATTTCTGGTGGTTATCTAGTTTCCTCTCTGGCTAGGATGCCAGTTAGTAGAAAAAACTGCACTTGGAGGAAAAATCAGCCCTTCTTTCATATCTATTCCATGACATATCAGGCTACTCAGTCACATGCAGATGAAGCTCTATCACTTTCAAACTCATTGGCCCACCATGACAGATGTAATTCACAGGGAACGCCAGTGTTTTGTTTTTAAAGTCTAGGAATACACTATAGCTATAAAGAGCGGCTTCAGGCCCGATGGCATACACATAGACTTTTTCCCTTCACCATGTTGTCACCCCTGGTTTTTTTTGGGGTTTTTTTTTTTTTTAGTTTTTTTAAAAGCAGTAGAAAACCCTGCAAAATGTTTTGAGTCTGTGATAGAAATAGGTTGAACATGGTAGATCCTATGTGTGAAACCACTTCTGGTTATTCTGCCCTTCTCCCAAATAATTCTTTCTCCTGTCTAAACACTCTCTGTGCTTCTATCTTTTGATTCTCACCGGCTCTTTAGGTAGAGGGAAAATGGGGAAAACAGTGTCCCTGAGCTGGAGTTGTTAAGATTTCAGCAAGTTTCAAAGAGCCAGAAGCCACGTAAATTGTTGAGCATTTGGCAGGGCGGAGTAGGCAGTGGGGTTTCGCTTGCTATGGGCACTGTGCAAGGGAAAGCTCTTGTCTGCTTGTTTTGCAGGTCAAGGTGGAGAACCAATATGATTTCCAGGACATTGCCAGTGTGGTGGCCCTCACCAAAACCTATGCCACTTCAGAGCCCTTTATTGATGCCAAATATGATGTCCGTATCCAGAAGATTGGCAACAATTACAAGGCCTACATGTGAGTATGGGGCAGTGCCCTCTATGGAGCTGCTTGCTTTTCAGCCTACTCTACTCCAACTTTCTGACTTGGGACTCATTCACACTACAGAATTAGAGTGCTATGATTCCACTTTAATTCCATGCTTCTGTCTTACAAAATCCTGTGTTTTGCAGGGACACTCAGAATCCGTAACCACGGGGCACCTCTGACCAAACTACAAATCCCAGGATGCCATAGGATGAAGCCATGGCAGCTGAAGTGGAATCATAGCTGTAATTCTTTAGTGTGAATTGGCCCTGTATCTTTGCAGTTCAGTAATGCTTCTCCCTCTGAGTCTACAGTACTGGCAACTGGAACTTGGAACAAAGGGAGGGCCTCTCACAGCCATTGAGACCAAGACATGATGGGTGATTCAATCAATATATTAACAACAAGAGCAGCAACAGCAACAGTATAACCCGCGTGGCAGAGGGTTGGAAAAATAATTATTTTTGAAGGCTCACTTCTGATTGATCCTATGCAAGCCAAAAATGTATCTCCCCACATAAGTGGGACTTATGGGTAGAAATAATTCAGTTTGGTAGAAATAATTCAGTTTGACACCACTTTAAGTGCTGTAGCTCCATCCTATGGAATTCTGGCATGTGCCTAGGTTATCTCTCCTAAACCTCTAAGAAATCTCTTTCATGTTTGCTCTCTCAACTTTCAATGCTCTCAGGCCCTTTATGCAAGGAAGAGCTTGCTTGGTGGTCTTCCCCTTGAAGCCTCACAACATTTAACAGTGTCCTCTTTCCTCTGGCAGGAGGACTTCTGTTTCGGGCAACTGGAAGACCAACACTGGATCTGCCATGTTGGAGCAAATAGCCATGTCTGACAGGTGAGTGGTAAGGGTTGGGGAGGGTGAACTGGTGTGGGAGGGATATTACACCTGGATGGCTGACAAAGGGAAGCAGACCCATCTATGATTTCTCCTTTACTTCTCCTGACAAAAAATATCTATGCAAATGACAGGGAGGCTTGGAAGGATTTGCTAGTGGTATCTCAGTCATAACCTTCCCCTTATTCTTCCCCTCCCCATCTCCTCTGGCCGGCAGGTACAAGCTTTGGGTGGACACTTGTTCAGAAATATTTGGTGGTTTGGATATCTGTGCAGTGGAAGCTCTGCATGGCAAGGATGGACGAGACCACATCATTGAGGTGAGGTGCTGGGCCCAAGGGTGCATATGGGTGTCCTTGCATGTTTCTAGTCTCTACTTTACCCAAATATCAGGGTAACCAAAGCTGAGATCTTACACCAAGCAGTGATCCTTCACCCACAGAGTTCTATTCCCATTCCCCACATATGCCTTTATTTATTTATTTTTGGATGGGGCACAAGGGGCTATTCTCTAGTCCAAGATTTCTCAGTTAGGGTTCCATGAAAGGTCCTGCAAGAGATTGTGATTGAAAAAATAAAAATTTTGGGGCTGTACATTGGGCCCTTGATATTTGCTAAAATTTGGTTCCAGGACCCCCCATGGATACCCAAATCTGTGAGTGCTCATGTCTCATTATATACAATGGTATAGTAAAATGGTGTCCCAGCTATAAAATGGCAGTATCAAGGTTTGCTTTTGGGAATGTGTGTGTGTAAATATTTTCAAGCCATGGGTGGTTGAATGGTTGAAAGAGCCCTGGTGGTTCAATGGTTAAATGCCAGTACTGCAGCCACAAGGTTGTGAGTTCAATCCCAGGGCTCCAAAGTTGGTTTAGCCTTCCATTCTTTTGTAGGTGGGTAAAATGAATGTCCAGCTTGTTGGGGCAATTGGCTTCCAGATTGTAAACCACTTAGAGAGTGCGGAGTTCGCTGATAAGTGGTATAGAAATGAAATTACTATTGCTATTGCTATCTGTGGATGTAGAATCTGTGGATAAGGAGGGCTGATTGTATAATAATTTTTATGCAAGGGTTTCCTGGGATTTGAAAATTAATTCAAGGGATCCTCCAGGATAAAATTTTCCACTTAAAATTTTCTTACAGTGAAGTGGTCCTGGAATAACTCTGAGCCAGGCTGAGACTGCCGCTTAGTCTATCCCAGGAAGCTGATGTTGTGGTGGCTTTCTGATCAAAAACTGGGAAAAAACATTTTCAAGCTGTCCAAACTGTTGACAAAGTTTTGTGCTACACATGTCCTTTTTGATCTCCCATCCATACTATATCTTCAGATGCGTGTGCGGATATGACTTGTGTCCACTAAAGTTGACGTGGGAAGGGGGTCTTGCTCCTGTTAAAACATGGTAGCAGAGCAGATTTGGCTTACTTCCTGGCTCTTTGGATCAGACTACATTTTTGAGTCACCATTGGTTGCCCCATGTGGTTTTGTTAATACTGCTGTTTAACATTTACACACAGAGTACACATATTTTCCCAGTAATCCTTTCAGCAAATATCCTGTAGTGTAGATCATCTGCTGTTATTTTCATGCTACAGATTTGGGGTGGAGGGAGTTGAGCTGGGGAAAGAGGATGTCAAGGCTGCCTTGTTAGGTAATGGTAACGGAGAGACTTGAACTGGGGACTTCCTGGTTTTCTCTCCTGTCTCGAAGCCAGCTTTTCTCAACCTTTTTTAACCTGGAGAAACCCTTTGAACAATTTCCACCTCTCAGGGAACCACCGCATAAAAGTTATTGGCTAGAATTTTGTTGGTTAGTGCCAACTAGAATAGACTCATTGAACTGGTGACTGAGTGGTGAGTCAACATAAAGATAATCCCATTTATTCCGTGGTTATACTCTGGTCAGGAGTAACAATAGAATTCAAGTCATAGTATCTACAGCTCCAAAAAAATGCTCCCCTCATAACACGATTTCTTGCAGAACCCCTACCAGCTTCTCGTGAAGCCCTAGGGCTCCAGGGAACTGTTTGAGAAATTCTGCTCAGTGCTACATTGTCTCTTCCTGGGTTTGCCATTCTCATAGAATTCATAGAATCATAGAGTTGGAAGGGACCACAAGGGCCATCCAGTCCAATCCCCTGCCATGCAGGAACTCTGTCAAAGCATCCCTGACAGATGGCCATCCAGCCTCTGTTTAAAGACCTCCAAGGAGGGAAACTCCACCATTTTCCATTGAGAGAGTGTCTTCCACTGTCAAATAGCCCTTACTGTCAGGAAGTTCCTCCTAATGTTGAGGTGGAATCTCTTTTCCTGCAGCTTGCATCCATTGCTCCAGGTCCTAGTCTCTGGAGCAGCAGAAAACAAGTTTGCTCCCTCCTCAATATGATATCCCTTCAAATATTTAAACAGGGCTATATCATGTCACCTCTTAACCTTCCCACAGGGCATTCACTGTGATGGCTCCCAAACTGTGGAATGGCTTGCCAGAGGAGATCCATCTTATTACCACCTTAGATGCCTTTAAGAAGGCAATTAAAATGGATCTCTTCCAGTGAGCCTATCCCTCAGACCTGCTATAACAGTGTAAGATGATACTCCACTTGGAACATCGATGAGGAATTGGATATGATATTGCACATGTACAGGTTTTTTACTGTGTTTTTAGGTTTTTTGTTTGTTTTTTGTTTTTTGTCTTTTGCATAATGAGAATGTATTTTAACTACTTGTAATTTTATATTTGTGTTGTTCTTCCTCCTCGATACGCATATATATATATATATATATATATATATATAATCTATTATTATTATTATTATTATTATTATTATTATTATTCTCTTCTCCAAGCTAAACATCCCCAGCTTCCTAAGTCGTTTCTCATAGGGCATGGTTTCCAGACCCTTCACCATTTTAGTTGCCCTTCTTTGAACACACTCCTGTTCTTTATTTCCCTGTTCCTCTTCATCCTGAGTTGCAGGCTTAGAAATACCCAACTGTCTATTTGCTGTCTATATTTTAATGATCTTTTAAAAACTTACCACCACCATCATCATGATCTCTAGTTTTATTTCAGCATTCAGACCAGTTCATATGCTTCCACCTGATTTGGGGGAAAGGAGCTCAGTTCTTTCTCCTTTCTCATCTTCCCTGTGCTCTCTCTCCACCTCCAGGTAGTGGGATCATCCATGCCTCTGATTGGAGACCACCAAGATGAAGACAAGCACCTGATTGTGGAGCTGGTCGTGACCCGCATGGCCCAGGCTATTCCTCGCACGCCTGTGCCCTCACCTGTGCGCTCTGCCTCAGGACAGCATGCCCAGGTAACACTCCTTTCATCTTCTCTTAAACCTCTTACAATGACACTTTTAAGTTCATAGTGTCTGCTGTGGTCATTCCTTTTCCTCTCTCCCTTTTGATACTGCATCTACACTGTTGAAATAATGCAGTGTTGACACCACTTTAACTACCATGGCTCTATCCTACAGAATTCTGAGGCATCAGCACTCTGGCAGAGATATCTAAAGGCCTTGTAAATCTAAAAATCCCAGAAATTCATGGGATGGAGCTACAGCACAAACAGTAGAGTTAAACTGTGTTATTTCTACAGTGTAGATGCACCCTAGAGGGCCTGTAGCTATGGAACAAAACAAGTACTGTCTGCAGCTGTTAAGATCGAGGTGGGCACCTCTAGATACTATTGGATTGCAACCCCATTTGGCCCTAGGCAGCTTACCACATGGAAAAAAATGCTGGGTGTTGCAGTCGAACAGGATCTGAAGGGGGGCATGGTCTTTGTCCTTGCTCTAGTTAAAGACTGTTCAGTCCGGAGGATGTAGAAGATCTTAGCATGAGAGACCCTGGGGGCCCATTGTCTAGTTTGTGTTAAGGTGGGAACTACTTACTGCATCCAGTGAGTGTCCTTTGCTGGGTGAATTGGGGGAGGAATCCATATAGTGGGTTATACCTGTTGAAACCCAAGTATGGGCAGGAAATAAAACTTGCAAATCCTTGATAAGAGAGGTGTTCCAACAGATTGAGATGTCCTGTTGACAAATGGTTCAATAGCAGATTTTTCTTCACTTCAGGCCTTTTGGTGAAAAGTTCATTTGTGTGAAGATGGTGTGTGTGTGTGTTTATGTGTATGTGTGTGCATGTATGTGCATGTACACAAAAACTGTTGCTGTAAGCCTTCAAATCATTTCTGACAGATGGTGATCCTAGAGCAAACCTATCACACTATTTTTTGGCCAAAATTTGTTCAGAGGGAGTTTGCCTTTCATTTTCTCTGATTTGTTCAAAGTTACACATTGGATTTCCGTGGCTGAGCAGTAATTTGAACTCTGTTCTCCCAGTGTCCTAGTCCAGCATTCAAACCAGTGCTCCACACTGGCCCTGCAGCCAGAACAAAAAAAATAGGGGTTCTTATGGGAGAAATAATTTTTTCCACAAATGATTTTTTTTTTGCAGCCTCCCCAAAACAAACGAACAAACAAACAAACAAAAAATAATCAGAAAATTCATAAAAACATATGTTTTGAATTTTTTTGTTCTTGTACACACAAACAAAATAAACACCGATGTACATTCTTAGGAAGAACCCATGAGCCAGAATTCTCTGTTATGGTCCGTGCTACATAACTTTATGCATTCTTAGCTATGTACTAGAGGTGCTAAAGAACTCTCTTAGGGAACTGTGAAGATGGGTATCAGGCCACCGGCAAGAGCATCCTGACATGGTCCCAATAAGAATTGTTCCTTTACACAATGGTCAGTTAGCTGGCTTTCCCTATGAAGTAGCATCATAGCAGTCCCCATGGACATTGTGAAATTACTTAATTCTATTTCCCACAGAAATATGTCCACTGACAAAGATGTAAGTCTCCAACTGAATTCCAGACATTGTTTTAAAATGGTCCAGCTTGGCTCAGGTTAGCTTCCTCTCTGTCTTGTTCCTTTCTTGCAGCAACATCCTTCCTCTACTCTATATTCCCAGCTTTTGGTATTCAGAGATAATACTGCACGGGTGGTGGGAGAGGCTTTGTTTAGTTATTGTGGCTTATGGGTGCTGAGAGATGTATCCTCCCTGAATTTGTCTAATCTTGCCTTTGAAGAACATAAAAAGAGCACTGCTGAATCAGATTGAAGGCACATCTAGTGCAGTGTCATGATCAAATACTGTGCCAACTTCCTACCTACACAGACCATATTATTTTTTACCACTGACCATGCTGGCTGGGGCTGATGGGAGCTGCAGTCCTCAGCATTTGGAGGGCCACATATTTCCTCACTCCACCATACAGTCATTGTGACTAGCTACTGATGCTGAGAGCCAAATCCTCTGAGAATTTTTCTAATCCCGTTAAAACCATCTACGTTGGTGGTCTCATAACTCCATCTTGCATTAGTGAATTCCCCAGTTTAGCTATGTGAAGAAATGTTTCCTTTTGTCTCCTTTGAGTCACTCCACAGTTTAAATCCGTCTAAGCCGAACTGGTATCCCTACATCCTGAAACCCAAAATGTCTGATGTTAATGACATGTTGCGTGGTTTTTTGAAAGTAGTTTCATTTTCTTGCCCAGAATCGGCTGCCAGTT
This sequence comes from Sceloporus undulatus, assembly GCF_019175285.1. Lineage (NCBI taxonomy): Eukaryota > Metazoa > Chordata > Lepidosauria > Squamata > Phrynosomatidae > Sceloporus > Sceloporus undulatus. The sequence goes on along the minus strand of NC_056523.1, from coordinate 185,308,126 downwards.
AATTTTTGCTTTTTATTAGTCACATTTGAGTGTTTTGAGAGGTGGAGACCCTCCCTTCTTTTTGGACATTCACACTTGAATTTTAAGTGACCCAGCTGATGGTTTTTTTACCAGATCCAGCAGAAGACAGATGCATATACTGAGCCAAGATGTAGGAGAGGGGGCAGGTACCTTAGGGGCTGTACAGACAGCCTCAAAGAGGAGGCACACTGCCCCCCCCCCATCCAGGGACTGGGCTAAATTTAAACCAGACATTACAGCATTTATTGATTTGGTTTTAAGCCCTTTATTATTATTGTTGTTATCATTCTACTTAACAAGAAGTTTGGCAAAATACAGCAGCATTGATGTGAAGAATAGTACAGATGGACCTGGGACGGCTAGAGATTAGGGGATGTTGCCTCTGGGATGCAGGGAGGTGGGAATGTTTTTTTCCAACTATTTTTCTGGTTTGTATTGTTTCCTTTTGTCCTCAGGCTCAGTCGGCTCAAGCTGGACCAAGACAAGGCCCTCCTGCCCAACAGAGACCACCGCCCCAGGGTAAATACCAGACTTCAAGTTAGGGAGAGGATTCATTGGGGGGAATAGGGACCTTTGACTGGAGGGAAATCATGACCAACAAAGAGGGTTACCAGCTTGTATACAGGACAAGGCTCTGCTAACTTTAAACCTGCGGAATTTTGGAGCAAGATGAGTTCATTGAGTAGAACAAAGGGGTCATTCAGACTTCATTCTTTTTAGTGCAACTATGCAGATAATCTCACTCATACATTCTGGGTTTGTTATTCACACTATGGAACTGCATCCATGTATATCTCTGCAAGTTTGGGTGCTCACACATGCCAGCACTCAAATAAAGACAGAGTCGGTGATGTGAATGGCATGAAACACATGCAACTCATGCAGAGTTCTATCTTGGTTTATCCCAGGTCTATTCACCTTAATTATTTACACTGCTGACAATGCAAATCTTTTTTTAAAAACTCAGGAAAACTCCCATTATCTTTTATCCAAGGTTAAGTGGGGGGGGGGGGGTTTCGCAGCCCCCCACCCCCAATTTAATTGGATCCATTCAAAATGCAACTGAACAACAAAGATTCAATTCAGATTCAACCCAGATTGTTTTCAACATCTGCATAACCCTTTCTTTCCTCACTTTCAAAACCTGTCTCCCAACCACAGCCATGCCCTCCTAATGCCAGTGGAGGACCGGGGTGGGGAGGAGGTGAGTGGAGAAGCTGATGCCAAGAACAGGGCTGGGTACTCCATTGTGTCTCATTCACCCACTCTCCGTGGTGGAGGGGCAGCCATGTTGGGAGGGGATAACTGTAATTGAAACTTGGGGTTTGGAAGATGCTGGAGGACAGGTACCTTTGTCTTACTTGAAAGAGCTTTGTGGCATGAATACCATATCATACTCTGAGATTTGTGAAGATTCAAAGCAGGGGGTCCCAAACTTGGGTCTTCCAGATGTTTTGGACTTCGACTCCCAGAAGCCCCAGCCACCTTGACCAACAGTCGGGAATTCTGGAAGCTAAATCCCTAACATCTGGAGATACAGACTTTGGGAACCACTGTTTTAGAGTGACAGGAGCCACATTCCAGATCCAAATGGGCAACCCTACTAGTGAGGCTGCCCTTTTGAAAGCAGGGGAAGAGGCTTAGAAGAGATGCTTGGCTGCATGGGTTGGCATTTGACTAGGCTGGTTGGGTGGCGAGGAGAAATATGCTTTAGTCACTCTTCCCTTTTGTCTGATTCTTGGTCTTCCAGGAGGACCACAGCAGCCACCTACAGGATCCCAGAGGCCTCCATCTCAACAGCGCCCCCCTCCCCAAGGCCAGCAGCTCTCCGGCCTCTCCCCACAACCAGGGGGTCCTGCCGGGGGTCAGCGCCTGCCGAGCCCCACCACCCAGCAGCCTCCGCCACAGGGACAGCAGCGTCCCATAGGGCAGCGGCAGCCCGGCCCAGGAGCCCAGCAGTCTCGCCAGCAGGGGCCCCCATCTGCCCCGCAGTCCCCACAGCCCCAGAGAGGGCCAAGCCCTGGTGGCGGAGGGCAACAGCAGCAGTGGCAACAAGGGGCCACTCCCCAACAGCAGCAACGTCCTGCAGGAGCAGGTCCCCTTAAGAGTGGGCAACAGCAGCAACCGCCACAACTGCCACAGCAGCAGCAGCGCCCACCGGCTGCAGGAGGACAACCCCGGCAACATCCGCGGCAGGGCAGCCAGGGAGGGGTGTCTCAGCAGCGCCCGCCAGGGGCAGGAGCACAGCAGCAACGCCCAGTCCCACCCACAACCCAGCAGCCAAGGCCCAGCACTCAGGGGCAGGGGCCAGGGGGCCCAGGGCAACAAGGCAGCCGCCCTCCACCAAGTCAAGGAAAACCACAAGTGGCCCAGAAACCCAGCCAGGACCTGCCTCCGCCTCAGCCCCAGCTGAAGTAAGCGTTGGACTTGGGGGTGCTCTTGGGAGGGATTTAGCAGGCTCTAGGACTTGGCATTTGTGAGGATGGGTGTCCATAGTGGGATGTGTGCATCTTCAGGTTGTTTCCAACTTTTGGTGACCCTAAGATGATCCTGTCATGGGGTTTTCTTGGCAAGATTTGATCAGAGAAGGCTTGCTATTGCTTTCCCCTGAGGATGAGAGAGTGTGACTGAGGATGAGAGAGTGGAGAATTGAACCCTGGTCTGCAGAGTTTGTTTTCCGGCATTCAGACCATTATGCCACACTAGCTCTTGACTATAGCAATAGAATGACAAACCATGGGTTCCCTTCATGGTTCATGACAGCATTTTTTTTAGGCTGGCGATAGTGCCAGGGCCCACTCAGTTGGTAAAGGCTAACGCAGTGCATTGGGCATTTCTTTCACTCCACACTCCTTCCCCAAATCAGAGGGAGTAGTACAAAGTAAGTGCATTTGCAGAGGGCTACTTGGTTTTAATGTGTGCTTTTACCAACTTTTTAATGAATTTGGAATTACCAGGCCAAAGTACAGTGATAGAGGTGGGTGGAGGGAAGGAATTGCACAGACATGGTGGAGTATTGGGTAGGGCAGGACAGGGCTGTAGGACAGAGAATTAAAACTCACTTGCCCACAGGAAGCCATTCAGTCACCCTTGGGAAATATAGTCTGTTCTTTTTCCAGCCAACTCTACAGTCATATGGGCAAGGAAGTTAGGGCTTTTGTTCAGAAAACCATCCCCAAAACAAAGATGAGTCGCTAAAATCTGTGCGCATGAATAAAGAGGGAAAATAAAAGCAACCCACAGACAAGGGCCTTCTCAAAGTGTAAACCTGACACATTGCCTAAATCTTTATTTCAACACCCTCACCTCAGTCATTCTCATTCATGCTTGTTGGGTGGACATTGTTAGCATTAAAACTAAATAAGTGATTTTTCAGGTCTGCAGCACAGAGGTTAAAGTCAAATACCAATTCAAAGAGAGAGCAGGAACTATTACTCTCACTCTGAATTGGTGTTGTGAATTCAAATATGATGTCATCTTGATGTCATATGCTGGTTTCTTGGTTCTGGTTGACTGGGATAACTGATGATGTAGGATTTTCCTCCAGCTGAGTGCTGGTTGGAATGACAGCAACTAGACAAAAAAACACTTCAGAAAACATTCCAAACTTCGTGAAACATTGGAGATTATCAGACAGGATTAAAAAGGGGGAAGATAAAGGATAATTGCGTGATTGGTCAGGAGATTTTCAGATGACATCCCGCTGAATCAGGAGTTCTCCTGGGAAGAGCCAGCAATTATCTGGGAACAAACTATTCATGGGAAATCCCAGGAATAAGCTTCTCAATACCGTGATTGAAACACGATTGCAAGGATGAGAAAACAAATCGTGCTTCAATTGTGGTATTGAGGAAGCAACCTGGGCATTTTACAGGCTGTGCGGGCAACACCAGCAAGGATCTTTAAATTTTAAAGGGGCTGCAGGCAGCAGCCTGGGAACTTTAAAACTGAAATGGCGCATGTGCACAACGATTCATTCCAATGTAATATTGATTCATTCACTGAATTGTGCAATCACACAGTTCTATGGGTTTTGTTGTGCACTGTCACGTGAGAGCGTGACTCTGTGAAAATATTGATTGCTATAGAGCTAACATTCCTTTTTTGTTTTCCCTACCACAATTATTGCTGAATTGCCCCCATGTGATAATCTCCATTTTTTGATGTGCGTGGGAGGGAAGTAAAAATTTCCCTTAACATGCTAAAAATATTCATCTGAAAATATTTAACACCAAAGTGCTCAAGATAGTATATTTTGAGGTTCTTAGCACCACCTTGAGCTGCTAATGCAAGGATGAGCAGCTTTTGGGGGCCCATGAGTCATTGTTTCCCTCCCTTGGAATAGTCTGTCCAATTTCATTCAGCTCAATTGATAGGGAGCGTATGTGTTCATGGCCTTCAGACAGTCCTAGGGCTGCACTTTGCTCGCCCTATCCTAAATCCAATTGGAATTCCTAACTGGAGGCACCAAAAAGAACTTGAATAGGAGAATTTGCATCTTAAGTTGGATGTGCCTGAGAATTTGCTTCCTCCAAATATTAATAATTACTTCAGGACATATTATATTAATTAAATATAAAGAAGTGTTGGATTCCAATAATTAGAACAGTATGCCCAAGAATGCCTTTCCCCAAAACTTTTCCAACCATTTTGACTGCAGCAGGGCAGATTCTTTGCTCTTTGCTTCCCTCTGCTGGAACCACCATCCACTGCAGCTCTAAGTTAGAGGGTGAGAGTTTGGGCACTTCATTTTCTACCCTCACTTGCCTTGCCCCCTTCACTGCCCTGTGCTTGTTCCCTATCACTTTCCTGGGAAGGAGCTACCTTGCCTGACCTGATATTAATAGTGTGTTTCTCATCTCTCCTCTTCACCACCCCTTCCCCTCTTTCCTGCCCTCCATCCCTCCCCCACTGTTCCTTAGCAAATCCCAGTCTCTGACCAATACCTTCCCCCTTGCAGAGGCGCCGGTGCCACGGGGCAGCCTTAGTCAGGATGAAGTGCGTGCCGAGAGCATCCGCAGCCTCCGACAGAGCTTCGCCAGCCTCTTCTCCGACTGAGAGACTTCCCACCTTCACACCGCGATCCTTGACCTCCTCCTTTCCCTGCTTCACAATCTAGGACTCCTTCTGTATCTACTGGGACTCTTCCCCCCCCCATACTTCATATCCCACCTTGCACAGTAATGCTTCAGCCCACCCCAAACTTCCTGTCTGAACCAGAAGGGTGGCCCCTTTCCACAGTGTCTGTTGAGGTCCTTCTCAGAACTTTCTCCTAATCCCATCATCTCCTCTAGATCTAGCCAACAGCAGTCCCAGGTAAGGGGGAGGGACCTTTTGATGTCCATGGGTGAAAGCACCTGCACCTACAGAGAGTCCACAGGCCTAAACATGGGCCCAGCCAGGTCCAGAAATGGGATGCTGATGAATGGGAAGGTTTGTTGTTCAAACTTCTAAAATATTTATCCATGTCCCGCCTCTGTCCCCTTCAGGCCTTCCATCATGTATTGGGATACATTTCTGAAGAAGGGAACCCACTCATTTCCACTGAAATGTCCACTAAACCCCCCTCTCCTCCCTCCCCCTAAATCCTATGGTTCCCAGTTCTCTCCTTCTTCGCTGTTTCAGAAAGTTAATTCTCCTTACCCTTTGTAACCCACTTTTTCAGAACACTGCCCTCCTCCCCCCCCAAAAAAAAACAAAACAAAAAACCCCCCAGCCCACCCCACTTCCAACATCCATACTAGTCAAGAGTCCCCCTCTGCCTGTACTTTCACCGAAGTCCTCCTCTTGAATTTGAGGCTGCAGGTTTTTCAAGTCCAAGTCTCTTCTACACGAATATGCAAAACTCTGTGCCCGGCTCTCTTCCCAGCCCGGGGGCTGGGGGATCCCCAGGGAAAGGGACAGGGAGAGGAGAGGGGTCTCTGGGGATCTCTGTATATAGCACGAGGGAGGGGACCCTCCTGCGGCCATGTCTGTGTTTGTGGCCACAAAGGTGCTGGGTCGCTGTTTGTGAATAAGCCAATCGATTGCCACTCCCCCTCTGCAGTCACCCGTTTCCCTCTTGGTAGCTCTCCCTTCCCCACCAACCATTTACTTGGCTACAGGTTCCACCTTTTCCACTGTCAATTGGCAACTTCTTTCTCCTCACCTCTTGGCAACCGGCTAGTTGGCAAAGCCTTAATCCTGGCACACACGCACCCTAAAACTACCTTTACAGGCTTTATTGTGTTCATTCTAAAAATTTCCAAGCACATCCCCTCTGATGGCCAAGATGGTCCAAGAGCAAACTGCTCCTTTTCTCCCCTGGGTTAGCAGTTAGACCTTGTGCCCCAACCCTCCAACCTCTTACTGCCCTTTGGATGGAGGACCAACAGGCCAACAGAGATTGACTCCATGCTGGGACAAGATGGCTTCCCTTGACCCCGTTCTCCCCTCTCCCTCCTGCTCTGTCCACTGGACTTAGCCATTGCCCCACTTGGGCGTTCAGTCCTCACAGAGAACAGCCATACTACTGCCACTGTAGCCAAGGGATACTTCCGCCATCTTGGTCGGTGGGTGATAAACTAAACACTGCTAATGCCCACAGACATTCTGGAAGAGGGGCTTGCCTTCTGATCCCAGGGCTTGGCCCCTCTTCCTATTCCCCCTTGTATATAACACAAGAGAGAAACCTCCCACTCTATTTTTGTGATTCCCTTGATCCCCAAAGCTATGTCGCCTACCCTCACTCCTCCACCCCTTTGAAGAAAACCAAAACCACTGGGGCGGGGGGTGAAACGCCACTTAAACACGTGATGGTCTGGTAGCTGCAAAGTCGCGTGTCGTAGCCGTGTTGTGACATGACGCTTTGAGCTGTGTTTGCAACTTATTGTCAGGTTGGGGAGGGGGATACCACAGGGGGCTCGAACCCTGTATTATACAACTCCTTTCCCTTCAACCTCTTCTCCCCAGAGATATACTCCTCCCGCCACCAAGGGACCTGGGGAGGGCAATTTAAAGTGCTAACTTGGTATCTTTGTTATTTATTCTTGTCCGGAAAGTGCTTCCCGCTCCCACACTCTTCTTGCGGGATTGGAGGCCTTTCCTTTTGCTGTGAATTCTGTCTCTGTGTGGATCAAAGTTTCAATGGATCAGTGGTGTAAAAGACAAAAAAAATTACATATATATTATATATATATATATATATTTAAAAAAGGAGCAAACCTCAAAACCTTCTGGAAGAATACACACATTATGTGGCTGGAACAAAATCAATAGAGAGTTATATATATAATATATATATATATATATGTGCAGAGAGAGATATATATATATGTACCAAGATATTAAACTGGAGAAGTGAAGAGAGAAAAATGAGTTTGTATGTTACTGGATGGGATGAGAGGGGCTGAGGGTGGAGTTCTGGAATCACAGGTTGTTCCTTATGTCCAATTCAACATGCTTTGATTCTGATGTGGAAAATGCAAGTACTGCCCTCAAGCGGCACAAATAAGAATGTCTCATAGAACTGCAAGAATGTCCCATACACCTGTCTGTTTGTCCAGAAACAAATAAAATCAAGTTTTAGTTTTTTGTGGGTTTTTGCGGGCTAATGTGGCCATGTCCTCTGGCTTCCCTGTGCATCCTGACATGGTAGTGGTTGGCATGGTCCAGAATTTCAGTGTTTTCAAACAGTATTTTATGCCCAGGATGGTTTGTGGTATGTTCTGCTACTGCTGATTTTTCTGGTTGACCCAGTCTGCAGTGTCCCTCGTGTTCCTTGATTCTTGTTTGCACACTGTGTTTGGTGGTAGACTTGTCCGCAGCTGCATGGTATGCGGTAAACTCCTGCGGCTGTGAGAGGGTCTCTCTGGTCCTTGGCTGAGCGAAGCATTTGCTGGATTTTCTTCATTGGTTTGTAAACCATTTGTAGGTTGTGCTTCCTCAGCACTTTGCCTATTCTGTCTGTGTCTCCTTTGATGTATAGTAAAAATCAGCAGTAGCAGAACATGCCACCGACCATCCTGGGCATAAAATACTGTTTGAAAACACTGAAATTCTGGACCATGCCAACCACTACCATGTCAGGATGCACAGGGAAGTCATTGAAATCCACGAACACCTGGACAATTTCAACTGGAAAGAAGAAACCCTTAAAGTGAACAAAATTTGGCTACCAGTCCTGAAGCATAGCAAAATGAGGACTCAGCAAATGCAAATGGAAAACCATTCAGAGTCAGGGGCTTTCCCAGCAGATAATGATCACCAATTAGCAGACACTAATCCTCCCAGCCTGAGGCCTGCAATCAGCACAGAACAATACACATGCAAATCACTCCTGCATTCCCAGGCTCACACAGTATACAGTGGACCCTTGTTATACGCTGGGGTTTGGTTCCAAGATCCCCCGTGTATAACAAAATCCATGTATGCTCAAGTCCCATTAAATATAATGACATAGCAAAATGGTGTCCCTTATCAAAAATGGAAAATCAAGGTAAATTTATACTTTTTTGGAACATTTTCAAACCGTGTATGCTTGAATCCGTGTATAAAAAATCCGTGTATAAGAAGGGCCGACTGTATATACACCCACTTTTTCCAGCCAAGCATTCTCTGAAGATGCCAGCCACAGATGCTGGTGAAACATCAGGAAGAAAATCTTCTAGAACATGGCCACATAGCCCGAAAAACCCACAAAAAACTATGGATGCCAGCCATGAAAGCCTTCGACTTCACATAAGAATCAATTTGTTTTTAGATGAACGTATTTTGAAAGAAACTGTTTTTTAAAGAAAAATGCTATTATCTCAAGCCCTACCTGCTTCAAATGAAATTTGAATACAAGTGAACATAGTGAAATCGTACCGCCTTCTAAAACAGAACCATGATGAGCTGCATTGGCGCATTAACCAAAAGGTTGTGCCCAGCCATAACGATAAGTTACGGTAACGCAGCTTTGAGCATGAGCTCAGGTTGCTGCAGGCTGTAAAGCAGAAGTCCAGGAATCCCCTGCATGGATTTTACAGATGAGCTTAGTGTTTCAGTTATTTCTTGGATCCTAGCATCCACAATGATGACAGTTCTAAATGAAATGTGCGATAGTCCTAAATGAAATGTGTGATAGGCAAAGCAATCTTTCTGTCAAAGGAGAAACTGAAGTGAATGAAATATGGAAGGTGAGTGATGCAGACTTATTTTTTAAATGGCCTTTCATCATTAATTTTAAATTTAATAGCACCTTATTTTCATTGGGGGAAATGGAAGGGAAATAAATCACACTTTTAGGGATGCCTCATTATTATGAGGGCCTTTTGTGGTCCTTGCATACTATGGAACTGCAGTCTTTCCCACTTCTCTATTCTCTGTTGTTAAGTCTTCTAATAGTAGAACAAAACAAAGAAAAAGAATAAAGAAAGAAAGGAGAAAGAAAGGAGAAAAAAGAAAATTCACCAGAAGATGGGAAATGCCTATTCCCTGTGATTAATGTATTTTCCTTCAGCAACTGGATTTCCTCAGAGAGCAATGCTTTGGCAATCAGACTTGCAAATTATGTCTTCTATCCAGTGATCAATCAGCCAATAATCAGGGTGAATTCAAGATGTGTAAATGAGGAAAAGGACATGCTATGACAAACATTAACGTTCACTGCTTGAAGAAGCATATTTGCTTAATACCTCCCACTGACAAAACATCAAGGGAAATAGTTAAAGAAAAAGGTAAGTGAAGCACCTGTGTGAGTTTAGCAGAAGGGCAAGGATATGATGATAGGCAATCATCCAGTTCCTTTGGTCATTCATAATTTAACCTGACTCCCCTCCTCAAAAGCTATTGCTCTAGAAAGCAGGAGTGGGGGGTGTTATTCAGTGCATTTTGCAACGTCCCATGTATAGGTGCTTTGTCTGCAGGACAAGAGCTGTGGGTGTGTACTTAGTGGAATGAGCCCCTGGTAGCTGTGGAAGATGTTTGGAGAAGCTAAGTGAGCCTTGTATCATGATTTTGAGGCCCTAATAGAGGCATTGCACTTCCAAGGTGACAGTGTCTGTGCTGTCACAGGGAATGACAGTCTTGGGAGAGAAGGGCATCACTCTGGACAAGAGGAAACTGGTACCATAGAATTCATTCTCATGGTAAGATGCACCAACAAACCCCACAGAGACACGTTGGGGGAAACTCTTATCAGTGGACAGTCTGCTTCTTAGGAAAACAGAGAGATGGGTGTGTGGTGGACATACAAGGCTGTATGGCAGTGCAAAGTTCAGAGGAGATGGTAAGGACTGTAGCAGTAGAGTGGCAGAGAAAAGTCTGTGATGAGAGAAAGCTCCCTTGCTGGCTTTTGAGTAGCTCGGGAACCAGAGCTTTAGCTCTACTTGAAAACAGGTCTTCCTCCAACACAGTGGGCCATTACACCAGAGACCCATTCACATTGTTGTTGTTAACTTCTCTCGACCCTGACTCATGGCAATCCTGTGGATGAAACATCACCAAGCGCACCTATTCACCGTTGCTCTGCTCAAGTCTTGTAGATTCATGCCCATTATTATTATTATTATTATTATTAACCTTTATTTATAAAGCGCTGTACATACAATCTTTTTAATTGGACGGTTCCCTGCCCTCAGGCTTACAATCTAAAAAGACACGACACAAAGGGAGTGGTGGTGGGGAAGGGGCCTCTCTAGTAGGATAATACATATAAAATACATGATTTCCTTAATTGAATCTAGCCATCTGGTGTGCAGTTTTCCTCTTTCTACTACATTCTATCTTTCATAGCATTATCATCTTTTCTACTGAGTCATGCCTTCTCATGTTTCGTCATGGCTTCCAGGGAGAGTTCTGGCTTGATGTATTCAAGGACTCATTTGTCTTTTTGGCCATCCACAGTATCCTCAGCACTCTTCTCCATCACATCTCAAACGAATTGATTTTCATCATGCCTGCTTTTTTCACTGTCCAGCTCTATCTGTACATGATGATGGGGAATACTATGGTTTAGATGATTCTGATTTTAGCGCTCAGCTGTACGCCTTTACTCTTTAGTAGCTTGTCTAGTTCCTTCATAGCTGCCCTTCCCATTTCTAATCTTTCTTATTTCCGGACTATTCACGTTATTTAATTATACCATGATTCCACTTTCACTGCTGTGGTTGCATCCTGTGATATTCTAGAATCCTGGGGTTTGTCACCTGATCAGCTGCACCAAAGGAAATCTCTGTTCTAAAGGTCCCTTCCTCAACTGCAAATCCCAGAATTCCCCAGAATGTTGTCATGGCAGTTAAAGTGGCATCATAGCGCTGTAACTGTAGTGTGAATCAGCCTCCGTATAAGTCACCCACAGGGTTGAGGCCTCGTGGTACTTAAGAGTATCAAAAAACCTTCTCCAAAATCTCCAGAGTAAACTTCTCAGTCATGGAACAGGAAAAGAGGAGCACCATGACTTTCTGATTAGCAGGGACCATGACCATGCCAGCCTGAATCCTATGGTTAGAGTAGACATCAGTGGGACTTACCCTACATATTGACTCACAATGAAAGAATAGATTCAATATGTCTTCAACATCTGAGATTAAGCAGTAGGATTCAGTCCATGTGCTGCCACCCCCTTTTTTTCTTGTACCTCTTGGTTACGCTGCAAAGGCACACAGTAGTTATGAGGGATGGAGGAGGGATTTTCCCAGCCACAATGTATCGTTGTGAGCTAATGCTGTAATAATACAAAGCATTTTGCAATGGCTTGGACTGGAATGGGTAATTCAGATATGAAAATAGCTAGAGCTGGAAGGGTTTTTTTGGCATTGCTCAACATTACTATCTACGTTTTTAAAATCCCCCTTGCTGTTGAGGGTGAATTCCTGCACTTCAAAATTTACGAGGATATCCCTGCTGGCACCTGCCTAAAGAGCAGAGAGGAGGAATAAACAGCTCTTACAGTGAAGGGACATGATCAGCTGAGGAACCAGATCAATGGGGAGGTTGAGGAAAGCACCACCAGCACAGCATTTCTTAAGCTATCTGCTACGAGGTACTCGGAGAATGTTTTTGCTCAATATACCAGCATTTCTAAGTATGTTTGTGAAAACTGGGCAGCAGAGAAAGCAGCCAGGAAGAAAATCATTTGAAATGTGGTGCTGGAGGAGAGTTCTGCAGTACCAGAGACTGCTAAAAAGACAAATAAATACGTCTAATAGCAAGTCAAGCCTAAACTCTCACTAGGCGTGAATACAACTAAACTGAGACTGTCATACTTTTTGGACTTATGAGGCAGTGTGACTCATTAGGAAAGATGAAATGCTTGGTAAAGTGGCAGACAGCAGGAAAAGAGGGAAACCATGTTATAAGTGGATATAATAATAATAATAATAATAGATTCAATTGAGGAAACCATGGCTCTGAGTTTGTAGGACCTGAGCAGTACCATTGACTGTGGTCCTTGAGGTCTCTCTTTTGTAGGGTTGTCATAAGATGAAGTTAACTTGAAAGCACAGAAAAACAGTATTAAGAACCACAATCAACTAATATACTATCTGTACCCATTCACTACAACTGTTTCTTTCTTTCCTGGAAACTTGCCATGGACTCACAACAGCCAATAGCTCGTAGACTACCACTTTGAGTAGCACTGTTCTAAGGGGACCATTTGTTTTTAACTGTATCTTCTGGATTAGTGGGCAGAAAGGCCATCCCAGTGGATGATGCCAAATTATTTTGGGTGGGTTAAAGGGCAAAGGGGTGGCAAAGTTCTAAAGCAATCTCTCTAAACTGGAGAAAACAGTATCCACACAGCAAAGTTCATTCAACACAAGCAATGATAAAGTTATGCTGGGCTACAAATCCTAAACTGACACATACAGTGACTGGGTCTGAATTGGCACTCACCAGAAAAGGGCTCCACCTGGGATCATAGCAGATTAGTTTGTAAAAAATGTTAACCCAATGAATGGCTTCTGTGAAAATGACAGATTCTATGATAAGGAGGGATTAGGAAAGTGATAAGAGAAAGAAAGAAATTAAAGAAAAAGAAAAAGAGGCCCTATTGTTATGCATTTATAAAAATATATGACGCAGTACACTCAAAATCCAGTGTTCTGGCTGCCACATCACAAAAATATTATTGCAGAGCTAGAAAGGGTGCAGAAAAGGGCAGCCAAAATAACTGGAGGCTTGGAATACCCCCCCCCCCCCCCCGCACTTCAAGGAAAAATTACAACAGTTGGGGCTATTTACTTTAAACGGGAAAACAAAGGAAGGTTGACTGAGGTACAGAAAAAGAAATGTCATTTTGAAGAAAGTTGATAAGCAAGTTCTTCTGAAAAGTATTAGACCAGAAGCGGAATAGTGGGGCAGACAGAAGGAAGTACTTGTTCATAGTCATGTTGTGAAATTAAATAATTCACTTTCACAAGATGTGAATATCCCTTGAACTTTTAAAAGGGGGTTAGACAAATTCAGAACAGATATGCCTCTTGCTACAACTGCCTCTAGTACAATACTTGATACTGTTGTTGTGTGCCTTCAAGTAATTTCTAACTTATTGCAACCCTTAGACAGGTCTATCATAGGGTTTTCTTGGCAAGATTTGTTCAGGAAGGCCATTGCCTTCCTGAGGTTGAGAGTGTGACTTGCCGAGTGGGTTTACATGTCTGAGTGGGGATTCGAATCCTGGTCTCCAGAGTAATAGTCTGGCCCTCAAACCACTATGCCACTTTAGCTCTCCATACTAGTTGTTGGGAAATACAAACAAGAGGATGCTGTTATGCTCATGTTCTGCTGGTGGGTTTCCCAGAAGCAACTGGTCCAGAAGGAACAGATTTCTGGACCAAACTGGCCTTTGGTCTGATCCAGCAAAACTCCTGCATTCACCACCTAAAAGATTAACTCTTGCAAGCACTCCCTCCCACCTAGAAACTGTCAAGTAACATCATTCATTCCCCCTGCTTTCACGATTCACTGGTCCCATTGTTACAGCTCACTCATGATAGTGCTTCATTCTGCTTCAACTCAAGCCTTTTAGCACAGAGGAGGGAAGACTGGCCATCCAGATACTTTTAGACTACAACATCCAACTCAGCCAAAGCTGAGTAATGCTGGGAGCTGCAGTCGTGTCAGGAGGACCACCTGCCTGCCATTTTATTACCTCAGTCTGCAGCCAGATTGAAAACCGCTTCTGTAGAGGCTGGCAGACATAGCTTCTGTCTGCCAACATGGACAACAGGTAGGAACGATCGAATTGTAAACCAACAACTTCCAGAGGGATGTGGGTCGGGGATATTTGCTTCAACAAAACTACAAATCTGTCACCACAGACAGCCTTGTTTGTAGGATCAACCTCTAAGGTTCTGAAATGGCAATGCTCCCATAGGGAAAAGTGTTCCTGGTGGCCATTTTGAACGCACCAAATGTCTAGAAACCACCAAATGTCACCAGTGAACAAGCCTGTGAAACAATGGCAAGGGCTACATTACCTCTTACAGGGGCAACAGGAGTCTCGTCCCCAAATGTCCATAATGAAGAACAAAATTTTGGCATTTTTTCCCCCACCAAACAAGCTGAAAATGGGTCAAAGCCACCACAAGACATAACAGTTTTCCTCCCTGACATACCTCAAAATCTACCCCCCCCCCCCAATTGACCAAAACTTAACTGGAAATGGAACCAGAAATGTTGTCACACTTCTTCTTGTGCTAAGCATGCTTGTGCAACCTGGAGTGTGTGTGTCTATGTGTGTGTGGAGGTGAAAAATGACCTCTGCACACAAAAGGGAGAGAGCTGGAACTCTCGGGAATGATGCAAGGGAGCAAAGAAGGTCTGTTCTTCTGACTGTTACAAAACCAAACCATCACTTGCCTTAATATTCTGGAACCTTAAGAATTCCTGAGGTCTAGAAACATTTATGTAATACCAACTGGAATTTTCTGGAAGCTATCTGAGTGAAGACTCATCAGCAATGTCTCTGCAGTGTGATTTGGATATGAACACAGTGGCTTGTTACAGATTGCCAAAATAAAGCTGCTTCAGGTCTCTTTGGAGGTATGCTATTTAAATGATGCATGGGTCCTAAGAGTCCGGAGGTCGCACCAAAGCCACACTCCATTCCTAAGCGCTGGAGTGCAGCTTTGGTGCAACTTCCGGATTCTTAGGATGCATGCATCATTTAAACAGCATACCTCCAAAGAGACCCGAAGCAGCTTTATTTTGGCAGTCTGTAACAGGCCAGTGACTCAGAGAGGGAGGAGAATACATGAAGAAATAGGTACAAAGATGGCACAGGATTTAACCTTCTGCTGTTCCATTTCCTACACATTTTCTACAGTTCTCCCTCTGTTTTCATGGACTTGGTATCCACGCCCCTCGATTATCTGTGGGGGGTGAACAGAGGAAGTTAAAATGGGACGTGCACCTGCATGCCCCTGCAAGAGTGCACCTCCATTCGAGCCAATAGGGCTTGAATATACACATTTTTTCATTTTTGCGAGGGGTGGGGTGGGTGGGTTCCAGAACAATCTCCTGTAAAAAAGGAGGGGTGACTGTACTTCACTAATAAGTGAAGGGACGGGCCGCTTGCCTTCATCAAGTTATTGGTCTGCAACTCCCATCATCTCTCACCATCGATTCTGTCAGCTAGGACTGATGGGAGTTGCAGCCCAAACACATCTCAAGAATCACATGTTCCTCATCAATCTTTGTCTAGTCGACATGAATATCAAATCCAAAAACAAGTTTGGTTATTTTTCCTTTTTATTGTTTTTACACCTCATTCTTTCTCTTCTATTGAACTTTCCACTCTTTCCTGTTCCTGTCCCTCCAAAAAAACTGAAGCAGGATGAGAGCTTTAAAAAAAAAATCACCTGGGGAAGATGGAACAGAAGTCACCTTGCAGTAGGGACTTAACCTTGTCTTCTTGGCTTGGGGAACACCTCCTGACTCTGCATGTTTGGGATAGCGAGTCACATGGGAGCCTCCCTGCAAAGCCAAAGAGTCCCTCCATATGCAGAGAAGTGGGGGGAGGAGGAGTCAACAAGTGGCTGTGCCCCATTGCTGCCCTCTTAAGAGGGATTCCTCTGCTGCCCTCTGCAGGAAGGGTAACAAGGAGGGGATGATGGCCTGTCTCTCCCTAAAAGGGGGCATCTGGTTGTAGCTCCAAAAGCATTGTGTTAGCTGCGAAGCTGTAGGGCTGACGGCAGGCCAAAGAAGGTCATTTCTTCATCATAGGCCACCCGGTGGAGCGCGGGCTCCGAGGCACTGCGCTCAATCTTGGGCAAGGAGTGCTGCAGTGACTCAATTGATGCTAAAACCTGGAAGAAGCAAAGAAGGAATCATCAGACAGAAGCTGCCTCCTACACTGTAAAAAAAAAAAAATCCCCCACCTTCTCCAAACCAGTGTCTTGTTGGATTCTCCAATAACAGAAAATACACTGGTGCCTCGGGTTACGAAATTAATTCGTTCCGCCATTCCTTTCGTAACCCGAAAATTTCGTAACCCGAAAAGGCTTTCCGTTAGCACTGGAAAGCCTATAGCTGCACTTTGCAGCATTTGAATTTCGCGCCGAAATGAATTTCGTAACCCGAAAAATATTTCGTAACCCGAAACAGTTTTTGCCAATCCAACTTTTTCGTATCCCGGAAATTTCATAACCTGATCATTTCGTATCCCGAGGCACCAGTGTATGGGGATGGGAACAAAGGACATGAGAAAAGTTTATAAAATTATGAATTATATGCGGAATGATTTTTCTGGCCTTTTCAAAATACTAGACCTGCCAGTGCCATTAATCATCTGCAGATTGGGGAAGACAAAATAGAAGTGTTTCGCCTGCCATACAATGAAGTTTATGGAATGCATGGTCATATACATGGGAACATGAGAAGAGACCTGCTTTGTCTGACCAGAGGCCCCATTCTAGCCCAGCATCTTTTCATCCCACATCAGGGGTGGGCAAAATTCCTCCCATGGGCCATTTTGTAGCTCCTCAAGATAATATCTTGATTAGGACCCATTCATAGGTTGTTTTAGTCAAATCCTCTTTTAAAAGCCCTCAAAGTTGAACCATCACTCCACAAGATGCATTGCTGGTCTGCCTCATTTGGCTTTAAAAGTTAAGTCCAGCGACATCCATGGAGATAGAGGAGATCTATCAAGAGCTATGAATGGAGCTTCCATGTGTAGAAGCAGTAGACCTCCAAAAATTGACTGACAACATGGAGTGGTCAAAGAAAGGTGAAGGCTGTTTCCCTCAATGCCCTGCTTTTGAGTTTCTCAGAGGTCGCTGGGCAGTCCTTGTGAGAAGAAAGATACCAGTTGAACTTTAGCTTAATATAGCAACTTTTTTGTTCTTTTTATTATTTTCCCTCAAAATGCAACCCAAAATGCAACTCCATTATACCATTTTCCTTTTTATTCATCCATTCTTCTTTTCATTAGTAAAAGTACTGACTGCTTTTCTGCCCAGTAGGATCCCCCAAAGTAGCACAAATGAAAGATATTACAAACATTATTAAAAACAGAATTGAAACTTTAATAACTTTATAAAAAAAACCTTACCCCATATCATGCAAAATAATACACTTTTGGCAACCTGTAGAAGCCCAAGTCAGGGATGGAGCCAGCCTTACTTCCCTAGCAAAAGAATTCCCAAGGTGCCATGATAGAGAATGCCCTATCTCTTGTACTCACCAACCTCCCCACTTGGGTTAGATAGGAGTTGCAAGAGGGCCTCCACTGAAGATCTCAAATTCTGGACAAACTCCTATGGGAGGAGGTGGCCCTCAACTGTTTATACACTGCAGCATGTATATACCACATTTATACCTTAACCATAAATTAAAATTCATTACGAGAGCAGGCCTGATGTTCTTAGGAGACAATTAGGAGCTTGCCATGCATGTACAGACAGATGCCAATCCCCCCTCTCCACCTTTGCCATTGGACTCACCTGAGGGAAGAGGGGTCTCTCTTCACGCTTGAATTTTAAACAGTCACCCATCAGCCTGCGCATGGCTCTGGGACAATTGCTGGGCACTTTGCTAACGTCAGGGAACAGGTACCCCCTGCCCACCATGAATATAATCTGGAAGGAGGTGTGGAAGATGCATCATTACCACAAAGTTTTTTTTTTTAAATGGATTAATTTCTGGCTGACACAGCCCCTTCCCTTCTGCCTCTTCAAGCACGACAGCCTCAATTTAGTCATCCTGGCTTCCAGGGTTAGTTCAGGCTTGATCTGTTCTAGAACCAGAATATTATAGTATGTAATGGAGATATTTATTGTGTATCCTTATACAGTCAGCCCTCCAAATCCACGGATTCTGCGTGCATGGATTCAACCATCTACAGCTTGAAAAATTAAAAAAAAAAAAAAATTCTAAAAAGCAAGCCTTGACTTTATCTAATGGGACTTCACAGATTTTGGTATCCATGGGGGGTTCTGTAACCAAACTCCAGAGGATACCAAGGACCCACTGTACACATACATACATACATACATACATAAATACTCTGGAAGCTTGGGTCCCCTCTTGTCCCATCTTATCTTTCCTTCCTTCCTTACCTGGTCCCGGTTATTGATGTGGCTGTAGGGAAGGCTCCCAGAGAGCAGCTCATAGAGAACAACTCCATAGGAGTAGACATCTGACTGGAAGCTGTAAGGGTTAGGATCCTGCATTCGGATCACTTCTGGTGCCTAAGGAGGTCCAGAGGAAAGATGTTCAGGATTGGGTGGGGTGAAGGAACAGATTTGCCTTTTCCCCCCCCTCTCCTCTGGAAAGCCCTGCTTGTTTCTGCTGGCCTTCTTTCCACATCCACCAGCCTCCAACTGTCTGAGGCTTCCCTGAGAGTAACCTCACATGTCACTCACCATCCAGAGTATGGAACCACTGGGCTGTTCCACCTGCTGTGAACCACTCCAGCGGGTCTTCACTGTGGCCAGGCCAAAGTCACCGATCTTCACTGTCAGTCCTTCATGTAGGAAAATGTCTGAGGACGATAGGTGAAGGAGCATCAAGTAGGTCTTGGCCCAAGATGGTGACCTGCCACTTTGCTCTGCACCAGAGTAACTGCTATATCCCCAAACACCAGACAGAAAAACTGGTTTTTATTATTGGTGCTTTCACAATTTTTGGAATTGGTCTCTTGGTCTTGGAGGTCAAAGAGTGTAACCCTCTCCTTTCCACTGCAATATCCTGGTCCAACTTATCCAGTTGCACCGGTCAATGAAGGTCACGCAACTCAAGTTCCCACAGTAAAGGGCCTATGAAATCCCCACCTGACACTGAAGAGCTGGAAGGGAAGGATACTGTTGGATTTGAGATCCCGGTGGATTATGTTCTTAGCATGAAGGTAACTGAGGGAAACAGAGAAAGATGATCAGCACTGGGAGCTTCTGCCATCATTAGGATACATCTAAACATCCTGCAGAGTGAGAACTATTGAGTAAAGCAAGGGTGGGCATTGGGCAACCCAGGGACCATATGGGACCCCTGTACACTCCTTCTGCAGTACCTGAATCCTCCAGTCCCTAATCCATCAATCTTCTTTTTAATTACCCATTTTTGTCCAAAAATCATGCAGAAAGCCACCCAAACACATGAAAATACATCCAGCTCATCCACACAAGGACCTTAGAACTTCATACTAACTCCTGGTTTTCACTGAAGTTCCTCTTAAAATGGCAATAGGAAGTGATGCAATGTCACTTCTTGTCACCATTTTGAGAGGGACTGCAGAAGAAAACAGGCATTTCAGTGTGTGTTTGGCTTGTTAGAGGTCTATGGGCGGAAACTATCCCCTGCTTTCCATGCAGTTGCCATTCAGTAATGGCATCTCCTTTAAATTACACTTTGTTCATCTACTTTTTAGTTACCTTTATACCCTGTCTTAAAGTGGCAGACAAGGTTCTACTCCTCTTTCCCCACTTTATCCTTATAATCCCCACTTTGTGATGTAAGTTAGGGGTGAGTGTGATATCATTTCATAGCACAAGTGGGGACCTGAACCCAGATATCTCCAGTCCATTTGTACTTGAACCATTCGCACCCCACTACTTCTCAAATTCTTTCCCCTTATTAAGTTGCCCAGGAATGGTGTGTGGCTCAGAATTCATTGAGTAGCCATTCCTGCTGTGGCATAATCTGTTCTCTCTCATGCCACACACACACACACACACACACACACACACACACACACGCTTTCTTGGCTTTGGGACAGAGCTATATATAAAAAATATAGCACTGTAACTGTCTTGCATCCTATGGAATGCTGGAATTTTAGTTTGGTAAGACATTATGCAGTGTTTCCCAAACTTTGGTCATCCAGATGTTTTGGACTTCACTTCCCAGAGGTCCTGACTGTTAGCCAAACTGGTTAGGCTTCTGGGAGATGAAGTCCAAAACACCTGGAGGTCCAAAGTTTGGGAACCACTGCACTAGAGCTCTCCAGCTGAGAACTCTAAATATTTCTCTCTAAACTGAAAATTCTGGGATTACACCGGATGCATTATCATTGTGTGGTGTGAAAGAGCCCAATACATGGTCCTGGGAGTCATGAAATTCCAAAAGTCCAATCCCATACCACTACCTGCTGCTACAGGGCTCCTAAGTGTGCCATATTATCTCACTTTAAGCCCCTTTAAGCTGTGGAAAGCCTCACTGGACTTCCATCTATCTACTTCTTTGGCATCCTCTGCTCAAGGTATTAGACACATCTCCTGCTGCTGGAACTGGTTTTTGCCACTTGTGTTGCTGTGTGTCTTCACAGCATTTCTCACTTACAGTGATCCTAAGACAAACCTATTACAGTGTTTTCTGGGGCTAGGAGAGTTGCTTGTTTAGATGGTTGATTGCCCTTGTCTTCCTCTGAGGCTGAGAGAGTGTGATTTGCCCGAAGTCAACCAGGGATGTGAACCATGGTCTCCAGAGTTGTAGTGGCTCCCATCTTGTCAGTACTGGGGAAAAAATTCAGAGCCCCCCAACCTCTGTTCCTTGGGAACATGAGCAACAAGGTGCTATTGTTCTCATGTCCTACTCAAGGGCATTCCAGAAGCAACTAGTTGACCAGGGTGTGAACAAAATATTGGACCAGATAAGCCTTTGGTCTAACCTAGAAGTACTCTGTCAATCTGTTCTGGACTAAGTCTTCCTGCTTGCTAAGTAATTCTAGTAACAGAGGTACCACATGTCTGTAGCAGAGGGATCATACCTCTGGTAACAGTGGTACCACATCTCTATGTCTCAGCCCCTGAAGAACACAAAAGACATGTCCCACTTGTAGGCTTCTCATTAGGGTAACTGCACAGCCACTGTGGGGGTAGAAAGCTGGACTACATAGTCAAACCCTTTTACCTGACCACCATATCTCTTAGGTTCTTGTGCAGTGATTTGAATGTTGGACTAGGACACTGGGAGACCAGGGTTTGAATCCCTACTCAGCCACAGAAACCCCCTATATGATCTTGGGCAAGTCACACTCAGGCTCAGGGGAAGGCAATGGCAAGCATCTTCTGAACAAATCATCCAAGAAAACCCTGTAATAGGTTCACCTTAGGGTCTCGATAAATAAAAAATGGTTTGAAGACACACAACAAACTGTAGGTTGTTATGGACCTGGATGCACCAGATCTCTAGCCAACCCCCCTTCCATTGAGGACTCCTCCCCTAGTACACTCACTCCATGCCCTGTGCTGTCTGCCGGGCCACATCGATTCGCTGCACCATCTCCAGGGGTGTCTCCTGCACATGGAGGTGCTGGTAGAGGCTACTACCGTCACACCACTGGGTTATGATGGCAAAGCTGGGGTGGGTCATAAACCCCATGAAGAGCAAAATGTTCACATGTCGCGTCTTCCTGTAAGAGGGGGTAGGGATAGAGGAGATGAAGGGAAGCATCCAGCATCAAGGGCTCTTTTTACCCCAGCCAGACATCACCCCCCAAAGATGGCCACCTGCCTCTCCCCTTCAGACACCAGAGCTCCCTGGCTTTACCTTAGCACTTGCATCTCATTCTTGAAGGCCTGCACCTGTTCACTGGTAGGGTTAGTGACCTTGAGGATCTTTATTGCCACATCCCCATGCCAGCGGCCCTTAAAAACAGTACCAAAGGATCCAGTGCCAATCCGCTTCTGCATGGTCACCTCTTTGGAAGACACTTCCCAGTAATAACTTGAGTCTCGGTAGCCCAAGAATTTTGGCTGAAAGTACAGGTAAAGCAAAGGATGAGGAGGAACCACAGAGAAAAGGAAAATGTGTGGGGTCTTGGGACCATCCATTCTCACATGAAGCACTGCTCTTTCAAGAGTCACCACAGTATTCCCTGCCACCTGCCACAGCCCAGCCACATGGTCTTCCTCCCGAACTTTTGCTCAGCCACGATATCTCCCATTTTGAAGAGGCCTTGAACAGGGCTGTCATTTTTTAGTTTTGGCCACCATCTTGAAATGGCCTTGATTAAACTCTCTCTCTCTCTCCCTGCTCAGTACTCACAGGTTTCTTCTTGTCTTCTGAAGGGGCCTTGCGCTCTCTTGGGGACTCGCCAGGGGATTTAGGGTGTGGGGAGCGTCGGCCTGGAGAAACAGCAGGCATGCTGGAAACTGGGGTAGCTGGTGGCGTGCGAGGAGGCAGCTCAGGCCCACCTAAGGCTGGAGGAAAAAGGAAGATGGCTTTATCTTACTGGTTCCCCCCACAAAACCCTAGTTTGAAACATACTTCCTTATTAAGTGGCGGTGGTTTTAATAATGTCTAACAAAATGGTGTGGAAAGTGCAGACAGAGAGAGATTGCTCCCTTGCTCATTGTGATGGAATGTAATGTGATTCAGCAAAATGAACTGGCACTAGCTTCAAAACCAACAAAAA
Organism: Sceloporus undulatus; assembly: GCF_019175285.1. NCBI lineage: Eukaryota > Metazoa > Chordata > Lepidosauria > Squamata > Phrynosomatidae > Sceloporus > Sceloporus undulatus. The sequence goes on along the minus strand of NC_056523.1, from coordinate 185,285,283 downwards.
ATGCCACCTTCAAGTAATACACGACTAACTCATGGAACTCTCTGCCACAAGGTAGTACCATCTTAAGCACAGTACAAACTACATATATTATCAGGAGACATAGAGATGCTACCAATGTGACATATCTCAAATAATGTGTTACTGAGAACAGTGGGATGTGACATCACTGGGTTGGATCCAGATTGTATCAGGCTTACAACAGACTCACTGAAATCAATGTGACTGAAGTGAGTCTACCTCAGTGATTTCAGGGAACTTATTCTAAGTATGATTTAAGCCTCAGTCCAACTGGCTATGCTGGCATCATGCTGTGACCCCTTGTTCTGCTTCACTGGCTACTGCTTGCCTTGAGTAGGAAAGCACCAACATACTGATCTTATGTCACACATTCTTTTCAGTCCCATATTTGCAAAGAACCAACTGGACTAAACTGATAGACAAGGTTGGGAGATCTTCCTTTAATTTACAGCAGTGGTTGTCAACTTTGTTCCTCCAGATGTATTGGCCTTCAGCTCCCATAATTCCTGACTGTTGGTCAAGTTGGCTAAGGCTTCTGGGATCTGAAATCGAAAAACAAATGGAGGACCAAAGGCTGGGAACCACTGACGTAGTATGGGCCTAAAAGGGCTTATAAAAAGGACAATTCCCCTTTGACTTGGGTCTCTCCAATGTATTTTGGTTTGCAGCTCCCATCATCCAGAAACAATAGCTTTACTGGCCCAGGCTGATTGGACCTGTAGGCCAAGAGACCAATGATATCTGGAGAAGGACCTCAGTTGGAGATGCTCTGGTGCTCTGTAATACTCACTGAATGGAACCTGTTAGCTGAGAAGCAATTTATCCTTGAATACTAAGCAATAGTATAAGAGCAATCCCATGCATGCCCTGCCAGTATGCTTCTCAGAGCCATCTGGCAATCCCTGCTTCAGACAGAAGGGAAAATCTTCAGAAAAAGGTAAATCTGTGGCCCTCCAGATATTGCCAAATGTGAGCATCCTCTGCCAATCTGGCCAGAGGAAAGGGATTATGAGAGGAGACATTTAGCAGCATCTGAAGGACCTTATGTTGCCTAGTCATGGTTTACTCCAAAGAAGCAATTCACATGTTGCAAAGCACACAGCAGGCCAAGTCAAGATGGCTAATATTTTCATATGACAGAGAAATCATGCCAGAAAGCTCTGCTCACTGACTGCTGTCTATATGGATTAGTGGTTTCAACAGCTTTAGGATTAGGGGTGGGTATTCCACGGGGTAACTGTGATAAAGAACAGGGGTGGCACTGTCACACTTTCAGGATCCAGGCACATGCCACCAGTCCATCTCTACTCCACGGCTGGGCAGATTGCAGCCTTCCATATGTTTTTGGACTACAAATCCCATCAGACCTAGCCAGTATAGCCAACAGTAAGGGATGATGGGAGCTGCCTTGTCAAAACATCTGGGGGGCCACGGCCATTTACTCCCTCTCCCCTTGATATAGCCTGACATTTATCTACTCCAGCAATTCCCAAAGTGATTGGCACTACCCCCTTGGGGGCAGTAGAAAGATCCAGGGGAGCAGTAAGGGGAAATGGGGCAGCAGGGGGATGGTGAGGGAAAAGGGGTAGCAGAGGAGTAGTGAGGAACAAAGGGGCAGCAGGGGGCCCTTCAGTGAAACTTGTATTAGTGCGAAAGGTAGTAGAAGAAACAATGTTTGTGGGGGGAGGGAGGCTGTTATCCGGGGCTGACTCTTTTGCTTCTCTTGCCTCCCTTGGATTGAGAGTCCTTCTTCACTGGGAAGAAGCTTCTTCCTTTGCATCAGGTGACCTTGGGCGCAGCAAGTGAGCAGCTGATTGAGCAAAAACCAAAAAGCCTCTTACCCCTGCCAGCCTTTGCCACAGTTGCTCCCAGACTGACCAGGTGCAAGGGGAGAAGAAGTGGCCAATCAAGCAGCGAGAAACCTCTCGCCCCCGTCAGCCTTTGCTGCAAGGCTGGCACAGGTGACAGGCTTCTCAGTAACTACTCCATTTGGATCCAGTCATCTTGGGAGCAGCAACCAAGCAGCCAGTCAGAAGGTCTTCCTTTTGGTTTGAGGCCAGTGTGGGCAAGAGGCTTCTCACTAACTACTCCATTTGTCACCTTGGGAGCAGTACCAAGCAGCCAGCCAGAAGGTCTTCCTTCTGCTGTAAGGCTGGCGTAGGTGAGTTTGGTCTGCTGACACTGCTGTATTTGCCCGAGAGCCAGAGAAGGTGATGGTGACAAGCTGGGCATGGCTGAGGCACTGATGGCTGCGTGACAAACAATACATCTAATATTAAGAAAAAGGTGTTGAGAGGGCACTAGGGTTGTCACCCAAGAGGAAAGGAGAAGGAGCCCAAAAAAGTTTGGGAACCACTGGCCTACTCCAATGGATGGTAACCTGTGACCTTTCAATTGTTATTGGAGTCCAACTTGCATCAGCCCCAGCCAGCATGACAGACAAGAGCAATGGCAGTGAGTATCCACAAAAACATGCAAGGGGCTGCAGATTCTTGACTCAAGAATGCAGCAATTCAGCATTTCACAAAGAGCCTTTGCCCTCACTGAGTGACTGGCCCTGTCAACCAGAGAGACAGGGCCTTCTCTGCCAAGTCTACATCCCTTGGCATTACTGCCAACACATACTCCATCCAGACTCCATTTTGGCATGACACTCACTCACCCTCTGCATTGTGGCTCCTGCTTATAATCTGGAAGAGAAGAAAACAAGCATCTGAGTGGCACTGTGAGGGAACACACAGGCACAAGACACAGGAAGGGGGGTAAGGAAGCATTGGATTACACCCAGGCATTCTCTAGTGGGCAAAACTTCCCAGCTTCTACCCCCCTCCTTTGACACCTTTGGGAGTGAGGGAAGGAATAAGGCACTTCTGGGCGGACCTCAGGGCACCCCACAGCTGGAGTGGTGTCCTCACCTCAAGGATGCTGCTGTCCACAGGGCTGGTGGTGCTGACCATGTGAACATTAGGGGTGGAAGTTGAGCGGTGTCGCTGCAGGCGCTGCCCATCACCACAGAGATTGGGGAAGCTGAAGGCATCTTTGCTGAGGGAAGATTGCTTGTGTGAGCTGAAAGGAAGGAGGATAAGATGGCTCCCTTTAAATCTAAGCTGAATAGACCATACTAATCCCCCAGCGGTTCCCCAGTTCCACTTCTCTAAGCTACGTCTGGTCTAGCAACACAATTTTGTTGTTGTATGCCTTCAAGTCATTTCTGACTCATGGCAACACCAAGGTGAAACCTATCATGGTATCTTCTTGGGCTAAGCAATGCAACAACAGTCACAATTGTTGTTATTCCACTCACTGAGTGGCGCTACACACTTCTACTTTGAAAAGCATTAAAAGTACATTTAAAAAAAAAAGAGGGAGGCACTGTGGCTTTTCCTTCAGTTTATGAAACATGAATCTTGGTAACAACTTTGTTTATCATTATTACAGTTATTCTCCTCCTAAGGTATGGTATGCATACCATATCCTAGAAAATTACTCTTAAAAATAAAAATAAACCTAAGCTTTTTTCTTGACCCAATCAAACAGTTGAGAGCTACACCTTTGCAATAAAGTACTGTATCTACATTTTCCTACCATATTGCAGAAGTGTGATAACATCATGGTTGAAACATCTCATATACCATAAAGTTTTAGAGAAAATCTTACAATTTTGTTTGCAATTCTCTGTGTCTGCTTAGGAGGCATAAATTCTGGGCAGACTCAAGATATTTTACTGCTTGAAGTGAAGGCCAAGATGGACCTCCTCTCCACATTCCATGTGCAGAAACCACCTGAACTGGCAGCTGAAACTCATTTCATTACTGGCAAAGAGATAACATCCTCTATTGTACCAAAAGCTACAGGCTGGTTTCAGCAACCTAGGTAGACTATGTAGTATATACAACTCTGTCCTTCAACTGAGTTCAAGAGTGAGGCTCCCCAGCATCTGCTACAGGAGCCAAGACCTCGGTCCACCTAACATTAGGGCTCAGACATGTCTTCTTTGTGATGGGTGAATCTAACCTGTTCTCGTTGTTAACTGTCTTCAAGTAGACTTCAAACTACAGCAACCTTATGAATTAAAGACTTCCAAGTCTATTCTCAGCTGCAATGCCTGGCTCTTGCAGATTCATGCCAATGGCTTCACTGATTAAATCTATATGTCTGGAGTGCAGTCCTCTTTTCCTACTGTCTTCAACTTTACCAAGCATTGGCCTGTTACAGACAGGCCAAAATAAAGCTGCTTCGAGTCACTTTGGAGGAATGGTATTTCAATGACGCATGTGTCCCAAAAGTCCAAAAGCCGCACCAAAGCTGCACTCCAGTCCTTAGAGCTGGAGTGTGCCTTTGGTGTGGCTTTTGGACTCTTAGGACGCATGCATCATTGAAATAGCATACCTCCAAAGTGACTCGAAGCAGCTTTATTTTGGCCTGTCTGTAACAGGCCATTATCATCTTTTCTAGTGACTCCTTTCTTCTCATGATATGGTCAAAATATGGCAACCTCACTTTAGTCATATTTGCTTCTAGGTAGAATTTGGGCTGATTTGTTCTATGATCCATTTATTGGTCTTTTTAAAGCACCCCACAGTATTCACAGAACTCTTCTCCAGATTGTTGTTGTTGCTATGTACCTTCAAGTCATTTTTGACTTATGACTATTCTAAGGTGAATCTATCATGGGGTTTTCTTGGTAAGATTAGTTCAGAGGAGGTTGCCAATGCCTTTTCCTGAGGCTAAGAGTGTGTGACTTGCCCAAGGTCACCCTGTGGGTTTCATGGCCAAGCTGGGAATCAAACCCTGCTCTCCAGAGTCATAGTTCAATGCTCAAGCCAATATGCCATCACATCTCAAATGAATTGATTTTCTTCCTTTTGGTTTTCTGCACTATTCAGCTTCCACAACCATACGGACAAATGGGAAATATAATGGCATGTACAATCCTAACCTTAATATTCTGTGATATACCTTTATACACCATCATGTCCTCTTGGAGCTCCATTAGTTATTTCTAGTTCTGTAAAGTCCAGTTGTGAGCCCATCACTTACCTGACAGGTTGAGGGGTCATAGGTTCATGGATAGGCTGGACTAGGGCAGCCGAGGCATTATCTGGCCACAGTGAAGGATACTGCCATAGTTCATGGCTATACACACTAGAGGGAAGAAAAATGATACTTAACACAAAGGGAAACAAGGACTGAACCAATTTCTGGAACTCTTCCCTTGATGGAAGAACAAAAAGCGGAGCACCTAGGGAGACACTCACGGCTTATGTGTCGTAGCTAGGTCCACACAGACTGTAGGCACTCTGCTGCTGCAGTGTTCATGGAACTTGTAGCCACATGTCTGGCAGCGGAAGCCATGAAACAGGAACTTAAGGCAAAAATCACAAAAAACCATGCGGAAGTAGGTCTTCCGGACCTGCCCAAAAGAAATGAGATTTCAGGTCAGACAGGGAGAAGCAGCACCTGAGTGCTGTGTTAGTGATGGGCTGGGATCTTTCTGTCTTTTGGTAAGTCGCATGGGAAGCTGAGCAAAACAAACAAACAAACAAAGGGTCCTTCCACACAACACAGTTATAGCTCTTTCATTCTACTTAAGTTGCCATGACTGCTTCCTGTAGAATCCTGGAAGTTTGGGGAAGGGTTATTTGGAATTCTCATTCACAGTGCTCTAGTGCTTTACCAAACTATAAATTCCTGGGAACTTGCCATGGCAGTTAAACTAGAATCATAGTGCTGTAGTTGTATAACGGAAAACAGTCTTGAAGGAGCCTTCCCCAGCATGACACCTTCTAGATGGTGCTGGACTACAATTCCCAATATTCTCACTCTCTACAGCTATTGGCAACAGTTCAGTTACCCCCAAGCCCTCATGACAGATCAGCTTTCCTTAGATTCAGAATTCAACAAGAAGATGCCCTCTGTTAATTGTCGCTTTTTAGAATTTGGGGTTCATCTTTCCATGTTTCTTTCATTTTTTTCATCTCTTTTATATAACTCATAAATAACTATTTTCCTAAATAACCCAGCTCTGTATAAACACATAACCTGTAGTAGCCTTTCTTAATGGAGAGCCTTCCTGACATATTTATGTAATATACCCTACATGAGTCCTGGTGGACAAGACCAATAGCCAAGGATGATAGGAGTTATAGTCTAACATATCCAGAGAGCATAAGGATGGAGGTGTACAGAAACAAATTAGTAAGATTAACAGGTATGGTCTCCATCATGTGGTTTTTGGTGCAGGAGTTGTTGTTCAACTTGTGGCTATCCTAAGAAAAAACTAACATGTGTTTTTCTGGACCAGATTTGTTCAGTCAGAGGGAGTTTGTCATTGCCTTCCTCTGAAGCTGTGAAAGTATGACTTGCCCCAGGTCACACAGTGAGTTTCCATGACTCAGTGGGGATTTGCACTCTAATCTACCAGAGTCTTAGTATAACATTCACACCATTACACCAGGCTGACTAAAACCAGCTTTATAGTTGATTTTGTTGCATACACAGACATCCTTATTGAACCAGCATATTTCTGTAGGCCAAGGAAGGGTAACTTGAAACCATTCAGAGGCAATTTTTCACCCTAGAAATTATCACAAACCACACCAGGTCCAGAAATGCAAAAACCAGAAAACAAAAGGCCAGAGGTCCACATCCAGTTTCATTTTTTTTTCCATCTCAGGAGGGGGTCTACATAACTGTATGTCGCCAATGGGCCACATTTGACCCATCCCTGTCATGGGCTATTTTGGAAGAGGAGGGAAGAAGCAAATGTGCTTACACAGCAGAGGTGTGGAATCTCCTGATGTTTGATTCCAACTTCCAGCTTTCCCATCAGCATGGTCAATGGTCAAGGTAGATGGGAATGGTAATCCAATTGGCTTTTGTAGGGCCAATGGTTTTTCACTGCCATTTCATGTTATTTCTTGGGGGCTATAGATATCATGCAAGTGGAGGATGTCAAGTGACTCACAAAATTGTGCATCGTAAGCGGTACATTTTCCAGGACTTCCACAGAGAGCTCAGCTCCTTCCAGATTCACCAGGTCTGTTTCCCAATCCGTGATGGTCTTCCGCCTGCACACAGGATCGATGTGAAGAAAGCTACTTCAGCTGTGAGACCCAAAGCTCATTAACCACTGGAGACCCACACTTCTTTGCTCTAACGACAACAATAACACCATGGCTGATATTCAGTCTCAAAGCAATGCATACAGGAGGAAGAGAAGCCCTTCCACAAGTCCAGATTTCCCTATACACTGATGAGTTTCAAGTTGATCATCAGTGTTAGGTTACAGACCCTGGGATTGCAGGAAACAATTCCAACCCCATGCCACAAAATACTTTAACATGTCCCAATTGCTGCAGCAAGTAAACTCTCCATCAGGTGATGGCAACGTAAGTTCTGCATTTTAGTCTTGTTCTGGGGGTATTTTCTCTCTTCATTTTGCATTTGTCAAGATCCCTCAAACTCCTTCCCCATCATACTTGAGATGGGGAAGTCCCTGGTACTTGGCTGAAATGAGATGGGATGTTCACAAATATTCCAACAGCTCAAGGAACAAGATCCTCAAAATATTTACAGCCAGGCTCTGTGAGAAAAGGAAAGGCTGTTAAATTGACTGGGATTGAAATTTCATGTGTGCTCTAGGCCACAGCTTTGTGGAATGAGCTCGAAACTGAGAAGATGACCTCCATGAGGATGGAAAAACATGGAGGTGGACAGACTTCAAGCCTGCAAGAGATACTCTGGGTTTTTCTATTTTTACTTAGAAGCACAAGATCTGCCAAATGGAGCCAGATATGGTTATCGCTAATGCAAAATTTAGAGTAAGACAAGGATGTAGAGCTGCTCCTTAGTATTTGCTTCTCACCTGATGATAAACAGCCAGCTCACCTGATGGTCCCCAGCACCCCTCCCTGCCCTTCTCCCTGACAACACTCACCCATCGCCCGCTTTCCTGTAGACAACGCAGCAGTCCTGGTTGAGGCCACGCACCTTCAGGGCCTTGTCCAAGGAACTGTAGACAGTCGTACCTGGCCGGACAGTCACCTGAGAGGAAGCAGATTTGTGTGGGCAAGGCAGCAGCCAAACTGCCCTTCCAGGGTGCACCTACACTGCAGAAATAATGCAGTTTGAAACCACTTTAAGTGATGTAGCTCCACTCTATGGAAGCCTGGGATCTGTAGTTTGACAAGGTCTTTAGGTTCCATTGAGTGCTGGTGCCACACAAAACTACAAATGCCAGCATTCTGTAAGACGGAGCCATGGCAGTTGGCTGTGTCAAACTGCATAATTTCTACAGTTTAGATGCACCCCCAGTTCCTGTTCTTGTAACAGCTTCTACTTGGCTTTAATATCTGCTCTTTTCTACCAAACACATCATCTCTATTAGTCTGTTCATGCTGGGAAAGAGCCACTACTGGGAAATGGATAAAACTACAGTATTTAGCTCTGGGTTCAATTCCATCCATTCACTTCCTGTTAGGATCTATCTGGGCTCAAAGTGGGATCATTTGGCTCTCCATAGAACTGCCCTATCTGGTGAACTGTAAGTAGTGTAAGACCTTTTGCCCAGCAGTGAGAGAAGGCTTTGGACTAGTCCTCCCTAGTCAGCCTGACCACTGTACCTTCATGGACAAGAAGTGCAACGATATTTGGGCTGGAACTTTGCCTGAGCTACAAGCATGTCCTGACTGACTCCTGCACGAGACCCTTGGGACAACTCCCTTCTCCCTCGGAATGACTCACTCACCACTGTTCTTTGTTGATTGGGGAGATCCACTTTGATGGTCCCCCCTCGTGTGTCGGCCATGGGCCTCCTGACCAGCTTTTTCCTCCGAGTGGCTAGCATTGTTGTCAGGCTATTCCCAAATGGCAGAAAGCTTTCATTCCTGTCCCCAGTTGAAGGGCCAGAGTTGGGAGAGGAGGCAGTGAAGCCATTCGTGACAGAACCAGAGGGATTCTGATTGCGCTTCATCCAAGTGCCTGCAAGGAAAGACAGGCAAAGCAACTCATCAGACAGACAGGATTACAGCTACCACAGAAATTGCTGCATCTGTTCCCACATAGTTTTTATTTTTCATACTAAGATAGAATCTGAACTCTAACAAAAAGATTTAAAAATTGGTACCTTGGGCACTTTAGTCTTTTCTACACTGCACAACTGTAGCACTATCATACCACTTTATTGACTGCATCCTATGGAATGCTAGGATGTATAGTTGAGTGAGGGTCCTTTAGCATCCTCAGTCAGGGAACTCGACTGGTATTTCTGACCAAATTACAAATCCCAGGATTCCACAGGATGCAACCATAGCAATCACAGTGGAGTCAGAATGCTATAACTGTATAGTGTAAAAGTGCCTTAGATTTTACCTGAAAACTAAAAGGAAATTTCTAGCTCCTCACAATTTGCAAGGAAAGCCTGGCATAATCTCCTAGAAAAACACCTCACTAATAGCAGGTGATTATCTCTAATACCTTGTTGAGTAATTTATTTTAAAACAATATAGTCTGTCTGTGCAAGTGTATTCATCTCAGCACTCTCCAAACACGTTGTCCTACAGATCCCATTATCCTTGATCGCTGGTTATGTAACTGCATTTGATGGTGTCTATAGGCCAAAATATCCGGAGAATACTGTATCTGGCAGGGCTGGCAAAGAGTCCATTTAACAGTAATGAGGAAGACAGAGGGAGACATCGGCTGGTTTATACCTTGCTGTCTGAAGGACCGTCTAATTAAAAAGACTGTATATACAGCGCTGTGTAAATTTACTGCGCTATATAAATAAAGCTTAATAATAATAATGAGGAGGAGGAGGAGGAGGAGGTGAAATAAACTGACAGAGGATATTTTCTTATTGCATTCTCAGCTAATGAGAAGCACATGGGGGCACATACAAAGGATGTAACCAAGGCATGCACCACTGAAGGCATATCCAACAGGTGCGGTTGGCACACAAGCTTTAAATGTGTAAAAGCACTCCTGGTTACTGCAGAGACCTGGGCCTCCAGGTTCAAAGCTGAGTCCAGAGTACCCTTAAATTGCAAACCTGCATCTTCAGGGGGAATATAACACCATCTACACAGGCTGGATCCCTGTTCCTTGCTCTGCCTTCCGACTGACCAGGAGTCTGGATTAAGTTTCAATTTGTTTGCCTTCATCGAGTTCATTACTGATGGCAGACACTGGTTTAGGACCAGGACAGACTCCTTGGATGGGAGTGGGAAGGAGTAATAGAGTTGGGTGTCATCTGCATATTGATGGAATCACATCCCAAAACTCTGGACAACCTTTCTGAGTGGTTTCATGTATATGTTAAATAGCACAGGGGACAACACAGAACCCTGAGGAACCCTACAGGCCAATTGCCAGGTTGAGCAGGAGTCTCCCAGGTCCACTTTCTGGGTTTGCCTGTCCAGGAAGGAACAGAACTACTGTAAAACAGTTTCTCCAAGTATCTCCAAGTCCCATCCCAGAGAGGTGGCCCAGAAGGATACCATGGTCAGTGGTATCAAAAGCCAATGAGAAGTCCAGCAGAACTAACAGGGACACACTCCCCCTGTCCAGTTTCCTGCGTAGGTCATTCACCAAGGCAACCAAGGCTGTCTCCATTCCATAGCTAGGCCTAAAACCAGATTGAAATGGATCCAGATAAATCTATTTCATTCAGAAACCCCTGCAGCTGGGAAGCCACCACACATTCCAATACCTTGCCCAAAAAATGGTAGCCTGGATACTGGCCAATAATTATTCATTATAGCTATTATTTTCAATGAGAAGGTGACTTTCCACCCAAGCATGCCACTGGAACATAAAAGAGCATGTCACAGATTGACAGTACATTAATTATGTGTATGGAATGATGGATTCTCATTCCCAGAGGCTTGGAGCAGGCAGGATGCCAGAGATCTCTGGAGCTTCTCACTGCCAACCATGCATCCACCCATCACATACCACTAGTGAAGTGAGGAGAAAATGGGGAAAAATGCCACAAAGTTGGCCAATGATAGCCATCAGCATTGCTGCTCCCCTCTCCCTAACAGCTTCTGAGTGGCTTGAAAATATTTTTGAAAAGTATAAATTCCAAAAAGCAAACCTTGCTTTTGCCATTTTCTATGAGGGATACTATTTTATTATGCCATTGTATATAATGGGACTCAAGTATCACAGATTTTGGGATCCGTGAGGGCATCTTGGAACCAAACTGCAGTGGATCCCAAGGACCCACTGTATAGGGCCTCATCTTGGAAGCTAAGCAGGCTATATTTCAGAGGAAGGAACTGGCAAAACTGCCTCTTTAGTATTCCTTGCCTAAGAAACCCCTATGAAATTCATGGGATTACCATAAATTGACAGATGAATTTAAGGCACATACACACAACACTTGTGTCCCTATTGGGGCCAAATTAGGATGTAGTGGCCTGACTTACTATGCCACTGTATATACTGGGACTCAAGCATCCACAGATTAGAGCCCATTAGAGGGTTTTCTCAGAAAGATTTATCAGAGGAGGTTTGACATTGCCTTCCTCTGAGGCAAAGTGTGACTTGCCCAAGGGCATCTAGTGGATTTCCATGGCTGTGCATCAACTCTTGGCCTCTCTGAATCCTAATCCTAAACAACTACATTGTACTGGTTCTTGGGACTGCTGGTACTGGTGGTAGAATAGAATCTGGAGTTCGCAGGGGTCTCTAAAGAAAATCCAGTATCACCATTATTTTCTGCTGAGTTGACAGTAGCCAGGAACTCCTCTGCAAGCACCCCATTGTTAGCCTCTCTTAGACTTCCTAGCTTTGGGTTGTACAGTCATCCCTCCATATTTGCGGCTTTGATATTTGCGGATTTGATTATTCAGGGATTTCATTAATATGTTCTCTCTAGGACTGTCGAGGTCCTCCTGTGCAACTCTGTGGTCAACTTTAACTAACTTGACCACAGAGTTGCACTGGAGGACCTAGAGATTCCTAGAGAGGTGTCCTCTCAGGTAAAAACAGTGTTTTTGTTATTTGCGGTTTTTCCATATTCACGGGGGTCTTGTTCCCCTAACCCTAGCGAATATGGAGGGACAACTGTATTTTGATTCTAAAGCACTAGCAGCCATCTTTAACAAGGGGAAAAATGTGTGGGTAATGGGTTGTTGTCAAACTGTTCCCTAATAGATCCCAGAGACTAGAGTGGGAGGCACATTCTCCAGAAGCTGTTCTATTGAAAGAAACAAATTAGCACCGCCATCGTTCAGGCGCCCATTAATCATGGGTATCGATAGCATCCTACTGTTACCTTGTCAGCACTAAAATAGAAACACTGAGATAGGTTTGCTACTGGGAATGGTAATTGTGAAAAATGCCATGAATTGAGGGATGTGGCTGCTATGATTAAGCTAAGATGGACTCCCTTAACACTAAAATGTAGGAATGGGGGCAGCTGCCGACACACTGCGACCCTTCTCTAATTTTGTTGGAAGGCTGAAAGTCACATCCCGCCTTTCTATATAAAGAACAGCCACGGAAGCTCACATTCAAGATCAGGACAAAAAATCAGTCAGTCTGATGGTAGAAAAAAAACAAAGTTGACTATTGATAAAGCTCGCCTTCTGCTCATCCAGAGTGGCATCTCATGTTTAGCACTAAAATAGGGCTGATATTGAAAGGAGGGAAACTATTATACTGGGAACCAGGTAAATGAACTACATTAGGGCTATGAAGTCAAGATGACTCTGACTCCAGCTACAAAACAAAAACTTGCAATATTAAATGTCTAGTTTGTTGTCTAAATACCCTATAGGCACCAAATCCTGCCTGATAGTAGAAGTTAAGCAGGGTCAGCTCTGATTAGGACTTGGATGGGAGGCCACCAATGAATGCCAGGTGCTGTCGAGTATCAATTCAAAGGAAGGAACTTGCTATTCATTGCCTAAGAAAACCCTAGAAAATTCATGGGTTTACCTTAGCTTGACAAGTGACTTGAAGGCACACAGTTTGTTGCATATTTACTTTCATAGGCATTTAGGAAAGTCTTCTTGTTCAGAAATTTTAATCAAACAAGTATATTCGATTTTCTAACAACCTAAGTAACTTGTTGATTCATGTGATGTGATAAAATGTGTTATGCTACCATTTTGTTACAAGAAACATGATATTACTAATTATTACACATTTGCATTTATAAAGGAGCTTAAGTCGGACAACAGAAAAACAGAGGCACTGAAGGTTTGGTGTACTGACTACATAGCCCTGCTCTACACTGGTTTGGGTTGCCTGTAGGAGCAAGTGTGTAGGTTGGAGATGCTTCTGGATCCATTTCTGTCAATGGCAGTCCAGGTGAATGACATGGCTTGGACTGCTGCAGTTTATGCACTGGTGACTTTGGAAATCAGTCTAATTGGAAAGTCACCAGCGTATAAACTGCTGTGATCTGATTATTAATTTAGACTGGAAATGTGTTCAACAGGAGTCTGAATTCAGAGTATGGGCAATGATGTTCAAAATCCAAATGGCTTGGAATCTTGATAGTCTGCCTGCCTGAGGACTGAGGTCTGCCAGAGGCCACTGTTGTTAGGTGCCTTTGCATCAACTTCAACTCATGGCATAATGATCCAAACTAATGTGACTGTGTCTCTGAATGTTTATAGACTGCTCAAAATATTCCTGTTTTAAATTTAAATTTTTCTAAATCGATTGTATCTGTGTATACCATTCTGAGATTCTCTTGTATAGTGCAGGATAGAAATATTTTAATAGACAAACTTTTTATCGATAGTAACATGCAAGAATTGGGAACTTGGGCAGCAAATATCAAGTAGGAAAAGGTCTCATCGACAAATAATTCTTGGTCTTGATATTATTGTTCAGGTCTGGATAATCTGTGCCTTATGTATGTTGCTGGGTAATAGCACTCATTATGGTGGCTAGGGATGATGGGAATTGCCATTCAGCAACATATGTTGCATTTCCACACCTTCTTAATGAATAGGTAATGCAGCATCTACAAGCCCATCCAGCCTACTTTTCTTTCTCCCAACTAAGCAACTGCAACTTGTCCTTACAAACGTCAGGCTGTCCTTCTTTTCCCATGCAGAACTACACATATATGTTGGAGAACATCTTCAAAAATGATAATATATTCGGATAAGCTCTGCAGTTGGGAAGAGAATGGACCTAAATTCTTACCTGCATTGCATGAACAAGGGACACCTCTAGTGTTCAACCCAACTTTCAGAAAATACCCACCTTTGGTGGCTCCCTATTTTCTTTACGCATGTTCATATAGTGAGCCCGCACCACTGTAAACATTGAAGCCACGGTACAATGTTATGAATGGTGCACACATTATTTTCAATGGGGAGCGAGCATACACGATTTTCCCCTTACATGGGGGGGTGGTCCATGTAAGGGAAGGGAAGACGGTACTGTATAAAGGGGAAACCAAATGTTTGAAAATTTCATGGCTTTTGACTATGTTTTCTTTTGCTCTGGCCATACATGCTAACTTTATTATACTGCTTACTTTATTATTTATTTATTTATTACTTTATTCAACTGATATTGAGATCATACTGAAAATTTAACTTTCATCATCATTAGGAATTTTGTATTTTATTTGTTTTTTATGGACTGTCACTGTGAACTGGCAGCTAACAACTCAGGAGTGATTTACTTGTGGCTCTCCGCATGTAGATGGAGTTCACCATTAGCCATAGTGGCTAGGTCTCAAGGGAGTTGCCATCTAACAAGGCCTTGGAGGGTCACAGCTTGCCCACTACTGAAAGAAAGAGACATGTATTTCTTTCATATCCTGACTTTCTCCTGTCACAGGACCTAAGGTGGCTTGCAACCAAGTTAAAATAAGATAGAGCTAGAATTTTGATGATTTTTTAAAAAAAAGTCTTAAAGGTTGCAGTCACCCCTACTTCACAGCTTATTCAGGTGGCAAAATTTGCAGTTTGGGAAGATGAATAGGAGAGACAGTCTCTCATGTGCCAATGTTGCAGAGCACATCCCCCATGGTTGGCCGAACAGTGCTGACTGAGATATATAACAAACTGTACTCCATCCATTCAATGTGCAAGAGCTGACTGAATTGGCATTTGAATCTTTCTTTAAAACTGGTGATATGGGAGCAGCTTCCATCAGACCAAAGGACAGCAGAGTAGCTGGGGTTGGCATGGGAGTCTATGTGGCCACATAACTCTCTTGTCCTCCTCTTCCCTAACCACAGAATCAGCCCAGACTTTCCACTGCGTTGCAATGCAGGCTGTTGGGGTGTTCTTGGCAAGATTTGTTCAGAGGAGGTTTGCCTTTGCCTTCCCCTGAGACTGAGAGAGTGTAACTTGTTCAAGGTCACCCAATGGGTTTTATGGCTGGGCTGGGAATCGAACCCTGGTCTCCAGAGTCATAGTCCAACACTCAGAACCCAACAGTAGCTGTGATTTATTAGGTGGGAAGGAAGCTGCCCTCCAGAAGATATTGGGCTCCAACACTCAACATTCCTTGTCATTGAAACTGCTTCCTAAGGCTGCTAGGACATTCAGTCTAATGACCTGAAGAGACTTGCCCCCATCCCTGCCTTAGGCTAAGGGATGTGCTCCATGCAGGTGATTTCTTGGCCAGTCGAAATGCCAGAGAGTAGATGACAATGGACATGAAACAACTATGATCAAAGGTTGCAGTATGCAGCAGTGAACTTGGCAAAAAGGTCATACTTTCTTGCTAAGCAATGTTATTCTGGGAAGTGAGGAGCCTATTGGGATAAGTCTTAGAGACACCAGCAGCAAAACCCTCAGCTATCTGCGACTTTTCACATTGCACAATTATAGCACTATAATTCCACTTTAGCTACTATAGCTACATCTTATGGAATCCTGGGATCTGCAGTTTGGGGAGACCACAGACATGTGACAGGCTCTAAAGGATGATGCTAGGAGGCACTGTGTTATGGTAACACCACATCTATCAAAAGATCTGGTTTTATGATGATGATGAATTTTAAATGAGGATTGTGTTAATATGTATGTCTCGTTTGTTCTTTTAAACTGATGTGTTTTTAATTGTTATTGTGTATTTGTTGGTCTGTTGTTCCTTGCCTCAATTATTAAGGAGAGGCAGGTAAGAGACGATGATGCTGATGACGAGACAGTAGTATTAGAGGATGTCCATTTAGTTCCACAGTTGCCAAGCTATGGGGCATTTCAGAGTTCTTTTCTAACTCATTCTATTTTAATCTCTGCTGTCCTGTATCCATACGAAGCTGATGGATGAGGTCATTAGTTTTGAGTGCCACCAAAATGCTGATGACATTCAGCATTACTTTTCCCTTGTTGTCAGAATCAGCTGGTCTGGGGCCAAGATGGTGTAATGGGCTGGATGAGAGCCAGTAAACTGAAGATCAATCCCAGTAAATTAGAGGGTCTATGGATTGGCAGTTCTTAATTGTGCATAGTGGGGTAAGGAACTTTTCCTGGACTGTTTTGCACCCTTACCCCAAAGGAAGATGGGGCAGAGCTTGGAATTATTCCCAAATCCACCTGTCTCCAGAAGCTCAGGTGGACTCTGTGGCTCAAGTCAGGATCTGACACATAACAGGCATAGTATAACATTCTATCTGGTCACATCCATGCCCTCTCTCGCACTTGTGCAGCTGTGAGATGCCAGGGGTGTGTGTCCCTGTGCTGTTGCTTACCAATGGGGACAGGGAGGCAATTAAGATGATGGAGCAGAAGCTGGTCTCAGATTTGAGGGAGAGGAATATGAGGATGTATTCAAATCATAGTGTATTTTCCTTCCCCAGGAAGCCCAAAGCAGCTGTATTTTCATTGTCTGATCTGTCTCTTCCCTCCATCCCTTGCTCACACTGACACCTGCTAGAGGCGTGCGAAGGACTAAAGAATAGACCTCAGCACCCTGTCCAGAAAGAGAACTATGTGCGCTGTGAGCCACCTTTGTATCATTAATGAACAAGTGCAGTACAGTGGCTTGAGCATTGGACTATGACTCTAGAGCTCATGGTTCAAGTCCATGCTTGGCCATAGAAACCCACTGAATGACCCTAGTGAATCACACACACTCAGCCCCAGAAAACACTGTAATAGCTGGAAATTACTTGAAAGCACACTACATCAACTATCATGAACAGAGTACTGAAAGCCAGCACCAGCTGATCCATTAACTATGTCCTTTTCTAAAGTTCATGTACTAGTACTGCTCAACTAGACTAATGCAACAGGCTGCCCTTGATGATCATTTGGAAACTGTATGAAGTACAAGATGCAGCAGATTGTTGACTGGGACATCTCATTGATACCATATACTGCATATAAAGTACTCATGTATAACTAGAAATTTTAGTCATAAGATTGACCCCCAATTCTTTGGCCAATGTAAGTACCATACAAAAAAGAAACCATTCTCTGATGAAAGACAAGAGTGTATAGTCGTCCCTCCATATTCGCAGGGGTTAGGGGTGAAGGACCCCCATAAATATGGAAAAATTGCAAATAACCCCTCCCTCCACACAATGGCCTGTGTCAGTCCCCTCCGGACTCTTGCCATGCCTAGATCACCCGATCTAGGCATGGCAGCGGGGAGAAAGACCCCTGTGGGTCTCCTCTGGACCTCTGCCATGTTTGGATCATTCTTGGTCTTTCTCCCCCCTGCCATGCCCGAATCACCCAATCCAAGCATGACAAGGGTCCGGAGGGGACCCGCAGAGGTCTTTCTCCACCCTGGCTATGCCTGGATCAGGTGATTCAAGTATGGCAGAGTAGGTAGAAGGAGATGCTGGAGCTCTTTCCTGACACCTCTGATGCCTCGATCAACTCTTCTAGGCATTTGAGGGGTCAGGAGAGACCTCGTGAATAATCAGATTTGTGAATTCCAAGTTCGCGAATTAGGAGGGACGACTGTAACCTTCTGGAAACAATGATCCCCCCCCCAACTCTCTCCATCCATTCAGTGAGAGCACAAACAATTTTGCATCCTTTGTTATGTGCCCCTAAGTTTTACTGGTGACTTATCCATGGGGTCATAGTAAAATCCCTAATTTTGGCACCAAAACCTGTCCTTGAAGTTTATCAGACAAGGGAAATTGGAAGTATAATCCAATGGCAATCCGAATGCAATCCTGATAGACTGCCACACGCAACTTCGGGCAATGGCAAGCTATTTTTGAGCAATGGGAAGTCAGTTTGAACACAATTCGAATTCACGTAAATTTGCTGAACTAGCGAATTCACATGAATGCGTTCTGGCCCCACTTTCTTTTCATTCAAAATTAAGAGAAATTCCTTCCGTGTGATAAACTCCCTTGATTTATACATGAGGTCCACTTATAGCTGAGTATATGCAGTAAATGCTGATCTTAAAGGAGTTTCACCAGCTGCTAATGCACTTCTAGGTTGAATTCAAGGTGCTAGCAATGCCTTAAGCAGCTTGAGACCTTGATAGTTGAAAGAACTCTTCTCCCTCTACATGCTTTGGCTGAAATCTACTGGTTTGGGAACCACTGGGACACCTGGTTGCCCTGGCCCTTGACCTGGCTGATGTTGGGAGAGAGAGAAAGGAATCCAAATAGGCAAGAAGTCCATACCTCTCAACTTAAACCAGAGCTAGGTGCAAAATCTGGGCCAGTCTGACCACATTCCCAGGTCAAGGGGACATTTTTGGAAGCGGCTCTAACCCAGTGGTGTCACTAGGGTTGTGCAGACCACACTAGATGACACCCTAAGGGGGGCTGACACTAATGCTTTTCAAACATCTGCCTTTTAGCAGAAACAGGCATTTGCCCGTGTGCCATTAATAACACTGAAGAGATAGTGTGAGTGTGGTGAAGGTCGGTGGGAGGAGAAAGGCCAGGCCCCAGGTTTTGTTTTAATTAATTTTTAAAAATTGTTTTTTAATTAATTTTCTTTAGCAATAGCAAGTAATTTCTATACTGCTTATCAGTAGACTTAAACACTCCCTACGATGCGTAAAGCTAACTGCCCCCAATAGGCCGGGCACTCATTGTAGGGACCTAAGGAACGATGCCAGGCTGAGTTAACATGGAGCTCCTGGCTGGTATTGAATTCACAACCTTGTGGCCTGTGAGTGAGTGGCTCCAATACAGGCATTTAACCACTACACCACCAACGTTCTTAACATCATCTGTTACCAAATTTTCACTTCAGCCACATGAAACTATTTCTGCGTCAATACATTTCGTGAATACAGTATATTTTATTACACTGTTTATCGACATCAATGATATTAATAGGAAGTAAGTGGGGATATTTGTATAACAGTACTATTTACTATTGAAATAACAAGGTTTTTTTATATTTATGAAATAAAAATTCAAAATCTCAATACATTTAGGCTGCGGATATGCCATTGTAATTTAAAGGTATCGTTTTAATTTGGCTAGTTGTTTCATGTCATAGCTATGGTACTGTTACAGTCAATGTGATATATGGGAATTATGATTTATGAGAAAATGCACCCAGTGCATCTGAGGAAGTAGGCTGAAGCCTATGAAAGCTCATGCTGCCAACACCCCCCCCCCCCCCCGTTAGTCTCAAAAGCCCTGCAAGATCTCACTATTGCATGCAGTGTGATATGTGGGAATTACTATTTATGAATAACATTAATATAAAAGACCATTACTACTGATTCTGTATAGTGTGAGATGGGAAGAGATCAAGGGTTGGGGGGCTGACTCCATGAGTTACCACACCAACCCTAGTGAGGCCCACTGCTCCAACACAGACCTGCACAACTTGGTAGGGGTCAAAATTAAAATAGGCTACACTTCTTTGGGCTGCAAACAAGTTTTAACTAAATATTAATTTATGAATTATTATTAATCATTATTATTTATAATATTAATATTAATAATTAATGCTAAGATTAATCAATAACAATGATAATTAATATTATCAATATCAAACATTAATATTTTATTAATTTTAATCAACAATAATAATTACTATGGTTAATATTAATTATTATTTATAATAATTGTTGATATTAATCAATAATAATCTATATAATTGATATTAATTATTATTAAAATTAGTATAATTAATATTGATTATTATTAATATGTTAAGATTAATATTAAACATTATTAATTGTAATACTTATAATACATATTACTTATTATTACTATTAATAATAAATATTATTACTATTCATTATTAACAATTATTAATATTATTAATATCAATTATTCCATCCTCCTCTGCCCGACTCTTTTTCCTCCACATGGCCCTCTCCTCAGAAGGAGGCCAAGCACATCCTTGTGGGCCTCCCTAAATACTTTGGTGGGCCACATGTGGCCCCTGTGGCCATATCTTGTGCAGAACTGCTCTAACCACTAGGCAATGCTTCCCCCTGACACAAGTGGGGTTAACTATACATCCCTGCTGCCTAATTGCAGCTGAACCCAGGAGCTGACACTCCCCCTTTGGGGGGACCAAAGGGCCCCTGGGGAGACGCGGGACCCACCCCAGCCCCAAAGAAGCTCCTCCTCCCCAGCGATCTCCCACACCCAAAAAAGGGCTGTGGGTGGGTGGGTTCCCCTGCAGGAACCGCGTGGGAAAGCGAGTGGCAAAGGAGAGCCAGGGGGAATGGAATCTTCACTCCTCCAGCGTTCGGTCCCCTATGGGAGATACCAAGAAAGCACAGGGGGGGGGATCTCATCCTTCAACTTGGCCCCTATGGAGGTGGTTTTGGTAGCGGCGGCGAAGGGACTGCGGGAAAGGGAGGAGTCCATCGGAATGCGAGGAAAAACCAAGGAAGGGGGAACTTCCTACCTCTCGCCGCCACTCAGCCACCATCTTGTATCAGCGTTCCAAAGGGGCGGGGCGCCCAACGCTGACGTCACAATAAAGAGGGCGGAAACTCTTGCAAAGGAAGGAGGGATGAACTTAACCCTTTCTCTCCCAAGCAAAGCGGGAAAAGGCTTTTTTTAAAATCACTTGTTAAGATCCCATCTGATCTTGGAAGCTAAGTAGGGCCCGCCCCTGGTTAGCACTGGGATGGGAGGCCGCCAACGAAAAACAGGGGTTGTAGGCTGTATTTCAGAGGAAGAAACTGCCACTGCCGCCTCTGATTATTCCTTGCCTAAGGAAGCCCTATTCACCTAAATAAAGGCACCAGATCCCTGTCTGATCTTGGCTGCCAAGCAGGGTCTGCCCTGGTTAGTGTTTGGATGGGAGACCGCCAATGAATATCTGGAGCCTTCTGAGGAAGGAGCTGGCAAAGCCAACTGTGTCTTCCTTACAGAAACATACCCTATGCCATTAATATTTTAAAGGACGCAGATCCTATCTGATCTTGGAAGCTAAGTAGGGTCAGCCCTGGTTTGTATTTGGATGGGAGACCGCCAGTGAATGCCAAATGCTGTAGGCTATATTTAAGAGGGAAAAACTAGCAATACCATCTCTGAGTCTTCCTTGTCCAAGAAAGCCCTAGTCACCTCAATCCCTAAAAGAAGTAAAATCCCATCTGATCTTGGTAGCTAAAGCAGGACCATCCCTGGTTAGTCCATGGATGGGAGACCACCAATGAACATTAGGTGCTGTGGGCTGTATTTCAGGGGAAGGAACCACCTCTGAGTCTTCCATGTCTAAGGAAACCCTATTCACCTAAATATACTAAAAAAGGCCCTAGATCCCGTCATGGCCCTATCCCGTGGAATCCTGGGACTTGTAGTTTGGTGAGGTATTCAACCTGGTCTGTCATAGAGCTCTGGCGCCTCACCAAACTACACATCCCAAGATCTACTGGAAGAGAGTGTGTTGACCGTTAAGGTGGTGTCAAACCAGCTTCATTTCTGCAGTATGGAAATACCCTTAGGCAAGCAATACTCAGAGGTGGTTTTGCCAGTTCCTTCTTCCCCTGAAATGTAGCCTACAGCACTTGGTATGGAATGGCGGTCTCCCGTCCAAGTGTTAACCAGGGCTGACCCTGCTTAACTCCCAAGATCAGTCAGGAAACACTTATACTGTACAGTTGGCTCTACCAGGGAAAAGATGCAGTGGAGAGCCAATGTGGTGTAGCAATTAAGGAGCTGAGTTCTCTTCTTTATCCAGCCATGAAACTCACTGAGTGGTGGCCTGGGGCCAGCCATTCCTTATCAGCTTATTTGACCTACCTCACCAGGTTGTCTTGAGGGTAGCGTGGAAAATATACTGTAGCTGCCACATGTACTAGCTTGAAGAAAAGTGGGGCTAGAAACATAAAACCAAGCACATATTTCTGGACAGTTTCATGTCAGATATGTGCTGGATCTTACCTGCCTCCACACAAGACAAGAGACAGCCCAGAGACAGCTTTATCTCATCTCAAACTGAGAGACAATTTGAGTTCCATGTGATAAGGCAGTGAGCTTTGGGATCTGGACTGGAGTGTCTTACACTTGCTGCCACACTGCAGAATTAATGCACTTTGGCGTAGCTTTAACCGGCATGGCTCCATCCTATGGAGTCCTGGGATTTGTAGTTTGTTCTGGCACTCGAGCTCTCTGACAGAGAAGGCTAAATATCTCACAAAACTAAAAATCTCCAAATTTCATCACCTTGCGCCATGGCAGTGAAAGTAGTATCAAACGGCATTAATTCGGCAATGCAGATGCAGCCACCGATATATCTTAGCTGGCAAGTTGGGGGATGGCTTCTGTTCTAGAATTGCCAAAGAATAGTTTGAAAAGGACCAGGGAACTGCCTAGCAGCTTGATACACTCCCTAACAGGGGAAGGCCATGTAAACTCACTGGGTGACCTTGAGCAAGTCACACTTTCTCAGCCTCAGAGGATGGCAATGGCAAACCTCCTAAGAATCAACTTTCCAGGAAAATCCCATGATAGCTTTGCTTTATGGTTGCCATAAGCTGGAAACGACTTGAAGGCACACAACAAAAACAGGACTCTCCAAATGCTGATGAACTCCATTTCCCATCAGCCTGCCTGCCACCCAGCCATAGGAGAAAAAGAATATGTGAGAACTGTAATTCAGCAATGTGAGGAGGGCACACATGCTTCACCTGTGCCATTAATACATCATACTCTGTATTGTGCCATATTTCTGAATCTGTCTGACAAGACAATCCCATTACTGTACTAGGAAACATTGCTGGCTGCACAGCAAAAAGCTCCAGGTCACATGTTGGCTGCTATTAAGGGCCAGCTAAAATGTAAAAAGATATCACATCAGTCACAGTACAATACAGTTACTGGCACAAAGCATCATGTGCCGACTATGGAAAAATAAACCATGACAGCCAAGCTGGGGTTGGCCACATTGCCATGGCCACTGCCATAGGTATGGTCACATAAGTATAGTCACATTACCATGGCCACATTGCATGACCAGATGAGTATGGTCACATTGCTCTGGCCACATTGTCATGGCCACATAAGTATGGTATGATCCAGTAAGGCCAAGATCCAGGTATCCCAGCATTCTGTCTCCATTGAAGGCCACTGAGTAACATCTGAAAAAGCACAAAAGAAGTTCATAAAAGTGATGGACATCTGATTTGTCTGTGATATCTTACATTTAGAAGCAGACCATCATTATAGCAAAGTATACACTTCAAAGCTGCAATGTCTGGGAGGCAGGCGGGTAGGAGATTTTACTATATATAAAGGATGGAATAACAAGTTAGGCAGCGATCCATATCATAAGACCCACCCATCACTTCTGTTGATTGATTGATATTTATTCTGTCATTCTCCTAAATCTGTCATTCAGAGCAGCGCACTACAGGTGTCCCTCCCTCAAAGGCCAATAAGTTACATTATGAAGACACTGTTAGATAAAGTGTAATGCTACAACACAAGCTAAATTAAGAAAGAGGGCAAAGCAGTTTCAGGAGAGGATCTGAAGCAGACAGGATGGTGGGAATGCTTACATCTCACTTTGCCCATTGCTTTTGTACTGCCGCTTCCTGCTCCAGCTGCTGTCCCTCCCTTCTAAGGCTTTTCATGCTAGACAGTTATAGCACTATGATTCCTCTTTAATAGTCATAGCAACATTCTATGAAATCCTGGGATTGCCAGTGGAGGGAGAGGCCTTGGGAATCCTCAGCCAGACAAATCTGTCTGGTGCCTCTGACAAAATGCCAACACCTTCAGGATTCCCAAGGATGTGGCCGTAGCAGTTAACGTGGAATCACAGTGCGATAACTGTAATGTGAAAAGGTACCTTGTGTTATAACTTGCAGGTGGGAAACAGGAATAGCTGGTCTAATTACTCTAAAAGCATCAGATCCTGTCTGATCTTGAAAGTTAAGCAGGGTCAGCCCTGGTTAGTACTTGGATGGGAGACCAACGAATACCAGGTGCTGTAGGATATATTTCAGTGGAACAAACTGGCAAAACCACCCCTGTGGATTCCTTGCCTAAGAAAACTATGAAATCCAGAGTCATCAGAAGATGGGGGCATGTACATATACACACACACAGAGGCATGCAGGGGATAAATTGCAGCAAAATGGCAGTGAGTACAGGAAAGGTTAAATATCTGTATCCTTCTGATGCTTCACCCAATATTGCCACCTTTGAAAGCTGATTTGCAATAAACCAGTGATTCCCAAACTTTAGTCAACTCCCAGAACCGCCAGCCACTTTGGCCAACAAAGAAATTCTGGGAGCTGATGTGAAAAACATCTAGAAGGGCAACATTTGGGAATCACTGTCTTAAATGGGAAATTTGTACCTCTGACGATGTCCTTGCTCTACAACTCCTAACAGCCTTAATAATCTGGGGAAGGATGATGGGTGTTTGCAATACAATAACATCAGATGGACCATAAACTTCCAACCCTTGTCTAGCATAAGCTGCCATGTTTTGTTCCATGCGGTTTTTAAAATTTATTTTATTATGGTATTTATACCCTGCCCCCTTCAGCCCTAAAGGCTATCCGTTTGCATGGAACACATGATTGTGCCCTGACAGGGCAGAAATTGAAAGGTAGAAACATAAACCTTGCAAAGAGTACATAGCTGCCAGATTTTGGCCCAGAATAAGTGCAGTTACGGTGGGTTGGCTCATAAAAGGGAACTCTGCAGTTCCAACATCAAGGACATTTGATCTGTAAGGAATGTGAAGAAGGAATAATTAAAAGCAAAAAGGAAGTTAAGAGTTGCAAGGACATTCACCCAGGTTCTAGTGCAAGGGTGATAGTTTTCCCTTTGAGCTGGTTCAGGTAGTTGGTTCATACAGCTCTCCAGGTATTGGATTGCAACTCCTCATTGCTAGCAATACTAGCTATGGCTGCTGGGATTTGAGGTCCAAGAACACTTGGAGGGTTTATGATTTTGACCTCTGAGGCAGAACATCTGTTCCTTGCAAAAGTGCCAAGAAATAAGGGAGCAAATCCAGGTAAGGTCCGAGACCAAGACCGGGGCATAACTATTATGTGACATCAGAAGGAAAGGAGGAGAAAGAAAAAGAAAGGTGTGTGCACATGTGTGTAAGAAAGAGACCCAAATTTCCCAGGCTAGCAGCTGCATAAATCAACACCAGAAGAGTTCTATTGCAGCACTGTATTTTATTTTATACAGAGAAACTAACCTAATGGGACTATTTACTTCGAAAACACAAGAATCCCATACTATCATATGGGGTAGGTGCCACAGAGGGGTGAATGAGAAGAGAGTCACTGAATGGTTGCCAATGGAACTGGGAGTCGATTACCTTTTTACTCATTCTGGTAAGCAAAGCTGAAATAAAGGATCCTTATTTGACTTTCAGATCATACATTTACAGTGCAGGCATGCCTCTGAGAAAGAAGCTTCTTTACAAAGGCCAGGCCCCTTTCTTCCTCATCCTCTAGCTAGCTAACAAGTTTTTAGCAGTATTGGCACTGGGAGGATTCGGAAGGAGAGCTGGAAAAAGACAGATTTTCAGTTTAGAGTTGCAGAAGCAGGTCTGTAGCAAACAATCCAATAACAGTTGAGTAGGGAAAGAGCAGGATTCTGCTCTTATGGAGCCAACCAGAGCCATGTGTGCCTCCTTACAACAGGCAAGGTAAAAAGCTGCTGTTTTTGGAATCCCTAACTGAGTAGGCATAAACAGCAAACCAGAAAGAGAAGGTGACTGCCTGATCGTGGACCAGGGAACCTGGCATCACACTGCAAATTTCATGCTTGTGAAGAAGACCCCAACAGTTACTTATTCAGCCCTAAAATACGTATTCAGCCCTAAAATCTCTCAATCATATTTTATCAGAATCAGCAGGCAGTCTTTGCTCACAGTCAGCTGTACCTCTTTGACTTTGATTGACCCCATAACTCTGGGAAGCATAAAAAGTTTAATGGGGCCAAATGTAGCTGATTTTCCTTTTCGTTCCTCTGTAAGAGAGTGTTTATCCACAGGGGTGGTCCTGGTGGTAAATTGCTTGATTTGATGGTGAGTATTTTTATTAAGTGATAATGTATGGGCTGTTAAAATCACAAAGGAATGACTTTTCTTTCTTCACAGCAGCTCTAGGTGGTTTCTCTGGAAGTGTTCTTTCTCTGCCTTGTGGTTTATCACTCCTGTAGGTTTCTATATGTGGTTTAGGTTTCTAAAAATGGACACCTTAGGCTTAGTCTGTTTTAAGGAAACCAGCAACATCAGCTGAAGTAAGCTTGCTCATGTGAGTCATGGACTTGAAATGTCCAAGCTAGAGACTCCTGTACATGTTGGAAACAATTACAAAAATAATATCCTGGTGCAGTTGGTGTGCTTGTCTACCTCTGCAAACCATACCTGCGCAACATTTCATAGATGAAAACCTGGGTGCATGTGGATGGGCAATATCAGAATGTAGTTAAGATGGTGAATTTTTTTTAATGAGGAACAACAGACAACTTTGAGAGTCTGTAAGCAGTTGTTCTGGGTTAGGCAAGAACAGTCCTGATTCATCTTTTGTTGTCCCACATCTTAAGCTGCTTTTAAAATGTCCCAGTTTCTCTTTCCTCCTCCCACTCTCCTCTTTTGTTTTCTACTTACTTCAATTAATGTAAACTGAGTTGAAAGTGCAAAAGTAGTTTGCACTCAGTTAACTCAACAAGGGAAAAAGGAGAGGGGAAATCTTTTGTTCATGCAAAAGCATGCTGCTGCACCTCTCTTCACTTGTGTGTTCTGCTCATTAATAGCTTTTGCCATCTTTACCACATTCTGATGTTGCTTGGGTACATGTGTCCTGATTTTCATCTGTGATTGTTGGAGGGCCAGAGAGGTGTAATCATTTGAGCACTGGGCTATGACTCTGAAGACCGGGGTTCGAATCTCCACTTGGCCATGGAAACCTACTAGGTGAATTTGGACAAGTCACACACTCTCAGCCTCAGAGGAAGGCAAAGGCAAACCCCTTCTGAACAAATCTGTCCAGGGAAACCCCATGATAGGTTCACCTTAGTGTACCCATAAGTCAGAAACAACCTCCTCCTGAGAACTGTACAACTTTTTCAGTTTTTCAACTATAGTTTGAACCTGGAACTAACTACTTCCATATGCCAGGGATGTGCTGAGCCATAAACCTGTGGCCCTTGAGGAAATCATATTCAGTGAAGTGGGGAGGGGTGCACAAAAATATGACTTACTTGTGAGGCTGCTGACTCTTTCCTAGGTGCTCCAAGCAGACTGTTAGATCGGGTCAGTAAGTGCTTTTTTGGTCTCAGAGTCCCAGGAGAATCAGCTTAAGGCAGTTTTGTCTTTCCCCATGCTGTTTCTGTTCTTTTCCCCCCCACAATGGGCCCATTCACAATATATAATTATAATAAGCACTATTCTTTCACATTAACTGGCATGGTTCCATTCTATAGAATCCTGGGATTTGTAGTCTGCTGACCAGTGGAGCTCTCTGGCTGAGAATTCTAAATGCTGCTCCTTGAACTGCAAATCCCAGGATTTCTTAGGATCAGCTCATACCACTTAAAATGGAATAATAGCACTATTATGGCACAGCATGAATGCAATTTGAGGTCAAGGTCTTAAATAATGTAGTGCAAGAAACTGAAATATTAAAATATTTCCTATATTTTAGATCAAAAATTGGTCAGAATGGAGAGTGCACTCAGGAAAACTAGAAATGGGAAGGGCTGCTATGAAAGAACTAGACAAGATCTTAAAGTGTAAAAACATGCAACTGAGCACTAAGGAGGGGATAGTCCAAGCTATTGTATTCTCCATGACCATGTATGGATGTGGCAGCTGGACAGTGAAGAAAGTGGGTAAAAAGAAAATAAATTCGAGATGTGGTGCTGGAGAAGACTGCTGAAAATACCATGGACAGCCAAAAAGACAAAAAAATGGGGCCATGAACAGATCGAGCCTGTACTCTTCCTGGAAGCCAAGATGATCAAACTGAGGTTTCAAACTTTTCATTAGGAAAAAAGCAATGCTAGGAAAGGTAGAAAGCAGTAGAAAGAGAGGAAGACTGCATGCCAGATGGCTAGACAAAATAGGCAGGTCATGGGTCTGAGTTTGCAAGACCTGGGCAGAGCAGTGGAGGATGGAGACAGGAAGGCAACTGGAGATGTCTCATCCACAGGGTTGCCATGAGGTTGACTTGAGGGCATTTAACAACAACAATAAATAGATAAACCTGACCCCTTCTTTTCTTCCTCTTTTCCAGCATTCTGGGGCCTGTCTTTGAGGCCTGCAGAAGCTTTTTAAAATGCTAAGAAGCTCAAAGATATTTGATTCTAAGGAGTGAGTCAGAGGGACTCGATCAGTGGAGGCAAAGTGTACTTACTTGTAACAGTGTATCCCTGTGGCTCTCTTTGTGTAGCTTGGGAAACAACTTGGGAAGTGAGTGACAGATACTTCAGTGGTGATGGAAAAGTGCCGAACTGTAACACTCAAACTTCCTATTTTCTCATCAATTCATTTGAAGCCTCTATAGTAGGGGAAATAGCAAATTTTCCAGGGTGATGGAAATGGAGATGTCCCAGTATATAACATTCTCACTTGCAGCCACAACCGTGTCCCTTCTTTCAATCCAGAAAAAGGACTGGTGAGCTGTTTGGCTCTGGGTGTCAGAGACATCTGGATACAAGTGGGTTAGTAGGTTGGGGAGAGATGTTGGACCAAGGCTTGGGTAAGCTTGAATCTGGTGACTGCCCACAGTACAATTGCAATTACACTCTTGTAGATGGAAATTGCAACTATATACAGTTGAAATTATGCCCAGATAGCCAGAGGTAAGGAATGTAGACCTCATGGTCTGCTGTGATTCCAGAATGTATTTTGGTCCCCAGGTCCTTTCAGAGTACAAACATTTTTGGGAACTTTTAAATATGAAGCTAAATTCTTTGCCCACATGACTTCCCAAAATTACACTCACATCTCCCTTCTGTGGCTCAGCAGAGGTTAGCAGTAATTTAAAGCCTAGGGAAAAAATTGGAACAGCCTTTTAGATAGGAAGATTGGATCGGTTTGATCCACATGAGTAGAAATGACTCCCCTGAATTGCACTCACATTTCCTTTTTTTTTTCAGGCCCTCTTTCCAAACGTCTCCAAAGGTTTGGGCCAGCTTGAAGCCTACATTGAAGCAGAAGAAGGGGTAGCTTTCCAGACAGACAGTGGCCAGTTCTGTGCCTCGCTTACAAACCAGCACGAAAGGTCTGTTGTGTGGATATATCCAAAGAAGTTGTCATGCAAATTCACAGTCACTTATCTGTCCTCAGGAAAAGTTAAGCTGAAGGACTGGAGGGGTTTGTATCTTGCAGTGGTGCAGGATGGAGAAGAGCCTAGTAACTTTCCTGTCTTACCTGCCCGTTATGTAGAAGATGAATCCTTCCACTTTGCTGTCTTCCACAGTGGCAATAAGGTAGCATTCCAGGCCTACAATGGCCTCTTCCTGGCAAGAGTGCTCAGACAGTTCTATGTGTTGGAAGCAGCCAAGGTTTTTACAGATGACAGCTGCTTGTTCCAGCCTGTGATCGGAGACCTCATCCCTCCAACCATGGAAATACTGGATGTGGTGCCAACAGACCTCTCACAATTGAAATTCTACCGCCATCTTGTGGCAACAAAGGCCTATGTCAATCGGACTAAGGTACCGGTGCGACACACTTTCACCATGACTTGGAAGACATACTGCCTTGACAAAGTTATCTGGGAACATCTCTGGGGGCTTGGCGTGCCCTCTTTGTGCCCTTTCACTGTCGAGAGAGCGATGCCCCTTGTGATGTACACCAGGCACAATGAGTATCTTATTAATGTGGAGAGAGAGATTTCTGAGAAGGTGACAAAAGAGGTAGAGGTGCCCCCTGAAACCAGAGCTGTAGCTTTCCTTTTTATTCACGGGAAATATAATGCCTCTCTGCCTTTCACAGCTGTCATCCGTAAGAGAACACATGATGGAACTGAGACTATTTTAGATGAAAATGGGGCCTGGATGGGCCTGGTTTATCAAGACCTTTGGGTGGAATGTTCATATGTAAAACTCCGTGAATCATGCACAACTATGTAAAACGATGGGGAATGGTGGTGGATAGAGTGGACATCCAGTTGTGGACCAGTTTGCTGATGGTCCAGTCCTGAAGAAATGGGATTGTTAAGGGTCTATGTTGGACTGGCCCCTAGTAGGATTCACCTGCTCTGAGGACTGGTTCTTTCTAGATCAACACACGTAAGGGCTCTCCCTAGAGATGTCACTGGGATTATTGCTTTTTTAACTTCTCAGGTGCCTGAAAAATGTGATGGTTACCTTTTTATGGCAAGAGGGTGAGCAGTGTAATTGACAGACTGCAAATAAAATTGTGGATTTTTTTTTAAAAAGCATCTTCATTCTGTTTCTTCTTGGTGTGGATGGGAAGCAGAGAGGTGCATGCATTTCAACCAATAGCGTTCCTGCACCGGGTGTCACCCAGTTCAGGGGTTGGGACTTCTGTAGACAGAGCACACTCCCTCTCTCGCATGGGGGGGGGGGGAGGAGCGGTGGGTGCACACACAGACAGGGAGGCTTGAGCGTGCATGGAGAGAAACAGTTGTGTGCAGGGAGAGGCATTCACGTCCAGAGGGCCTGGCTGTCTGTGTGGCGGAGAGCATGGGGGATTGTGGGAGGGGGCTGACTGGGTATCACCCCCCCTCCTGATCAATCTTCCTTCCATTCCTACCCTTTCAGTTTTTAAATGTCCTGCTTCTTGGCACTTTCCCCCCTTTGTCTCAGCTTACTTCACTTGCTGTAAACTGAGTCTGAAAGTGCAAAAGTAGTTGCCCGGTTAACTCAGCAGGGGAGGAGAAGAATCTGCCATTCCAAGTAGGGTCAGTCAAAAGCAAACTTAGTGTACCTTCCTAGTTTGGTTTGTTTTCTCATTAATAATTTCTGCCAGCTTGACCATGCTCCGATTTTGCTTAGCACACACATGTCTTGTTTCATCTGTGAAATGGTGGTGGTATGGGGCAGTGCCATTTTAGTTTTAGAAGATAAATTCATGTGGGAAGCTGAGCTGCATACTTGCACATGTGCTTTTTTCTTGTCCAGAGCTGAGGCCACAAAGATATTGACAATCTGCCCCTGGAATGCACATGAAAATGGAACATACAGGCCATGCCCTGAGGACTGCCCTACCTCTGTGGGCTTAACCAGGCAGTCATCCATGAAAAAGAAGGTAGGTAAACCTTAATGCTACAATTTCTGTGGTGGGTTCAATTCAGAGACAATTTGCAGTTCAAACAAATTAATTCCCATAATATAGGGACAAAGATTAGTTAGCTGGTTTTGAGGAGAAGGTATGAGAAAGGTCACTAGGCATCGCTGCTCATGATACTTACATGAAATGCAGATCAGGCCTGGCAGGATATAGCCTGCAGAGCTTTGCTAATATGTCTGCTTGGCCACTTTGAAAAATGAGATGGGCAGAAGCCTTGTGTGAAATCGTAAACGCTATCTAATGCAATGGGCAGGATGATGTCACGCTGGAAAAGAGAATTAGGGTAAATCAGTGCTGCCTCTTTTTTCGAGTGTAAGTGTGTCCTGATTAATTCAGTTAAGGCTGCTACTTGGTTCATGTCAAAACATTTCAGTAATGTTGAAACCAGAGCATGCAAGTGAAGCTGGTTTCACATGTAAAGGTGTTACCCTCCAACATGTCACAGATAAAAACCAAGAACATGTGGGCCAAGCACACACAGTGCATCAAAATGGCAAAATTTATTAATGAGAAGAACACCAACTAAGAGATGCGCAGCCATTGCTGTGGCCTGAGCCTAGTGGAGAGGATAAAAGGTTCGCTCTCATCACCTCCCTGCTGAAATAATTGACTGCAAACTATGTTGCACTTCCACTGAATTGTGTAGTAATTGAAGTACTTGAAGACAAATGCGAGATGGGAAAGAGGAAGAGTGAAACTGTGACATGTTTTTTCTTTCCTTTTAATTAATAAACCGTTATTTGACAAATCTGTTTTACAAAAAAAATCAACCAAGAACATACACACCCCAATACAAAAAAAAAAATGCAAACAATAAAAAATAACATAACTACGATTGACTCACATGCTCTATCTGAGTGATGGAAACCTTTTAGAGACGAGTGCCCAAACTCAGTGGCGTTCCTGCACTGGGTGTCACCTGGTGCTGGGGTGGTGGTGGAGGAGGAGGAGGCAGGACTTCTGGGGGGGGGAACCAAAGGCACACCTCTCTCAGTCCAGGCAGCATAGCAACCCTCCCCTCTGATAGAAACCAGGAACAACTTAGGCTCACCCCACCAGGCACACTCGCTCAGCCTCAAGCTACCAATAGCAACCGTTCTCTGGGAAACGTGCCAAGAAACTCCACAATAGTTTCACCTTAGGTTCTCACGGAATGACTTGAAGGTGCACGCACACACCATGCACACGCAAGGCACTCTCCTCAGCCTCAGGCTAGCAATAGCAATCTCCCTGCCGCCCAAAACAGTTGCCAAGAAAACTCCATGATATTTTCACATTAGGTTCCTCCAGGAATACTTCAAGGTGCACACACACACGCACACACACAAAGGCCACTCTCTCAGCCTCAGGCTAGCATAGCAACCCCTCTAGCAATAGCAACTCCCTCTTCATACTTTTCCTCCCTCCTTTTCTCTCACCAGTGGCCTCAAGGGGCTCTCTGTGCTGATCTCGGCACACATGTCATGGTTTTGCCATAGATGCCCTATCTCGCTCCACCCCAGTCACCATACCCTTCCTGGTTGACTTTCGCTCACTCTGTGATAACTATAAGAACTGATTGAGCACTATAATACTAAGCCTAACATATAAACCAACTTTCTTACATTCCTATACTCTAGAAGAAGAAAAAAAAAAGACCGAAAAAGACACAATGAAAAACTAAAAAGTCAAAATGGAAAGAGACGAAACAAACAAACGTAGCTTATCTATAGTTTATATAGAAAAGATTGCATTTATAGGTTTTGCTGTTTAGATAGGAAAATGAGACATTCAAAAGCCACCCCAAAGTGAGATAATAGAAGATTAATTGGGAACTATCTCTGTTACGGTAAATCACAACATTGGAAAATATAAAGGTTATGCTAGATGTAACATTACTAGTGTGTATCAGGGTGACCTGATGACTTAACAA
>NC_056523.1:184771179-184941179 GCF_019175285.1 Sceloporus undulatus | reverse complement strand
GTTCCTTAGAAGTTAAAGCTCTTCTGCAGCAGAGAGAATTGATGCCCACAGAGAACAAAGGGCAACGCCAGATTTCAGTATAATGGAATCATACTTTTTCACCAAAACAAAAGGCACTGAGGCTGCATCCACACTGCAGAAACAATCTGGTTTGACACCACTCTATTGGCCATGGCTCAATGCTATGGAATTCTGGGAATTGTAGTTTGTTGTGGCAACAAAGCTCTGGTGCTACAACAAACTACAATTCCCAGAATTCCATAGTATTGAACCATAGCAGTTAAAGTGGTGTCAAACCAGATTATTTCTGCAGTGCGGATGCAGCCTAGATCATCCGTCCTCCCCCTTTCATTTTCTGAAGTCTTGTTTCCTTAGAAAATGTATTTCTTTTGCATTATAAACAAAAACAGATCCATGCCAAGACAGTCTATCTTACCCATCTTGTATGTTTACAGGAGTGCTGGCAAGAGGGGAAAAGTATCCAACATCCCTGTGGTGGAGCCCAGTGCCAATGTGGCAGGATAGAATGGGTAGCATTTCGTTGTAACTGTAGCTAAGCAGCCTCATACAAAACACTGCTAGATAGATCCATGTATTACCTTTCCCACCCCAGCGCACACACCTTCTTCTGTACAAATCCAGCACTCAACAGCATGAAAAAATCTTATGCTCCCTAAATAACTGGAGTGCATGCTAGACGAGGTTTTTAAATTATCCTTAACACCCACTAAAAGCACCCAGATTTTCCACACATAGGATCTAAGAGCCTGAGCTGGTTTTAAAAAACCTTTTCTCTCCCCGCTGGTCCCCAGGTACCTTTTATTTTGCAAGCAATGGCACTCCTGCCCATTCGTAGCAACATACAAATTCCTGGATTTCTCCTCATTTCTAAGGGCAGTCTTACTTTCACCCAAAGGAACAACAGATGTTCAGCAACAGCACACTGGTCCCTCCATATTTAGCCTAATCCCTAAGTATTTAATGGACATAAAGCTGTCAAAATCATCTTTTATGTCTACAGCGAAACCTATATTTGCTACGTTATTATTATTATTAACCTTTATTTATAAAGCTTAATAATAATAATAACAACAACAACAACAACACAGCAAATATAGGTTTCGTTGTAGAGATAAAAGATGATTTAGATGTTACTAGTCCACCCACCCCTTTAAAATTGAAAATGTCCAAGCAGTATGCTCACTTCATTGGACTTTACACAGTTTTTGTCCAGTTCTCTTATACTTTTATCAATCTTCCAAGGTAATTGTCATTCTAAGTCCTACTTCTCCTTAAAAACACAGGCTAATAAACATCAGGCCTCAAGACTCCTGAGGCATAGTATTCCCTAGGGCTTGGAAATAAACAGAATCCAATTGTTCCAAGTTTTATTACCTTCTCCCAGAAGAGTGGCTGCCTCTGAGCAGAGGCAAGTCACAAAGACTGACAAACACAAAGGTAGTTTTTCAAGAAGCAGAGGCCTTTGGTCCCAGATTCCTCTTTAAATTAGTAATGTAAGTACCACACTATGAAGCATCTATAATTATTCATGTTGCTTATGAATCTTTACTTCACTGAGACTGAGAGAGAGGGTTTTCAACCTATGTCTAATCCCAGAACAGCAAGGGAAGAAAAAGAAAGTGACCGTAAAAAAATTAACTCATAATTACATTTGGATCAAGTTTAGAAAACAAGTGAAAGGAAGAGCCCCCCATTCTGAGAAACCATCTCTGCAGCAAGTCATAATATGTCTATTTGGTGTATCATCATGCTTCAGGAGCTATGGCTAAAGGGATTAGTGGAAGTCCTGTGTAGCTGAATCTATTGTACAAAATAAGGAACCTCTACTGCAAACATATGCGTCTCCTTAAATCTAAGGATATACTGTACCTATGGTCAGCCATAACAAAAGCACCACAAAGCAGAAATGATCAAGCTGCAAAACAGAGGTGATGGTAGGGGAAACACTTTTTTTAAAAAAAACCTAATACCTGTTTTGTTATTCCTGATTTTCAAGATAAATCAGATCAGAGAAGACTTCTGAGCATACAATCAAAACAGAAAAATGCCCGTTTCTAGATGCAGATGTATGCGTACAGGCAACTTGTATCTCCTCTAGTGTTGTCCCTGTTAGAGAAACGGCATTTTAAACTTTTCTTACACATTAAAATGGTTGGGAATCATACAGCCCTCCAGATGTTGGAATGCAAATCATCATACTCCTGGTAGCACTGTGAATGGCATGGAATGTTCCTCCTCAACATTAGGAAGAATTTCCTGATGGTAAGAGTTGTTCAACAGTTCAATTTTCGCTGCCTTGGAGAGTGGTGGAGTCTCCTTCTTTGGAGGTTTTTAAAAAGATGCTGAACAGCCATCTGTCAGAAGTCCTTTGACTGTGTCTTCCTGCATGGCAGGGGTTTGACTGGATGGCCCTTGTGGTCTCTTCCAACTCTATGACTCCCATATTTGCGATAAAAATTGATATACCTAATACACAAATACACACAGAGAAATTGCTCCAGACTTTTTAAAAGATGTAAAGCAGTGGCGATATATGCAAAATGACTAATGCAATCTTACCTTTCTAAAGTTATGGGCTATTTTTAAGGCTAGCTGAATACTCCCAACTTTAAAAGTAGATGTCATGTATAAAAACGAATTTCATGTAGTGATTCTCAAATTGTATTGAGTCACATTTCCTCCCAGCTTCCAAATATAAATAACAATTATGTATTACAGTGGGCCCTCTCCTTAAGGGAAAAATCTGCCTATGCTTGAGTCCCACAGAAAATAATGGGGTGCATGCATGTGGCGGCATGGTGCATGTGCGCCATGAGGACGTGCACCATTGTTTTTCTCCCCGCACGGCTCCCGCATAAGCTGGAAGCCGCGTAAAATGTGTCTGCACATGGCGCGGGCACACTGTAGTTGTCTCTCTGCTCCGTGTCAGGTAGAATTTTTATTGAAATCATTGCCTAGAGGTGTTTATCAATGTATCCATTTGTTCATCAACTTATTAATAAAAACATCCCTCAAGGATTTCTTCAAATAAAACTTTTGGCTGGAAATGCATGGGAGGCTTCAAGGTAATGTCATTGGTGCTAGCTAATCAAAACAGGTTTCTGAGCAAACCTGAAGAACCATTTTTTCTAGCATTCAACTCCAAAAAAGAAAGGTGTAATTTGACTACATGCAGCAAATTAATAAATATTTGGTGTTTAAAAGTATCACATCAATCTTCACTCATGTACCACTAACAAACAAAAAAGGATGCATCCATATGTCCAAGTACTGACACTGTGACAAGGAACATAATTTGGTTATAGGAGGGGTATGGTAACCCAAAGTTTGTTCAAGTGAAACATCTACCATTTCTCACCATTAGCTATTCAGATTAGGGCTGACTAGTGTTGAAGTCCACAGTTGACCAACTTGGGTTTACAAAATTAGGTAGTAAACCAATACACACTTACCTAGGAGTAAGTCACACTGAACTCAACTGGACTTACTTCTGAATAGACAAACATAACAATTAAATGGTGAAGCATTTCTTTATACATTTTGCTGCCGACAGACAGCACCTGACATACATGAAGGAAAGCTTGGAAAAAGGCAAAAAGGGAAAAAAAGACTTTGGAAGTTTATTCTTTGATAAAATTTAAACTGAAACTGATGGACTTTGCTATTAACATTTTCCTAAATGCACAAAAGTCTATTCACAGGGAAGTCTGTGTTTTCTCTAAGACATTAAATTAGAGCTACATGAGTGACACAGAAGATGAAGTTTCTATTCAAGAGCAAAGTCCAACAATCATTTTGGTAAAGCAATGGCCTTTTCTTGTTAATGAGTTTAAAGAAAAAGTCTTCCTATACAAAATTACAATACAGAGAACGCATACAATTACAATACAAGGGGCTATTTGTTAATAACTAGCATCTAGAACAGAACTTTTATAATAAAACACAGAGAAATTAAAATCAGTTTCTTCTCTTTTTTTTTAACTGGGAAAATTGAGACAAATTCCAAAGTTCATTGGAGAAACACTTTCAGACTCTTACGCATAAAAGTGGCATTTCATTTTTTTTTTTTAAAAAAAGGAATTTGGTTTGGTAAATGAAGCCAGTTCCTTTACAACCCAAAGAGCAGAAGCCAGAAGAACTCAAGCACATCATGCCGAGAGGTAGAGAGGTGTCCATATATAATCACAATCTTCTATTGGTTTTCTTTTTTATTTTTGTCTGAGGTAATTAGCTGTGTGTGTCAAGTTGTAGACTCAAAAGTATTGGCAAAAAAAAGCAACATTGACAAGTTACACTAACAACCTCTTTCCTCTCCTCAACAGGTCCTAAAAATTTAATTAGATGCATCTGAATTAATGCTTCCGGGATCTCCGGCAGGTGAA
Source organism: Sceloporus undulatus (assembly GCF_019175285.1). Taxonomy (NCBI): domain Eukaryota; kingdom Metazoa; phylum Chordata; class Lepidosauria; order Squamata; family Phrynosomatidae; genus Sceloporus; species Sceloporus undulatus. The sequence goes on along the minus strand of NC_056523.1, from coordinate 184,936,776 downwards.
GTGATTGATGAAGGGGTTGTAGCGTCCTGCCAGCTGCCATTAGCCTGAAGAGGGAATAAATGCATTTTGTTGTTAAGTCCACAAGGTGTTACTTGCATCCTAAACCATTTTGTTTACGATTTCTCATATCACAACAGGAGAGCATTATGCCATAGACAAGACACGTACTTTGTTCCAGAAGACTTAGCTTCAGAGCAAAAGTCTTGGCACTGCAGTTCACTTTCTGGGACAAGGAAGGAAAAGTACGACGTGAATGCTGCTTCTGCTGCATTTATTTCACGGCTTCTCCTCTTTTCCTAATTGGGATTCCTTTCCTCTTGCCCAACTTCTCCAGCTAACTTGTCTAAATGGATAATGCTTTATTGCCTATGACTGAATTATCAAACAGAATTCAGATCACAAGGTAAAATAATGTGTACAGCAACAGCCACTCCCACATACCTTTTCGTTCCCAAATACAGATTTAGGGATAGGAGACAATCTATAGTCAGTTTGTGGATTTCAGGAAAGGTTAGTTGTATGCAAGCATGCTGTCTCACATGCTCTCAAAATCTCTTCCCCGCCCCCACCCCAATCTCTCCAACTGGTAGTTCAGTCCTCCAATAGGAGGGACCTGGAGGGTGCTCTTTCCTTTTAATCCACTCAGCCAGTTGGAACAGATTGGTAAATCAGCTTTTTTTTCTGACCATTCCTAACCATTAATAATTCTGGTTTTCACAGAATGATACAGTGGAGAGATTTTCATACAGTCTAAAGTAAAGAGGGGAAGATGGTCCCCTAAATGCCAAAATTGGGGACAGGCTATTTCATATTCTTTGGAATAGCAACACCACAGCTAATGTCACAGTTCAGAGTTATTTTAATTGTATCTGCAGAGGTGGTCGCATCAACCTCCATTGCCATGTCAGACTTCTGCAGCTCAAAGACATTCCCTTTCAAATCAGAAGCTCCTTACGTCAATGCGCTGTGTCGAATATAGAGGGTTCCCCACAATGCTGTCATATCTTCCTGCCTGGTGTATGACATGGTGTAAGGAATCCATCTGCAACAATACAATCATTTTGGCAAAAGAAAAAGGGGAGAGGGGAACACTCGGTTACACAGCTATTTCAGTCACAGAACAAAATTCATGACCCCTACTCCCTTTATGCAGCTTCCAATGGGACCCTGAAACATTATTGTACCAAGATGGATTAAGAGCTGTAAGCTAAATCTTCATTTGTTCTCGCTCATTATATACATATTCTACAGCAGACTGCATCTCTCCAGCACTGTGACACAACTGTGTGTTTTACACAAAGAGCAAAGACTGCCATCAGACTGAAAAGAGTTGCAAAAAAAGATGATGATGATGCATGAACCTCTCGGCCCAATTGTTTGGAGAAAGGAAACATAAATGGCCCCATCCCCTCTGATTTGGAACATGTGGCGCAGGACACCTGCACTGCATGAGGGCTTTCTCTCATTAAGGAATCTGGGACACTTGGAAATGATTCAGCAGGAGCAATAAACACTGACTATGTAGCCTGTCTGATGTACAGCAGTAATATCATCATGCACACTAACAGTGACGTTTAATAGCATAGTGTTTCTTAGCAGCCACTGTATATAGCTTCACTACTGCTCGAACACACTAATACAAGCTAAGATATATGTTCGTATTGAAGTTAGTGTCAAATCTTCCTAAACCTAGTGTGGAAGTATTTAGGCATATAAATGTGTATGGGAACAGTGCTATCCTCTTGTGCATGACATCAGTAGGTTGTAGCATCACCACAGATCCTATGGGCCAGGCTAACAGTCAAATTCCTTAGAACATATTTCTGAATTTACAACACAGTTTAGCAGGAGAGATAGAAAGTGTCGCAAATGCCAGCCTAAAACAGAATGAATAGGCCTTTCCTAGCTTGAGCTTGCACTGGTAGAATGACACTGGATAAAATGCCCAGAGATCCTATTTATGGAGTTTTAACCATTGTGTTGTAACATTCCAAAGAGAGTGTGAATTCTAATTGTCTAAGCTGCAAAGGATTTGTCACACAGTTTTCTCTGCACACCCACCTGTGACTGCACATTGGCTCCCACTGGCGAGTTCTGGTATGAAGTGAGTGACTGCAGGTTTATAAAGGAATCTCCAGAATTTGTCATTTTAAATGACCCAGAGGAACCTGAAGAGGAAAAGAAGTTACCTAAGGGTATGTCTGCACCCACTCATTTTTGCGTAATCTGTCACAGACAATAGCACAAGTTGTTCTTCTTCACCTGAAGTAGCACTAATTATTTTCATGTAGAACTCTGCTTCTGGGGCTGAGTGCATTGTTTCTGATCTCATACAGCCCTGGATATTTCATTATTCCCTCTCAAGGACTCCTTCTTTAATTTCCCCCAGAATATGTGCACAGCAGCATGAGGTTTTTCCAGGTTGTTGGGGAGAAAAATCCACCTGATAACCAGTACCAAATAATGTTCTCATCCCTGGGTTCCTGACAATCTTTTCAGAAGGAGGTATTTTTCAGGAAGGCCATTTACAGTAGATGGAAGTCAGGAAGACTAAAATTGCCTCCAGGAGAAAACAAGACATAGTATTCCTCCAAAAGCAGTTATCAGCTGCATATAATATATGGGCAAATCTGACTTTCAGGTAGAAACTGAGGCCCAAAACACACTGCACAAATAATCCAGTTTGAGACTGCTTTAACTGCCCTGGCTCAATACTAGGGTATTCTGGGAACTGTAGTTTTGTGAGCTATTTAGTCTTCTCAGCCAGAGAGCTCTGGTGCCACAATAAACTACAGCTCCCACAATTCCCTAGCACTGAGCCAAGTCAGTTAAAGCGATCTTAAACAGGATGATTTCTGCAGTGTGTTTTGGACCTGAGACAATAGCCAACATCAAAGCTGTGCTTCATAAATCACAATAATTTATCATTATCACAAAACAGTATTTTTCACGATAAGTCAAACATGTATCTTTGTAACACTAACAGTCCATAGATGGTAAATTATACAGTGATGATGCCTTGGACTTGGAGAACTGTTGCATATGTTTATGATGATAGTAAAGAAATCACCGTTTTTTCATTCATTTCTTAGAAACCTCAGCTAAAAAGGGGTCTGGCCCACCAAGCAAGGACGGCTGACTACAACCTTGGTATATGCATGGGAAAGTTAATAATACTGTGAAAATGAGGGGCAAAATGAAGTGAAATGAAGCATGAAATGAAGCAATGTGCAAATAGTAGCAACTAAATCCACTGAGGTAATTCCAGGTTCCAAGGTGTAACAAACAAGCTGCTGTTCTTCAGAAGGAACAGAAATCTCTAAACAAAAATAATTCAATACAGGTATCTCCTACAGTAGTGAGGTTTGTCCAAAAAACCAGAAAAATAAACCAGACATGTCTAGTGATGCCTATTAATAATTTACACTGAAGAAGAGCAATTGGTCTGAAAGATACTGGGAACTGGAAATGTTTATTGGTACTCATTGTGCTGCTACACTCATTTGTAGATCAGTCAGCAGCAATCTCTAAACAGAGAAAATGGATAAATACTGGCAGAAAGAACCACAAGGCACTGGTTTGGAGCCATTTTCCAACAGGGTCCACCACATCTATTCACCGTTTTCCCCTTTTAGATTTCAGGGTAGTCTTGAAAAGAGTCTCCCCATTACACAAAGATTTCTTCAGCAAGTGTCAAGGCATGCACTGTTTTAAATGTAGCCTTTCTGAACTCACCAGAATTAGGGGTAGGTGGAGAGCTTGTTTGGTTGCCCTGGGCTACCACATTGGTAGCATCCACTGCTGTTTTGGCTGCATAAATGTTAGCCTCCTCCTGGAATTTTCCCATATTTTTCTTGTACCGGATTCTCTTGTTACCAAACCAGTTAGAGACCTGAAGTAATAATTCAGTGTACAATCAAGTGATACAATCAACAGAGTATAGAAGACAGAAACTATTCTCACTATGGGTAAAATAAAACCACACTTTTGGATAACATCCAAGAACTGAGTTTATCCAAATACGATTTAACAAATGTGGCAATGCTCAGGTTTATAATCAATCAGATCAGCTTCCTGCCTGCCCCCCCCCCCCAAAAAACCTGACTTTAACCAGCCTAAGCAGGTCATGTAGTAAGGAGTAACACTTGAAATGTTTCCAGGTTATGTTTGCTATCAGACTGAGGTCTACATTTTGGACTTGGGCTCTGGAGAGCAGGTTTTGACTTCCCGCTCTATCATTGAAACCCACTGGGTGACATTGAGAGAGTCACATTCTCAGCCCCAGAAAACTCCATGATGTCTTAGGCAGTAGTGCCTCCATATTGGTGTCACCCAATGCAGGGGGAAAGGATTCCTGGAGGCAGGGCTTCCTCATGCACCCTCCCCTCTCCTGTGCCATCCTCGTGTTCCCCTGAGCATGCTCCCATGCGCCATCCCACATGGGGCAGCACGGGCAGAGGGAGCATGCACTGCCCCATCTGGGATGGTGTGGCAGGGATGGTGCGTGCAAGGGGGAGCAGGATGGTGAGACTGCTTGCAGGGACAGCGTAGGGGGGAGAGCCCAGCTAGGTGTAACCATCCTTCTGGGGTGTCACCTAGTGCGGGCCACACCACTGCACCCCCCTTGTGACATCACTGGTTTTAGTCAACTAAGCCAGAAATGACTTGAAGGCACATGCCAGCAATATAACAAAAAAGAAAGAAAAATAAAAGAAAAAAACAGAACAGAACAGCCAAATCTGATAAATCTGCAAAAGCAAGGATAAAGTGTTCTGTTACTCATTCTTCTGTCCAGCTAAATCATGAAATCAAGAGAATGATTTAAAAATCAAATTTCCAATGTTTAGTTCAGATAATTCTTTTAACTAAAACAAATACCATACCAACAGCTGTTTAATGCCTAGATAGTGCACTGATTTACTGATCATCTTCATACTACAGTTTAAATACATATACAGTGGAACCTCGCCTTACGCAGGGGATCCGTTCCGCAACACCACCACCCCCCCACGTAAGGTGAATTCTGCCTATGCTTGAGCCCCATTATAGTGAATGGGGCTTGTGCACATGGCAGTGCAGTGCATACGGTGGCCACACATGCCATTGAAAGTATTGCAGTGCGGCTTCCACGTAAACTGGAAGCTGCATATGGCGTGCCCACATATGGAACGGGAGCGCGGTAGTTTTCAGAGTGCAATCCTATGGTCCTTGGCAGGTAATTCCTCAGCTGCCACTGATCTGTCACCATTATCAAATGGCAGGAGTGACTAGATGAAGTCTGTCTGGTTCAGTCAGGAAAAGTCTTGAGCCTACTGAATCCAGAGCCCACCCATTCTTTAAAAAAAATCCCTAAAAAAGAAGAACTGGACCAGCTCTGAAGTTGTGTGATTTTCCCTCTAAGCCTTTGAGGGATTTTTAAAAAGTTGATTAAAGCTGATAAAAAGTCAAGGGGTCAAGGATTATTGGACTAAAACTCTTACCATTCCTTACTACTGCCTATACATGTCAGGACTGGTGGAATTTGCAGTCCAACAATATCTGGAAGGCCACACAATTCTCAAACCTCCCCCACTGAAATAACTGAAAATACATAGCCATGTTTGGTGGAAATAGTCTCTATCATGTTACACAGCCTACCTGTGAGACTGTGATGCCTCCTTTCTTTGCTAACTCTTCTTTGGCTTCTTCACTGGGGTAAGGATTGCTCAGATGTGAATAAAAATACTCATTCAGGACTTCTGTTGCCTGTTTGCTGAAGTTGCGTCGTTTACGCCTGAGAATGGGGATACATTGAAATTATTCAGACTCCTTATGTTAAAGCATATTATGCACTGACCTAAAGAATGGAAATAAGAGCCAGAAAGAGCTCACACAGCTCATACCAGCTTGGGAAAAAGGAAGCATGTAAATAAACCACTGCAGTGTAATTAGGGTTGCCATAAATCAGGACCTCCAAACCAGGACAAATGTAGGACAAAATTATGAAATGTAGGACTTTTTTATTATTGAGTCTCCATTTAAAAAAAAGTGTCCTACATTTCATAATTAAATCGCTGGCGGCCCCGCACACTCCTTCCCGGCCTCTGCGGAGGCCTCGGTCTCCTCGGAGGCCGGGAAAGAGGGCGCTGGGCCATCGGCGATCGCCAGGGCCTCCCCTCCTTCCCGGTCTCCTCAGAGGCCGGGAAGGAGGGAGGAGGCCGCAGGGAGGTGGGGAGAGTGGCGCGGCTGTGCGCAGGAGGCACCGCCTCCCCCTTCGCCTCCTCCGCCCCAGGCCTCACTGCCCTCCCCTTCCTCCGCGCAGACATGTGAGGTGGAGGAGGAGGAGGAGGGCAGTGAGGCCCCGCGGGTTGCGGTGCAACCCCGCTGCAACCGGGGTTGTCCCGTTTTTGGTGGCACCCGTGACGGGAGCAGGCAGGTGCCGCCAAAACTGGGAAAATCCCGGTTGCAGCCGGGTTATGGCAACCCTAGGTGTAATACATGTGGCTCAAGCTATAGCTCTGTTTTGTTTGTTTTTAACTGGGAACTACTACTCTACTGACATACCTGAGGTTTTCTAAGACATAATTTATATTGAAGCAAAAACAAATACTATTTAAAAGTCACAGTATGGATACAATAAACAGAACTACCAGGACTCGGGAAAAATGGGAAGACAGAAGGGTAATGGAGGGGGTGGGGACAGGGCTGAAAATACCAGCTGAATGAGGACAATAATACTTCAAGGACTTCTACCAAAGGCAAACCCGGTCTCCAGATTTCAACTTGAAAAATCTTTTTCTAGGTTGAAAATATTTTTATTAAAAAATCTGAATTGCAAATACAAAGACTCCACTTTAACTGCCCTGGCTCAATGTAAGGGAATTCTGGGAACTGTAGTTTTGTGAGACATTTAGCCTTCTCTGTCAGACAGCTCTGGTGCCACAACAATTGCCAGGATGCCCTAGCACTGAGCCAGGGCAGTTAAAGCGATTTCAAACTGGATTATTTCTGCAGTATGTTTTGGATTAAAGAGAGTAAGAAGGGTACAAAATTTACATCAAAACTCTCAAGGCTTTTACATACAAAAGTACCACCATATCCAGTTAGTCTGGGTTTTTTTTTTTTAGAATTTCTGTCCTACATTCCAACAAAGCATTGAAAGCAGCAATAAAAGGATCAGATAGCAAGAGATAGTATATGTCCCTCTAAAACTCTGATACAATCAAGCCATGAATTGAAAGACAGACCAGTGTTCTGACTCAATATATATGGCAACTACTTGTGTTCATACAGGAACATAGTCTCTCAAAATCATTTGAAATAGAGCCAAGTCTTGATAGACACAGTTTAAAAAGAAAGGAACAATTCAATGAATAAAAATTACATACACGTGACACAATATATGAATAGTATTTGCTGCATCTGCAAGATAGTACCCAAAGATGTCAATGACACATATTTATGCCGTCTACTTCTTAGAGATGTTGACAGGGGCTTGCACAATGTAAGACTCTGTACAAAATTCTATCCAGCCAACTTCCTGATGGCAGTAAGTATATGTACTGAATATTACTTGTGTATTACCTTGCATCAAGAAACCGTGAGCGTAAGATCATCACCGCCTCACATGTGCTCTGTTTCAGCTGCATCTGGATGGTGCTGAACTTCCCATGAATTATATTCACCATACGCTCAATTTCTTTGGGCGATATTGGCCTTGTTCTACTCTGTTCCCGGAGCAGGTTCATAACATGGGTGGTGAACTCACTGCAAGCCTAGAAATAAGTATATGTAACAGAAGATAAGGCAAAAGATTTCTCATATCAGGCCTCAGTTCATCAGCACATTTAACCCATAAGAGAAAAGTGGGAGTCAAAATTACTACACAAGGAAAAGAATTTGTCATTACCTGCAGTGTCTATATTTATGTATGTTACATCCCTAAAAGAAATATTTTTAGTTACTTTACCCGGCTTTATTGGGATTTGTTGCCAGAACTGGATCATACTTTGTAGCTTTCATCAGAAAGAACTGACTAGAATACCTCCATAGTATCATAACTTTTTATAATGAATGGACAGATCATAAAACCATTCTACATTGTCAAATCTTTTTCTTCTCTACATTTAGGCCTGTACCATCTGGTAATACATACACACAAAAGGCCCCTATTGTACCAGTCCCTGGAAATCAGACTGTGTCCTGCTGAAAGGCACAGAAGTTGCATTAGAAAACTTCTGAAGAGGTTATAGAAGAATTTGAAAGAGTCCTAAAGAAAATTCCCCAATAAACATAGAAGCTGGTTTTGGCTTTTGGAGAATGATAGATACTATCTATGCAAACTATTGGTCTGGTAAAATGGAGTAGTTCTGAAGAGGAAAGTCATGTGAAACTGTTGCCTCAACTACCTTTAATGCAACCAAAGACCAAGCAAGGGTACATCCATGAAGAAAGAAATTTCCCACCCCAAAATGACACAAAACTGCAGCCTAAATTACATACCCTGCCATTTTTATTTTCACATGATGAATAGTTGGATAGATTATTACATTTTTTAAAAAAACAGTATACTCCCTGCTCTGTGACCACAAAGAAAAAACTATTAATTGTTGTTAACTAAGATGATAAAAACTCTTCCATGCAGAAAGATCACCTGTTCATATTTCTCTAGCTCAGAGTGGTATATCTGTCGGATCTGTGACAGCTTGGCCCTGTAGTCAGAGTGTTCAATGCTATTGTCATTTGGACAGCCACCTGATGTTGCTGCTATGGCCGCTGGTCCTCCTCTTCCCCGCTTCTCAGGCCCGGAGACACCCTCAGCCAGCAACATGTTATCTAGTCTCATTAGCTGAGCATCAGGGGGGTCTTCTTCCTGAATACCACGTATACTTAACACTGCATAAATATAAACAAGGAGCAGAAGTTTATTTCAACAGCAGAAAAATAAATTAGGAGATCATTATTTCCCTGTGTTCTCTATGAATAGATAGTAGGAACATAGATTTATAGAGTGGGAAGAGACCTCAAGGGCCATCCAGTCCAACCCCCTGCCATGCTGGAAATCACATTCAAAACAGGATCTTAGAAACATTGCAAATGGATATCATGTGAATGAAAGGCCAAGAAAGATTGAATGTTTACTTTTCCCTGCATACATAGTTCAACTGCAGACCTGAAAGGTGAGGCTATTAAAAGGAAAATAGGGCAGAGCTATATTGAAAAGTTAAGATATGGGAATCAGGAGTAATAGCATCTATAAGTAATAGTACATTGCCTTCATAAGATACATATATGTAACAGATATGGGAGGCCAAGGAGAATATAGCCTCCTACAAACCTCAGAATTTTAACTAACATAAGATATTATAGACATTCTGTATATAAGAAGTTCATAACAGTATGTAACCAAACATATATGGTGAGAGAATTAACTGCATACACCGGCTGAGAGCCTGTCTCACATCTGCAGAGCACAAAGTTTGTAAAAAAAATATTTAAATGTCCTCCTTGAGTGTTCAAACTGGGTGCCTCCCACCCCACCACCATTCAGGGACTGAGGAGAATGAAGGGAACCAGCAGCCAGACACCTTCCTGCCTTGCTGGCTCTCATCCTCCTATCTGAAGAAGGGGGTGGGGGAGGCACCCTGCTCAGGATGACCAGATGTCCTCCTTTTCTGGCACATGCCCTACATTTCAGCCTTCTGTTCTGGAAGAATTTCAAAAGGCCCTCCATTTTCTACATGATTAAGAAGCATGGATTTATATTTATACAGTACTAGTGTTTTTAGCTTGCATTTGCTCATGTACTACCTATATTTTACAGTGCCTTACCCTCCTTTGTGATTAGGACATATGGTCACCCTGATCCTGCCTGACCACAGGAAGGTGGCACAAGGAGGAAGTCACTGTGGATGGAGGTGATGAATTGCATTTTCAACTATGTTTGCTTAAATCTCTTAGCAGGATACTAGCTAATTTGAAGCAAGGCTGCTCTTTTGAGATGGACAAAAACTGCATTCTTGAGCACTCAAAGTCATCTGTTTTCTGGGGACTCTCTTCCCTAAAACCAGGCACCTAGAGATTCATTTTTTCTACAGAGAAGTATGTGCCACTTCCTCAACTGCAGGAAACGTGATGCAGACTTTCACAACTAGGCAGCTATGCAAGAGCACACAGTGCTGTGATGACTTCTTTGTCTACACTAGAAACCAGTGTCGCAAGGAGGATCTTCAGGCCTGTATCTCTTTATTTGGCCCAACAGAGATTAGAGGGTTTTTTTTTAAAAATGGGCCTGACAAATGGGCTGCTGAAATAAGTTAAAGTATGTTGTGTTACTATTCTCTCCTCCCCCTCCAACCAAGGAACTCCAAATGCCTTCTATACACCTCTCCTTATCCCAGTCTACCATCACACAGTGCTAACTGGCCCAATGTGACCTAGTGAACTTCACTATTGAGTAGGGATGATCTCAATCTACTTTATCTACATTACACTGGTTGCTCTTCTTCCAATATGTGCTGCTGTCTGAAGGACCTTGCTGGCACCTTATTTTGTTCCCCAACACCCTACTCATCTCTCTCTGTCACACTGTACTTTCAATGTTATTTAACTTGCAGAGCTCCCTTCATTCTCAGTTCCTTCACTCTCAACTCCAAGTAACTATAACCAGAGGCAAGGTATTGGAGGAAGCATGCCAAAACTGTTGTTTCCACCCGAAGTTACTATCACAAAACCAATGGCTATGGCGGCTTATGGGTACAGCCACCACTGTAACCCCAACAGTTGCAGCACAGAAGTGAAATTCCACATATGTGAACCCTGAATGCTCCTCTTGACTGTTTGCTTCATCAGCCCTCCCGATGACCCTTCTATTAATATTCCAGAACCTCTCATTAGTCACAAATAATTCTTATTAAGACCAAAAGCATTAACTGATTAGCACTGAATAATTAGTTACAGTTTATAGTGTGGGTTTTTAATTGCACATTAACCAAAGTTCCCATGTAAAAGAGCAGTTCTTCATTAAGGCAACATATTTAAAATCATTTTCCAAACAAAGAGTGGATTTGTCTCTGCTAATTAGCTGAGAGAAACTGTTATCTTCATTAAATGGCCTCAAAATATCAATTGAGCCAAATTACCTTAATATTTATACGAATCAGTTAATTAATCAATTAAATGAGTAATAGTACGACAATAAAGTGACTAAAAGAATCCTTTCAATTGGTTGGCAGCCCTAATTTTTATGGATGTTTTTAATGGACAATTCTCAGCACCATAAACCCCTGAGAACCTGTGCAGTCACATATACTCACATGCCATGGTTCATTCTGATCCCTAATCATAACACTCTCTACATATTCATCAAAATGGAAAATAATTAGACTGAGCCAAGTGAAATTCCCATCATTTCTAATTAGCCCTTAATTAAAACACATCACAACCTAAGGTACTGAGGCCTCACTCAATATGCAAATACAATCATTGCAATATATTTACATATCATTAATTAACATGCTGCAGTGCTGTAATGAACTGTACAAGAGCACTGGTGCCAAAACAAGAATGATATGCAATTTGTTTAAGCTTGTTTTCTAATGCAGATTTTCTCTTCCATGTGGCAAAAGAGCATTGGGGCTCATATTCCTTAACAGAGAGGGAAAGCATATCTATGTATTAACTAAATATGCAAGAGACAGACACAGTGTTGTACAGTTTCAGGCAATACAACTTCAGCTTGAAATGCTAATTTTTTTTTAGGAAGAGAAGTAGGGACAAGGAAGGACCCAAAGTGTTGGAGGACAGAAAGAAATGCAACAAAAATAGGAGCACATGTGAACAACAGAGTGAAATATTTGAGGGGAGATATAAAGAATTCTTACAGTGAAGAATGTGTTTGCCATGTCTCCCAAAAAAGCACTAAGAAGTTAACTATATATACTAATTTGTTCATGTAGAACAGGTAAAAGCAAACTGAGGTTCTGAGAGCTCCCTCCCGCTCTCATGGAGTTCCCAAGCATTCCCCAGAATATCATCTGGCTCCAAAGAAACTACCCTTATCAAGCTGAGAGGAAGGACAGAATAACTTTCTCAATGCTACAAAGTGACAGCAGAGGCTTTCGTAGAATCTTTGCTTTATTATACACCTTGGCTGTTGTTATTCACTTTAGCTAGCCTAGGAGGGATTTTAGTGAGGAAGTATTTCAAAAAGTCATATATTCCAGCTCTACCCACTGAGTCAATGTTGTCCTTGTTCATTAAAAATAAGGCTCCAGTTTAAAAGGAGCTGGCAACTAGGGATGTGAAATACTCCAGTTTAACAAGGCTTCAGCAGCACTTCTATGCACACTTGCTTGGGAGTAAGCCCCACCGAATTTAGCGAGATTAACGTTTGAGAAGACAAGCACAGAATCAGGCCTGATACGTAACAGTCATGAGAAACTTAATTGTTACTACCGTACTTAAGAATACAGATATGGATGTATATAACCAAGAACAGAAATCCCATATTTGAATCCCAGGATTGAGATTCTTCTCTCCTTTTTAAAGTTCTCATCTGGATGCCCTCCTCAGTACAGGAGGGCATCTAAACAAAGATTACATGTTACTAGAGCCACCTTATGGTCATCTTACATGCATGAAACAATGCTTCCTGGGTCTCTAATACAAAGGATTCATCAGGAAGAAGATCACTTCCCCTGTCAAGTCCTCTCTCTACATGCCAGGAACTGGCAGGATGGGGCAGACACATGTTATCTTCTCACACATACATCCTGTTCATTTATAATGGAGGGGAGTCATCTCTTAAGGAGCAAATGGAGTTTGTGAGTGAGCCACTGGACCATGCTCCTATCATTCATTCTATTTCCATTTAATCTACTGCTCCAGCCACTCTTCCCTGTTCCCAGCTTATTTCTGCTATCAACAGACTGAAAGTAAAGCACAGAAGAGAAGAATCAGTACCTATCTCTCATTCATTTCTTTATGGTTAAGAAAACTCAAGCCTCCCATTTCCAAACTTCTCATTTTAACAGCCAATAGCCACACCAATAGCTGCTTCATGTCTGGCCTGGCCCTCAGCTAGCAACCATGACCCTGGCCTCAACAGCCTCAAAGAGAAGTCAGGAAGAGAGGTTCATCCAACACAGCTATCCTACGTTTTGCAGATGACTGTTTAAAAACTCATTATTCTAATGCTAGGATACATTCAGCCCTGACTTTCTATAGCTACAAGCAACGTTGCACTGCTTTGCACTGTTTTGTGCAAGTGCACATTTTGGGCAAAAGAAAAGCATAGAATATGTAGTGGAGTAAAACAACCTTAACCTCAGAAATCCAATGACTAGGAAAGTGCAATAATTAATCCAAACCCCAGACCCACCTTGTCTCAAAAACATATGTTTTTAGTAAGATGACTGAATTATGGGGGCATTTCATTTACAACTATGATTTTAAAATTACATATTGTGACAAAATGTAGACATCTACTTACAGTAGTAAACACAATTCCAAAGGTAGCATTGCACCACTGCTTTGCCCCATCTCTTTTTTACCTCTTTCTCTAGTACAGGTCTGTATGAACAAGGGGCATTTCAGATGTTTCAGACTATGCCACTGATCAACCCCAGTGTGCATGGCCCATGATCATGTATACTGAGAGGTGCAGAAGACATCAGATAACCTACCCCTGCTCTACTACATGTACACATTCAACCACATCTGTGTTTTGCACACAGTAGATTTATATCAAGGATGGTCATCATCCATACTACCAAGGCCTCTGGGTTCTCAGGTAGTGTTCCAGGGCCCAGGGATATATTTTGCTAATAACCCATATCTCCTTACAATTGACTCCTAGCATCAGTTGCTATTTCTGTCTAGCACCATCTTCTGCTTCCTGCACACTCTTTTCTCAATATTGCTTGCAAAAAGTATGACTAATGCATCTGAGGAAATAGACTGAAGTCTAGGAATGCTTATGCTACCAACTTCTTTCTTTAAATTAGCCCCAAAGGTGCTGCAAGATCTCTATAAATACTGATTCCACAGTCTAACATAGCTTTATCTTTGAATTCTAGGACTGTTGCAATTAAGAAATACTCTTATAACACTATCTGATAATGTTTTGTCCCTGAACCGTCTTCACACCAAAGTCTGAACACAGGAAAGAAAAACCAAAGAAATAGCTTTGAACATATACACAAATTTGATCAAATGCACTGAACAGCAAGAAAATACACATTCTAGCTGTTTTCCCATTGTTTATCAAGGGCTAATGCAAGCATGCTAGCACCTCAACAAAAGAATGGGTTGGGGGTGGCATACAGAGAAGAGCACAAACAGAAGGTTAAATACTTTTAAATGATTCAGAGTTGAGAACAAGCTTGTACCCTAAATCGTTAAAACAGAGCCTCCACCCTAGTACTACAGTATGACCAGGTCTTTGTTTGCTTGAAGCGGTAACATCTGCTCCCCATAATTTAAATAAGAAACAGACAGGCCATCAGACATTCAAAAACCTATGAGACCTAAACAAATCCTGTGTAACTATGGGGCTGCAATCCCTTGGTGCAAATATGTTCAAGTTAAAATGAATTTCAACTTGTGCATTTTTAAAACAGCAAACTATACACCCTGAGAGACAAATCCTATCCAGAAACACATTTCATTAAGTACAGCTGTTGAAGCTATGCCCTTTCAGCTACAGAAAAAAAGAACCCAATAAAAGATAAGCAGACAGCATTCTCCTAGTTCTGCATTACAATTCTGCCATCAAGAGCAACTGCTGCCATAAGAAAATAGACTATGCTGCCCATAACGCTCTCATTAAATGAAAGCATGCTCAAGTTGCTCAGATTGCTTGGGAAAGCTTAGGAAAATCAATGTATCCAGTGCTGGTCCTTCAACTCAGAAGAGTGTATGATTCCATATACCTTCTCAGGAATGGGCAAAATGCAACCTGAAAGCTGCACACAGCCTTCCCAAGGCCTGGATGCTTCCAGAAGCCCCCAGCTTCCCCTTTCCCCGTTGATTAAAAAAAAAAAAAAAGTGGCCAAACCTCCAGTTCTGATTTGAGCTTTTTTCCTCCCAGAGTTTTGGGTCTAATACAAGCTCTGTAGATTTTCCTGAGTCTACTGAGGATTCTGGAAGCCAAATATCCCCCCGCCCTGCTCCCAACAACTTCTGATGTTGTTCCCAACATGGAGAGACTTCAAAAAAAGGAAAACCACCAGGCTTTCCCCCCTAGGTCCCATCTCTATTCGGGATTTGGAGTTGAGACTGCTATGGTCGCTTTCGCTGATGACCTTTGTCTGTGCATCGACACGGGTAGTGTGACCCTGTTGGTGCTACTGGACCTCTTAGCGGCTTTCAATACAACAGACCATGAGATTCTCTTGGATCACCTGAGAAGATTAGGAATTAGAGGCACAGCATTGCAGTGGTTCTGTTCCTTCCTCTTGGGCAGATTCCAGAGGATGGTGCTTGGGGACAGTTGCTCTGCAAGGAAAGAGCTTAATTGTGGTGTCCCACAAGGCGCTATCCTGTCCCCGATGCTATTCAATATATATATTAAGCCGCTGGGAGAGATTATTCGGAGACATGGGGTGGGTGTTATCAGTACACTGATGACACCCAGATATATTTTTCCATGTCTCGGTCTTTAGCTTTGACTTCAGATGGCATCTCTCCTCTCAACGATTGTCTTAAAGCAGTAATGGACTGGATGAGGGAAAATAGACTGAAACTGACCAAACGGAGGTGCTCATGGTAGTGGCCCCGAACCCAGGCATGGGGATACAACTTCCAGTCCTGGATGGGGGTCACATTAAGGACTGTGTTCGCAGTCTGGGGGTGCTCCTGGGCCCATTGTTTCAGATGATGAATCGGGTGAATGCAATGGTTAGGAGCGCCTGTTATCAGTTTCGGCTGATACGCCAGCTGCACCCTTTCCTGGAAGTTCGGGACCTTGAAACCATGGTACATGTACTGGTAACCTCC
Source organism: Sceloporus undulatus (assembly GCF_019175285.1). Classification (NCBI taxonomy): domain Eukaryota; kingdom Metazoa; phylum Chordata; class Lepidosauria; order Squamata; family Phrynosomatidae; genus Sceloporus; species Sceloporus undulatus. The sequence goes on along the minus strand of NC_056523.1, from coordinate 184,920,798 downwards.
CATCTTGATTTCTCTAATGCACTCTACATGGGGCTACCCTTGTGCTTGATCTGAAAACTTCAACTAGTACAGAATATGGCAGCCAGATTGGTCTCAGGTACATCCAGAAGAGACCACATAACACCGATCTTAAGATCACTTCACTGACTGCCTATTAGCTTCCGGGCACAGTACAAGGTGTTGGTTCTCACCTATAAAGCCCTAAATGGCTTTGGTCCAACTTATCTTCAGGACCACTTCCATCCATACAATCCTCCCCGTGGACTCAGGTCCTCTGGAAGGAATCTGTTGCAACCTTTAAAAACCAGGCTGCCTGCAAATGCCCAGAGGACCTTTTCAGCTACCACTCCCAGATTATGGATTGGCCTGTCGGATGAGATCCATCATATTACCACTTTAAACAGCTTTTAAAAAGTTGTTAAGACAGATCTCTTCTAGCAGGCCTTTCCTGAATAGATACCTGGCCACTAAAAAAGAAAACTGAATTTGTTGACCCTGATTTAGCTACAGCTATTGTGTATTGCTCATTTGTTTGTTTACTGTTTATTTGACATAATTATTTTAAGTATGTTTTAATTGTAATTTGTATTTTAAGGGGGGAGTGGATTCAGGAGTCATGGGATTGTATATTTTAATGTTGGATTGTATATTTTAATGTTGTAAGCCGCCCCAGTTGCACTGCGCAGAGGAGTGGGATATAAATAAATTTTATTATTAAAATTTTTTATTATTCAGTTATGTAAGACAAGCATAATAACTACCTGCCTGAATTTTGTATCAAAAGAGGTAGAAGATCTGTACAGTAAAATCTTACAGCAACCAGTGATTCTTGAGCATCAGTGATACAGTCCTGGTATGAATAGTTCACAGAGAGCTAATGTAGTATTGTGCCCATGGTGAGAAACAAACAGTAGATTTTTACAGAAGAGAAAGGGACATGGTAGACACAGGTTTGTTTTTTGTATTACAATGTATGGGTTATTTTTCTTTGTTGGCCAAACAGGTTTTTAAAAACTAAAACCTACAAATGGAAATAATAGAAGGAATGAATGTGCATATCACTGGAATAAAGCCACTGTTCTCAATTCTCTGACAAAGACTCGCTTGCCACAGCTGAAGAAAATGAACTGTCAACTGACAACTTGTTTGCTCAAATCTCACCTCGGCTATGAGTTAACCACCTCAGGGCAAACTATTCTCTCTTACTCTTTGCCACAGCAAGCTAAGAATAATACTAGCTAACACTGTTGTAAGAAAACATTAATGAAGTAATGTATATAATGCACTTTGAAATGCTAGTGATAATTTTTAACTGCTTCTAATAGTTACTGTATTTTTTCACTAAGGGTCCAACATAAATGGTTGCCATCTGATGTTACTAGGCTAAAACTACTCGGGGGCGCACTTCCTCACACCAATTAGACAAAAAAGTGTGTGGAGAAAAAAGATAGTAAATTAGGGGATTCAACTATACCTGCCAAACCTTAGTTTTGCCTGACAATTCCTACTTCCCATACAACCCTCCTCCCAATTTAAAAACTAAATAAAAAAAAACTACATGTTCTGCAACACTTCTTAAAAAACCCTTAGCATCCCCACATTCTTTTGAAAAGACCTTATGTGCTTTATGTGGAAAACAGCATGTCAAACAAAAAGGATGCTTATTAATAGTTACAGTGAGAGGAGAAATAATGCCAGGAATAAAAATGACAGACCTGAAGTCACACTTAACATAAAACATAACAAGACACTGAATTAAGAGTAGTGGAGATATTTGACCCACAAAACATCATCTACCTCACCTCCGTCCTGGGCAAATTCCATTGAAATAACAGGAACTGGGCAAAAATACAAGAGTGCTCACAGGCAATTCCTGTTCACATCAGTGAAGCTTGTGCAGCAGGGTTTCCCACAAGAAAAGCACTAAAACATCAGAAAGACATGGTAGATGTGTATTCAAATAAGAGTACTATGAGCTTGAACAGAAAGGCCAAAATAAAGCTGCTTTGGGTCACTTTGGAGGTATGCTGTTTAAATGACACGAGCATCTTAAGAGGCCAGAAGCTGTACCAAAGCTGCGCACCAGTCCTTAGGACTGAGCTTGGCTTTGGTGTAGCTTCTGGGCTCTTAGGATGCATGCACCATTTAAAAAGCATACCTGCAAAGTGACCCAAAGCAGCTTTATTTTGACCTGTCTGTTCAGGCCCTATGTGTCCATTCTGGGGTCCAAAAGAGACTGCAGAAATAATCCAGTTTCAGACTGTTTTAACTGTCCTTGCTCAATGCTAGGCAATTCTGGAAACATTTAGCCTTCTCTGTCAGAGAGCTCTGGTCTCACAAATCCAGAATTTCCTAGCATTAAGTCAGGGCAGTTAAAGCAGTCTCAAACTGGATTATTTCTTCAGTGTGTTTTGGACCTAAGCCAGTCTTCCGGGACCTATGGTAAAGTTGGACTATAACTCCTGTCACCCCAGCCAGTAGGGCCAGTAGCTGTGCCTTCAAAGGTTGAGTAGAAAGAATTTCAAAAGTACATGTTTACTCATGCCTCTATGACAGGTTACACCTGAAGACACCCCCCTCTCCTACATACCTGTTACATGCACAATAGCCTCATCTTCCTAGTCATTGATTTACACCATTCAGATATTAGACCCATATGGCGAGAAGACAGTGCAGCCATCTGCCGCAGCCCTACAAGTAGCTTGGGACAAATTATAATTTCTTCTAAGTGAATACCTTGCCGGGACTATCACTAAAGCCATGCTTTGGCATACAGGGGCAGATTTGAAAATCTTTTGTACCCATATGCTAGGATGCATACATTATTAACTGAAAGGCAAAAAACAGTGTGAGAGATGTGCCATTCACATGCATTTCAGAAGACTGCACTCCAGTCCAAAATGACAACCAATGATACCTGCTATTCTCAAATCTTTATGTTATGACACTTGAATATACTGAAGGGAGGGGGGCAAGCCAGACACAGCATAAAACACAACACCTGCCATTATCATGTTGATTGTGTTAATATGAATGTTATGCAAATTACATTTCATTATGCAGAAATTAAATCACACAAATTAGCCACGGTTCTCTAGAGCAAGATATTTCCACTGTGGTCTTCAGTGTCAACAAGTTGCTTGTCCCATAAAAAGGAGGTTTGTGTACTATTAGATTAGTTTCACATATAACAACCTTCTTGCATAGAATCCAAATTCAATCAACTGAAGAGAACAAATACAAAAAAGAGTATTAACAGGGCAGGGGAAAAATACTAAAAAGTGGCTGAACAGTGTTTGCACAGTAATGGGTAATCTCAAGCAAAATCATGATTTAGAGGTAGGATGTAAACTTGGAGCAAAGCAAGTGTAACCCCAAGTTCCTATCAGCTCACAGTTATTATTGGCTTATCAGAAAAGTACTCAGGGCATGAGATGTTGTGGCAAATGGTTTAAAAGATTACTCAACCCAAAAGCTATCTTGGTTTCTTCAATATTGGGGGATGGGGGATTGCAAATACTCTACATTGGAGCCTGGAACTTTTGTGGGCCTTTGGTACTCACTGAGATTTGGTTCCACGGTACCCTGTGGGTAGCAAAATCCATAATGCTTAAGTACTACCATATACAATGGTGTGAAAAATGGCATCCCTTATATAAAATGGAAAAATCAAGATTTGTTTTTGTATATATTTTTATTTTATATTTATTTATTTATTTATTTAATATTTTTAAATGGTGGATGATTGAATCCACAGATACAGAATTGGTGGATACAGAAGGCTGACTGAACTCAGTTTTTTAATCAACTTAGGTGAGATCCTGGAAATGCTGCACTAAGCAGGGGATTGGATTCGATGGCCTACAGGACTCTTCCAACTCTGTGATTCTATGGCAATCCCACACAGACACAATGTTTGCCTTTCACAACAAGCCATGGTGTGGTCAGTTGATATTGTTACATTGTGTGAACCCACCTCAGATCACATGGCATGGTATGTTAACCAAGCACAAAGCGCAATCTGAAAATACAGTACAGTTTCCTGGCTGGTTTACAAACTCTAGCTTGTTTAAACTATGGCTTGTCATTTCTAGACCTGCAATTGTTGTTTTTCCCTGGCTTGTTTCCCCAGCTGCTTATACTTAAACAGGAACTGACAAATAGAACAGAAGAGGAAAAAAGCAGAAATAGGGGCACAAGTCACACTTTCTTTGCTTGTCTAATATGCATATGATGGCTTAAGCAACAAACAAATGTTTAACATAAAACATGGCTTACCATGACATGTGAACACAGCAAATGCATTAAGCTGCCAACATTCTAATGAAGGCAAGGGGACTTCAGTAGTCATTATTTGCTGGTGTGCAGCCAGGTCTCATGATGTCAGCCTAAGTGACTGGAGCACTTAAAGACCAGTCTCAGCTGCCCTGGAGTCAGTTTTCAGAAACAAATTTTGGATCAAAATGCCAACATACCTGTTTTTTCTTTAATATCACATAGAACACTGAAGAGAGCAGGTTTCATTCGGTGGCAATTCAAGGCATGTTTCCTAAAAAGGAGGAGGGAAAACAGGATGAATTGCAAATGAAGAGAATGAAAAGCTAATGGGAGAGAGGGTTTACAAAGAGGCTGGCAATATATTCCATTCAAACATGACAGTCCACATTGCACCACAAAATTGCTCTGCAAGTTTCATTTACAGCCTGAAATACACTATTGCCTATACTAGGCTAAGCACCACGAAAGTTAAACTTGCATAATTATACAGATGCTTGTGTATTTTAAGAGCATATGGGAAGCCTCAAGGCTGCATTCTGCATTAGCATTCTTGCGCTTCCTTTAACAAGGCAGTCTGTTTCAACGTGAGGGACACCATGAGAAACCACAAAAGGAATATTTAAGCACCCTGCTGCTTAACACTGTACCAGCAGCACCACAGAACTGTCAGGATTCCAATATATTATTCACTCTCAAAACTGAGTGCAAGATAGCTCCACCACTCTTAAAATCATACATTAACTACAACTGATATGCAGCTGCCTAATATTTTCACCCTTTCACCAAGTCAGGAGTGGCAAATTCAATGCCTGGAGAGCCAGATTTCTTATTCAAGGGATGCCCAGGTGTTTTGCCATTAGTTTTCCATTAATAACTGTCACTTCAAATTGAACTGAAAATCAGCAAATCCACTTTACTTCAATTCCACAGTAAAACTGCTAAAATGAGAAGTTGTTTCTTCAGCAACTTACCTCTTCTTAAACACTGATGGTATACATCTTATAACTTAAATGAGAAAATATAAAAGAGTGTTAAGCATACATATGTTGTGCCCTGGGGATTTTAGGAGTACAGTATATGAGCAAATGAATCTGCCTTATACAGAGACAAACCACTGGACCATCTGGTCCAGAACTGTCTGCTCCAACAGCATTCTCACCTGAAAAAAAGGAATGTATTAAAAGGGATGTAACCAAATGCCACAACGCCAGAATCTGGTAAGATGGGACCAGTAACAAAAAATAGGGGTAGGGCATATAGCAACAATGACTGACAAATCCATTCATTCATATGAGTAAGCATTGCACCTAAACCCCATGGAATATATTAACATTGAGAACACATAAAGGGACTGATAAAGCCCCTAAATCTTAAGTCTGATACCCTGTCTCTTGCAGATAAATTAAAAATACATCTATCACTCTTTATGCTGCTCACAAAACAGTCAGCTACATTCATAAAATTGTAGTAAGATCTCCCCTAGATTTATTTATATTAATAACATACCATTGCTTTTTGAGGATCTATAAAGTAGCTTACAGTATCATAACATTTTACAGAGTAAAACAATAAAACCACATACATTAATACGATGAACAAGCATCAGACAAAAATCAGTAAAACCATAGTCAATACACATGAATCCAATTAAAGACACTAGAAGCAGTGCAATTAAAACCTTTTCCAAATAATAAAATTATGATATAGCCACCTCCCAAATATCTCTAGATAGTCTCTTCTGAAGGTGAGCACCGAAATGGCCCTCTTAAGTTACTGGTCATCTGATTTCTGAAGCTGGGAGTTTCAGACTATAAAACAGTTCTCAAAGGTCTGGGAGATTCATACAATAAAACACATTCCTTTACTTACCTAGTCCCAGCCATTCCAGGCTTTAAAAGGTCATAATGAAAATTTTGAATTATGCCTAGAATAATTCTAGAATATTACAGACCTTTTAACAATATCCAAACTATAGGATTCCAATTAATAATATGGCTGCAATTTCTGATCAGTCTTCTAATGTAGCCCATAAATAATGTATTTAACCTGGATGTTGCCCTAAGCAAGAAAACATGTATCTGGATCCTTTTCTCTCTGTCTAGGAACGGTCACAGCTGGAACACCAGTCTAAGCTGGTGAAAGCACTACATGCAACAGACTGAACTAAAAACATCCAAATTAAAGGGCCAAGTTAAATTAAAGGACCAGATCCAATATCAGCTGAAGCTGCAAACCTGTTCTTCTAGGGGAGAAAGTATTCCACCACTGCATTTTTCTTCTTCTTCGCTAATAATGTCCCATGCTATAACACATTGTGAAGAATTTTCTAGAGTGAAAATGCTTCCATAGCAACATGCACAGTGATCCAGATAAAGCAATATAGCTTCGTCCATGAACTGTCTCCCATGAAATATTCCCCATACACATTCTCAAATGTTGGTATGTAATTCCTATTATTTGTGGGAAAGGTTTTACAGTACTGTTATAGCTGCATTCAACAGTTACAAGTGGGTACTATTCAGGAGAGTTTGGCACCCTTGGGGCAATTTTTGAGCTTGCAGACATGCCCTCAGGGCACCAAGGTCTTAAAAAAAGGAGTCTAGAAGCTGTATGAGGCTCACAGACTGTACTTTCCCCTGCTTCACAAACACTTAGGTCAGATGAAGAGTTTTGTTTTTTGGTTTCAGTTTTTTGAAGAGAGCAGTTAATATTTTTAGCTTTTGTTGACAGAGTCAGAAATCAAAATGCAGTGTACCAATTACTTTTACCATCAGTGCAGCCAGGCTAATGGGTGGATAAGAACATTCTTCTACCTATGGGAGGATTTTGAGCATTTGTGTGACAGCAAATAATGCCAGCACAATCAACTATGACACCAACACTGGCTTTGCGGCCCAACAGATTTAAAAAACTAACAAACCCACGGGCTGCCCTATTTTCCTGATTTCATTTGCCAAACCTTTTACTAAATGAAAATTTCATTTGCCAAATGACTTGAGGGGCATATTCTATTTACCCTAACTATTCAAAACCTGTGGGTACTCTTGGGATTGAGTCTACATAAATCAAAGGAACTCTGAAGGAAAAGAACATCTTTTCTGCAAGGCACACACTTCTGCCTCAGTTTTACAAGACAGGAAAAACACCCACACAAATTAGAGAATGGCACTTCAAAACAACAGTCACCAGTGTAATTTCCAAATCAAATGGTCAGTCACCAAAACTAAAAACCAATCACAGGTTGTGAAATATGTGATCTCCAGCAGCACCCTGAAAGACACTGCTTCCTCAGAAGTCAACAGTAATCTTACGGGTAAATGCAAGCCATCAAAAATACAGTACTCAAAGCAAGACCAAAAATACAGATTATACATCTTCACAACAGGCTATATAAAAAAAAGTCACAAGTCATTATTCTTTCCACATCTCTACCCCTACAACAACAGCCTAAGGACAGAAGCTACCAAGGTAACTGATGAAGGTTGTTGGTAAGGAACAGGAGTCTACTTTCAGTGTAAAAATTCAAATACCATTTTTACCTGAAAAAAACAAACAAACAAACCCACAAAGCACTTCAGTCTGCCTGGTATCTGTCAACTTCTGCATCAGCTTGAAACAGCCTACTTCACACCCTATGGTAGGCATGGACAACAATTACAAACATCCTTATTCCCTTGGCAGGTGTCCATGTGTGTTCTATGCTGGCATGGTAGAATCAAACAGTACCTTACTACTTTCAGTGTTATTCCATTTCTATTTTCAGAAAACATTTTCCATAGCAATCTGAGTTTCTAGTACACACGCTGCTCATGGCAGCTACTAACCAGGCCTTGTGGAGTTCGCTACAGCTCTGAATGAACTGAAAGTATGCCAATGAATAACATCATTACCATCATAATATTTTTAAAATGTACTGTTTTTAAGTATCTTTTGCATAAAGGGTCCAATTTAAGAGAAAGGTGGCATATATTTTAAATAAATAAATATATTAATTAATATACCTTTCTCCCCAAACTGTGACTCATCGTCTGCCCATCCGCCCATCCTAAGCTTAAAATTCAAGGCAGGAAAACTCTCCCCTTTTTCCATGCCATTAACTGTGCTATTCCAAACTGGATTTTTAAACAAGGAAAAGATCAATAAGCTACAGTTACAGAAATATGAATGCATTATATAATTTTGCCCTGATAGGATGCCTGTTAGCAGAATAATATACAGTCGGCCCTTCTTATACATGGATTTTTTATACACGGATTCAAGCATCCACGGTTTGAAAATGTTCAAAAAAAGTATAAATTTCAAATATCAAACCTTGATTTTCCATTTTTTATAAGGGACACCATTTTGCTATGTCATTATATTTAATGGGACTTGAGCATCCACAGATTTTGTTATACACGGGTAGGGTTGCCATCCCTGAGGGCCTCAAAACCGGGGAAAATGTAGGATGTGGTTTTAAAATGTAGGACCTTTTTTTTTTCCATTTCCTTGCCAGGAAATTAAAAAAAAAAGGTCCTACATTTTAAAACCTTGTCCAAGGCCTCCCTGGGGCCTGGGAGACAACGTCCCCCAAGCAGCAGCCGAGGAGAAAGGGGGGAGGAGGAGAAAAAGGAAAGGGAAGGAGAAAGAAGAAAAGGAGGAGAAAGAAGAATAGGGAACAATATAAAAAGAAGAGGATGAGGAGGAGGAAGAGGGGAAGTAAAGAAAAAAGGGGAAGAAAAAGAAGAAGAGGAGGGGAACAGAAAGAAGAGAAGGAGGGGAAGAAAACAAAGAGGAGGAGGAAGAGGAAAAAGAAGAAGAAGAGAAGAAAAAATAGGGGAAGGGGAAGGAAGAGAGATAGCTTGCCGGCAAGGCTCTTTTCTGCCCTCGCCCGCGTGAGGGACCAAAGAGGAGGCACTCTTCCTCTTGAGGCTGGCTGGCCAATGGGGAGAGTGGAGCTGGAACAGCCCTGCCTCCTGCTAGCAGTCACAGGCTCCTGCAGCAGGGGAGGGCTGTCCAGTCATTGGCCAGCCAGCCTGAAGGGCAGGAGCTCCTGCAAGAGCACGCAGGGCCAGGGCAAAGCCAGGCAGGCGGCAAAAAGGCTGCAGCAGCAGCCGCAGCAGCAATGGTGGTGGTGGCTGCAGAACAGCCGCGGTTGTTGCGGCGGCGGCGGCAACCAGCTTAACCCGGGCCAAAGAGCCAAACCGTGCCGTGACCGTGCCAAGGGGCCAAAAATCGGGTTTGTCACGCCCCCAGGGGGGTTATGGCAACCCTATATATGGGGGATCTTGGAACCAAACCCCAGCATATAACAAGGGTCCACTCTATGTTCTAATTCTTATATGTGATGGAGAATTACACCTCTAGTGAATTTAGACATGGTGTTCAAACTTTTCACAAAAAGATGTAATCTGTTATCTTTTCCACAATCAGGTTCATTTTAAGATACACAGTACTATAGTATGCATGGAGACCTTCAGATCTGGAGGCTAGATCACCTCTACCTTTCAGATTAAACACAGTCAGATGCCCACTTTCATTTTTATGCTCATTCAAATGGGAAGGAATTCCTCTTATCCTGAAAAAGACAAAAGCATAAGTCACAGAATCCTTTAGAGTAGAAACCCCAGTTTTATTGCTCATTTTTACAGTAGAAATTTTATTCAGAGCAGAGGGCAAAAGGGAATCTAGGTGGGTCCACAGACCATAAAAATGACTATGGGAGGCTACCTACTGCACAGCAACTACACTTAGTTTCCCATCCTACCCCACCCCCACACTGTAATCTGCTCCATCTCAAAAGAAACAAATTGATGAAGCCACTGAAGATCAGTGGCATTACACCAAAGAAAAAACCACTGCAAACCAACCACATCTTACACAAACTCATTCCTCCTTTCCTCTGCATGTAGTCTTGAAAGCTCACTCTCAAGTATTAGACACTCTTAAAGCAGTAAACTAGTATGTTAGTCACAAGATATTAGCATAAATAGAAAGAATCCCTACTTCTTCATATACAGTGGTACCTCGGGTTACGAAATTAATTCGTTCCGCCGCCGCTTTCGTAACCCGAAAAGCCTTCGCAAGCCGAAAACCCATAGGCGCTAATGGGGAAAAGCTGCGATTTCGTGTGAAATAGCGCCGAAAAGCACCAAAAAATTTTTTGTAACCCGAAAAAACGTTCGTAAGCCGGAACAGTTTTTTTGAATGGATTTTTTTCGTAACCCGGAAATTTCGTAAGGTGGCGCATTCGTATCCCGGGGTACCACTGTATTAAGGTGCTGCGTACAAGGAGCTGTCTTACACAAGTGATTATTTTAGAATATTACTGCCAAACACACATACAATTTGATGTGTTCCAACCAAATGCAATGCTACTATCTACATTTATAAATTTTGTAGAATCATGAGCAAACAGTTTTCCTGGTCTGTATTACCTTAGGATTTAGGCTCGTGATCATTTTTTAGTATTCTCTTCCTTCCTACAAATACAAAGCTAGTAGGTAAGCAAGATGGATTCAGCCTAGCCTTCATCAGCATTCTATTTTTTTAATGTGAAGTCACGTTTTGTTGTAGCCCCTCCATCTGAAAACTGAACGCTTTATATATGCATATACATACAAACACACCATCTCTGAAGATGCCAGCCACAAATGCTGGTGAAACGTCAGAAACAAGCTCTTCTAGAACATGGCCACATAACCTGAAAACCCCACAAAAACTATAGATGCCAGCCATGAAAGCCTTTGACTTCACACCAAAGAAAGATTATGTTTCATAAAATGGTGAGGATTTCATGGCCCTCAAAATGTGGTAAGACAGCAACTCCCATCATCCTTGATCATTTTGGATGGGGTGAGAGGAAGTGAAGTCCAACAAACATTTGGAGGCCACAAGCTCTCCAGCCCTAATAAAACTCTTTGAAGGTTGGGGCTGGGTACTTGAAAAATCACCAGTTTTCACACAAATCTGCCTTTCCATGTGAATCTTCCAGTGCTATCTGAGTTACAAGATGTGATCAAGGAAAGGGCTTTCTTTTTAGTGGTACCCTGTCTATAGAACAAGATCCCTAGGAAGGCTTCTCTGGTACCTGCAAAGATATCACTCTGACACCAGAAAAATTCACTTTTAAACTTTTCCCAGGCTTTTTGGATGTGAGATTTTATTTCCAAGGGGTGGTTTTATGCTCCTTTTTTATCTGCTGCTTTATGTTTTTATTGCTTGACTCTATTGTTACATTTTTCCTGCTTTTTTCTATAAACCTCCCTGTAAAGGTTTTCAAAGTGGATCAAATAGGAAAGGTTCTTAATCATGAGAGACTAAGCATCATAAACAGTGTATAACACTGTTAAGACACCTGACAACATAGCAAGGGACGAGATGGAGATAAAATAGCCACCTCAGCTTCAGGTTTACTTTCTGCTAAAGTTTGTACAGATTATAATTGTGAGCTGTATTATAACTACCTGGTAATTTAGGCATCTTCTACTCTGGAAGGCAGTCCTTTGTCTGTTTAAAAGAAATAACTTACATTGTGGTAAATTCATAGAACCACACTCCACAGCTCAAAGCAGTCATGCAGCACAGTCCAGTATAACAAACTTAAGAAAACATGGTATAAATTGCCTGCTTCCATGGACACTCCACTCCTTAAAAGTGGCACCCTGCTGAGCTTGAAATACACTAGCTTCAGTTTGCAAAAGGCAAAAGCAAAGCTCTAACTACATGTATACTGTAACTTTACTTACTCTGGCAGAGTGCAAGTTTACAATAGCCTCACTTCCACAAGCAGTATCACTTAGCATACACACAAAGGAATGGAGACCTCTGTTGAACAAGACATTCACAAAGACCCACACTGACAGTACACAAGGGCTATCTTGTTAAAGAAGCAGTAAGGCTGGCAAGGGCCTAGTACAGATGGCCCACTGCTATGCACAATATAAATAGTTTATGTTTCTAGTGACCAAGAGGTGTAAGGAGCAGTAAGAGCAATTTCTTGGTCAGCATCAATAGGAAATGTATTGCTGACAGAAATAACAGCTAGACTAGAGAAAAACAAATTTGTAGTACAGTACTGAAATCTCACCACTATGATCGTACTATTTGGATTAGGTTTCACACTTGTGCCCAGAGCTGCACATTTCTGGCTTAGGCATGACTACATTCTGACCAGCCAAACAATTTTTTTCTTTGCATAACTAAGAATCAGTGTCTTGGCATTCCACTAATTCTTTTAAACTTGGTAACCCTAGAGAGATATCTCCCCAAATCTAATTTATGTAGCATCTGAAGTTCCTGCACTTGTACACTTGTTTTGCCTTCCAAGTACAACATTGTGACTTATGACACTTCACCTTGTAACCAACCTTTTCTGCCTTTTACCATGCATAGCAAACCACAGGGAACCAATATATGAATGAACTGAGGGGGGGAAGGAGGGAGCAACATGGGAGTAACTAGAAGAATAAAAAAAGAACACTGTATTATAATGCAGAATTTAAATTTGGAAATTTCTTTACAAAAGAGCCAAAACACATCCAGTGTTGCTTTGTTTTAGACAGCCAGGGTGAAACAGTGGTTTGAGTACTGGACAAGGACTCCATGAGACAAGGGTTCAAGTCCCTGCTCATCCATAAAAGCCCACTGGGTGACCTTGGGCAAGTCACACTCTCTCAGGCTTAGAAAAGGCCATGGAAAAACTCCTCTGAATAAATCTTGCAAAGAAACTTGCACGGCATTCTTACAAAGAAACTTGAATAATTATTCCCTTGCTTCTTTCCCCCCCCTTTTTTCTCAGTTCATTCATGTGCTGGTTCCCTGTGGTTTGCTATTCATGGCAAAAAGCAGAAAAGGTTGGCTACAAAGTGAACCATCTTAAGTCATAGTGTTGTTGTACTTGGGAAGCAAAAATCTGCAAAGCTAACAGCACTTATTAAAGAGTAAGTCCTATTAAACCTAGCAGGGCTTGCTTCTGAGTCAACCTTGCACAGGTATGTACTGAAATGATTGGTAACATATTCAGATATACATATATATATATATATATATATAGGCACACATATGTACACAAACACAGAAACCCTAATCAAACCTGTGCCCCCAAATGCAAACCCAAACACTTATATATTTATGTATGTCATTAGCCCTCCAGATGTTGTTTGACTGCAAATTCCATCAGTACTATCCAGAATATCTAATGGTGAGCATCCCTCACATGGCAACTGGAGTGCAACATCTGAATGACTACAGATGTTTTTCATTCATGATATCTGTTCTGTCATTCATACTTAGTATTATTGTTTATTTATGGGTTTCTCTGGCTGTGGACAACTCAGTAAAGAGAATAAAATAAGATTCTTCTTGTGGGCTAAATCCACTTTGTAACTATTACCAAATTTAATTCATGGCAGGGCAGTTGCACATTTCGTAGAGGAAATATTTTGTCTGGTGTGCACTGATGTATCCTGTGACACACAAACTAGAATTTTGGTATCCGCATTTTATTAATCAATACATTCTATTTTATTTTATTATGAATGCAAAAATTCTCCTCCCAAATCATATACAGCTTCAGGCAAAAATAATAGCGGGAACAATGCAAATTCGTATCATTATGCTGTCCCTATATCAGGCTAGTTACATTCCATAATTAATTTCAGTCCCATGAGAAACACAAGAGAGGTCGCTATGCTCCTAAAAGAGGATGCATTTCTCAAGCCGGCATCTCATTAAAAAGAAGCACCTTGGTCTCCATGCACTTTCTAACAATGGCATGGGTTAAGCAGGCAGACTCCAGAATAGCTTTTTACACAGGATTCTGTCAGACGGCCCTGAAACAAAATGCACTAGTATTCTGGTCATGCTTTTTGCTTCCTTTCTGTGTGCAGCTATCTAAATTATGCAAGCACAGAATACTGTCAATGGGGGGGAAACTGTATCATGATTAAGATATTTGAGATTTCTATGGGGAGAGCAAACCCTTACTTTATAGACTTCAGATAAAGGAGGTTCAGGAAAAAAATAATCATGTTGGCATCTTTTTGCTCCCTCTAACATTTTCAATCTCCGGACTAACACTAAGATGTATCTAGAATAAAATATTCCCTGACTGGGATTTAATGACCCCAAGAAGATTCTGAAACAGGAAACATGTCACTTTTTTGGGATGCCTAATGACAACTTAATTTGAGAGTCAATACAGAACAGTGGTTACAGTGTTGCACTAGAACTCCAGGAGACCAAAGTTTGAATCCCTGCTTGGCCATGGAAACCCAGAAGGTTATACCTCCTCTCAATAAATCCTGACAAAGGGAGGAAAAAACCTATGACAGAGTCCCCATAAGTGAGAGGCAATTTGAAGGCACATGCTTTGTTTTACGGTACCATGAAATTTGTAAATAGGGCCCGAACAGACAGGTCAAAATAAAGCTGCTTTGGGTCACTTTGGAGGCATGCTGTTTAAATGACACATACATCTTAAGAGGCCAGAAGCTGTGTCAAAGCTGTGGTCCAGTCCTTAGAACTGGAGCATGGCTTTGGCGTGGCTTCCAGCCTTTTAGGATGCATATATCATTTAAACAGCACACCTCCAAAGTGACCCAAAGCAGCTTTATTTTGGTCTGTCTGTTCAGGCCCTATGTTAGGCTGATTATATCTGTAGTTTTGTGAGACATTTAGCCTTCTCTCTCAGAGCGCTCTGGTGCCACAATAAACTCCAATTGCTAGGATGCCCTAGCACTAAGCCATTGCAGTTAAAGCAGTCTCAAACTGGATTATTTCTGAAATGTGTTTGGGCCCATAGTCAGTCAAATCAGACCCAATCCAGTTGTCCACAAGCCAAAAGACCTCAAGATCACTCTGGGGTTTCTAGGACACACCAAGCTTTTCCCCAACTTTTCTGTTTGGAGCAAAGTTGGGTTAAGGGTCAAAACTACGGTATCTCCCCAGAAGCAGCCGTATGTCATAAGGAATGCCAGCACCTGCTTCAGGATGAGTTCTGCATTTTTCTCTTGTGTAGACAAGCCCTAACATGACTATGTCTCTGAGCTCATAATCCTGTTTTCTCAGTCTGTCCAGAGATGCCGTTTGTGCCTTAGTCATTTGTGGCACAAAAACAGTCTACAAGGGGATGAAAACTGTCTCATCACTTACTCCAGAAGATGTACCTTACTCACTACAGACTACCAGGCAAGTGATTTACTTACAAGCCAACTCTATGTTTAAACAGTTTCCCCTGGAAGAGTGGGGAGGGCTTGGACAGCTCTGTAATTAGGAGATGATAGCCTCCATTCAGTTTAACTAATCTCTCAGCAAAAAGAATGCAAGATAGATTATTAATGTGTTTGTTCAGATGACACAGAAAGGTACAAATGTCCAACAGCTATATGGCACATGAAATTCTGAATTACCACTTTAAGAGAAAAATGTAGATATAAGTTGGCATGTATTTACTTTAGCCTAGACTGTAAAGTACCAGAGGAAACTGCATTGGAAGTATCTGTAGCGACTGAATTGACATTTCACATCTGTTTCAAACTGCAGGAGAACAGAAGGTGAGCATTTTATGTTTTACACAACTGGAAAGAAGACTGGTTATCTCAGGCAGAGTAGATTGCCAAAGTCTATGCACACTGAAGGAAGTTAAGTCACTGACGTAACACATTACCAGGCCGTCATTCGACCCATTTTAGGTAACACTGCACCCATGTTTCCAGCTCAAAAAAGTGCAGTGGTTCTCAACCTTCCTAATCCGCGACCCTTTAATACAGTTCCTCATGTTGTGGTGACCCAACCATAAAGGAGCGATGTCTTGGGTTCCTAAAACCATCGGAAATATATGTTTTCTGATGGTTTTAGGCGACCTCAGTGAAAGGGCCATTTGACCCCCAAAAGGGTCACGACCCACAGGTTAAGAACCACTGTCCAAAGCAACAAGGCCTAGGTCTCTTTCACACTACCAGCCATAACACTTTGACACTACTTTGCTTTGGCCCCATCCTATAGAATCCAGGGTTTGTAGTTTCATAAAGCATTTAGAATTCTCTGCCAAAGAAAACTCTAGTCTAGTGCCTCACCAAACACAATCCCAGAATTACACAGCATGTTGCCATGGCAGTTAAAGTAGCAAGAAAAGGTATACTGTGTAATTGTGTACTGTCAAAGAGACCCTTGTCAACATTTGCCACTTACAGCACTTGAAAATAGCCACTTGCCTAGTTACTTACAAGTCAACACGGTAGGGAAGTTCCTCCTCCTCTTTTGTCACAAATGATTCATACAGGAATTTGTGTTTGTAAAAATATTGGAGGACTCCTGGCATTTATAGACTTATTTGCAAAGCCAATCTGTGCATGAACTCAGTTATGTGAAATGGCCTTTTCTGGGAAGAAAGATAGTTTATGGGTTGCTGCAAATCTTCTTTGCTTCTATGTACAGTGCTGTGCTGCACCAGCAACTAATATTAGCTGTACATATGGGTTAATCAGAAATCCAAGAAGGTACAAAATGTTCCTCCCTTTTTTCTTCTGCCCAATCTGTTAGCAATTTTGACCAAGAAAAAGAACTCCAAATTATGCCCTAATACAGCTCTTATCAGTAGACTTAGGCTAAACAATGTTAAGTCAAATTAAACACAGCTAAATTAGGCCAAGATAAAGAGTAGACAGCTCTGTAATTTTGGAAAAGAAACCCACTTTCACTGTACTGCCAGCCATATGAAGAAGTAAACTAGCAATCTTTAGGGTATTCCCAGCACCACAGACCTCTACTACCTTCATTATCTTGGATTGACTAACAAGTGACTCTCTCCCCATTATTTCTGGCCATAAATTCTACACCTTTTGTCACCATAAACCATAAATAACCCACAACTGTATTCCCAAAGATAAGGCATGAGAAAACAAAATGAATATCACAACCCAGTTCACCATATGAGATCTTAGGCCAGAAATATTGTTAGTAGATACAGTACCTCAAACAAGAGACACAGTTTAACTAACTTGATATCAAGTCATTCAATGTAACTGTTTTTACCCCAAACCTAGAGTCCAGTTCTCAGGTATACTTGCACTCAGTTTGGTCACTTACATTAGTGCTCCATGGGGATGCCTCACACCCAGCTCTTGCCCACCAAAGGCACTGACCATGGTACTGCTTAAAGAATGGTGGCATCCTCCCATAATAATGGCCTTTGCCCCCAAATAATACTTTATCCAGCATTGGTCTGCATGAATGAACAAAGAGAATCAATCTCCTGGGTTGGCTTTTGGCTTCTCCCTGAAACAAACTGCACCCAAATAATTATCTTCCTTTTCTTTCTTTTGTTTAACATAATCCTGATTAGTTTACATCCTGCTCAAGGAACTAATTTGTGGACTTGGATAATGACCAATTGGTTAACAACCCAGTGGCCTTCAAGTCACCTGGTGATCACCATAACAGGGAAAACCAGGATAGGTGACAGATCCTTCATCAAGTCCAGAGGTCAATTGCCTCCTGTCATCAATGATTGGGGGAAACCTCTTCCCAAAACAGATTCTGGAACAAAATCCCAGCTTGGAGAACCACTAGAAACGATATGTGTAATATACAGGTACATCTGCTGAGAAGTCCAGATCAGCTGACTGAGTGACTGCCTAGTCTAATGTATAAAGGGGCTCTAATACTGAACCAGTCTGCTATAGTGGTTTGACTCTGGAGGCCAGAGTTCGAATCCCTGCTTGGCCATGAAACCCACTGGGGAAATCACACACTCTCAGCCTCAGAGGATGGCAATTGCAAACCCATTCTGAACAAAACCTTCTAATAAAATCCCATGATTGGTTCGCCTTAGAGTCGCCATAAGTCCAAAACAACTTGAAAGGCCCATGACAACATCAATATTGTCCAGAGAGCACCCACCAGCACTGGCTTAACCCAGCTTCCTAAGCCTCTGGGCCTGAAAAACAGACACCCTCACACTAATCCAAAGTTTCTACAGTGCCTGCACAGCTAGGCCTAGCTCCCAAAGCCTCTAAGCCTCCCCCTTCTCTGCTCTCAGTTCTCTCCAGCCATAGACAGACCTCACCAGCCCCAAACTCTGATGCTTTCCAGTTCCAAAACCCCTGTATGGAAAGCAACCCCCTTCCCTCCAGCCAAAAGCTTCCAGGTGCAACTGGGGCAGGCCAAAGTCAGCCTCTCTCTCCCACTGGGAGGTGCCAGGTCCCTTCCCAAATATATCCCCCCCCCCCCCTTTCATATATTTTGCCAGCCCTCCCCACCCACGCAGACAAAAACACACATATAGTTAAAAAAATATAAATTCCGCCCCAAAAATCTTGAGTTTGACATTTTATATAAAGGGACAGACACCCTTTTACTATGCTACTGCATTTAAATGGATTTTGCTATCCCAGGTGTTTGTGTGTGTGTGCTGGAACCAAACCCCAGAAGACACCAAGGCCCATTGTATGTATGTATGTGTGTATATATATGTGTGTGTGTTTGTGTAGATGTAAGTATATAAGCAAAGAGTTCTTGTAACACCTTTGACACTAACTGAAAAGAAGAAGTTGGTAGCATAAGCTTTGGTAGACTGAAGCCTACTACCTCAGATACATGTTTGGCCATGCATCTGAGGAACATTCACCTGAGGAAGACAGCTCAAGTCTAGGAAAGCTCATGCCGCCAACTTCTTCCTTTCAGTTAGTCTCAAAGGTGCTACAAGATCCCTTTGCAGACTGATTTTCCAGACTGACACAGCTAGGTCTTTGAATTCTTTATGTATGGATATGGGCATACACACACACACATATATGTGTGTGAATACATGTATATGTGTGTGTGTATATATATATGTGTGTGGGGGGGTACATGTATGTATCTATATATGTGTGTACATAGGTGTATGTATATGTGTATACTGTACATAATATATTTGTGTGTATGTATATATATGTGTGTGTGTACATGTATGTATGCATATGTGTATATATGATTGTGTATATGTGTGTGTACGTGTATTTATATGTGTGTGTGTATGTGTACATATATAGTTGTGTGTGTGCACACATGTATGTATGTATATATCTATACATATACATATATGTGTATGTGTGTATATAGATAGATAGATCTTCCCCTTCCCCGTCAGCAGTCTCTCCCTCCCTCCCTCCCTCCCTCTTCTTCCTCTTCCTCTTCCTCACCTGGCCTGCGCTTCGTCGAGGCTCTGGTCGGTGATGGCCATGATCTGCTGCAAGATGTCCCCAGTGTCCTGGAGCCCCGGGCCGGGCTGGGGCTGGAGCGTGCCCTGCGGGACTTGGAGCCGGTGGGGCGCGGGGTCCACGGCGGCCCCGGGGGGAGGCTGGAGCCCTGCCAGCAACCGGGATGCCTCCTCCATGGCCGAGGGAACGGAGGGAGGGAGGGAGGGAAGGAGGGGGCAGTCCTGGAGCGGCACAAGACGAAGAGGGTTCCCCTCCTCCTCCTCCTCCGCCGCCGCCACACGCACGACTGGCCCCGAGCGAGCGAGCAGCAGGGCCCCGCCGCGCGCCGCCTCCGCCCCGCCCCTTGCCCCCGCCGCGCGACCGACGGACGGACGGAGCTCCGCCCCCTTTGTAGCCGTCGCCAGGCGCAGCGGCAGCGGCAGCAACGAAGGCCCTTCTTCTTCTCCCTGAGTGGCGGCCCGCCCCCTTCTGGGACAAAGCCAGTCTCTCGGCGGATTCTTCGCAATCGCCGCCTTCCGGGCAGAGAGCAGAGGGAGAGGGGCGGGGCTAGGAAGGGGGCGGGGCTTAGAAGCACCAACCGCCACTAACGGACCCCGGCCCCTTTTCCTCTCCTTTCCACCTTTCCTCCTCCTCCTCCTCCTCGCGCCCCTCCTCCACTCGCCCAAAGCTTCCAAGGCTTTCGGGCGCCAGCCCCTGGCGGCCGTTGCGTCGCTTGCAGACCCTTGCTTCGCTTCTCCATCTCCGCCCTACAGTCTCGCTCCTCCTCAGTCTAGTTACTTCACACACGACGACTCTCTACTAAGAATGTTTTTCCCCCTCACGAAAGGCCGAAAGTTGGGGAGATGTTCCCCAGCGCTCCCGGTCCCGAAGTTGACTTCGGCTCCAAAACTGTGCTTCTCACACACAGACACAAACAGAGACCAGGGAGACCGGGCGTCCTCCTTCCCCAGGACGCGTCCTACATTAAAATGTTATTTTAATGTGCGCTTTTTAAATTATTATTGTTTAATGGTGTTTTAGGGGGAGGGTGGGGTTTTTAACTAGTGTAAGCCGTCTCGGTTGTCATCGACAGAAAGGCGGAATATAAATAAAAGTTTTATCAATTATTATTATTATTATCTCAAAATGTCCTCCATTTCGAGCATTTCTGTTGTAGGACACCTGGCCATTTCTTGTCCAATTGCTAATGGCCGCGAGGGCTGTCGCCTCAGAGTTTCGTTTCAACGGAATTCAACTGTTTTCCACCCGCCTCAGAGAGAGAGAGAGAGAGAGAGACGGCTTCCTCGCGCGAGGCGGAGCTAGAAAAGGAACGCCTCAGTCAGTCAGACTCCGCCTCCTCTCAATAGAACTATCGCTTCACACACAGCTGCCTCCTCCTCCTCCTCGGTTCCCCCTTCTTCTCTCCCGCCTTTATTCCGCCTCACGAAGTGGCCCCCTCGCGGCCGCCTTGTTCTGAGGGAGCTTCAACCGTCCCTTTAAAATACCCATTAAGTTAACACTGGGTTACAATCATGACGGATTGAAACAATGGGGAAGAGTAGTAGTGCCGCTGAGTGGCTTGTTTTAAAGGTGTAAATGTTATTGGGTAATAATAACAACAACAACAGGATTTATTTATATTTCAACACAAAAACACATAATACAAACAATAACAACACAGAAATGTCCCTTTACAATCATCCCCCCAGCATTGCATAATAATAATAACACTCAATAATAATAATAACAATGACAGTAAACAGTTAAATCATTGAAACAAATTTACAGTAAAAATAACAAATACAAACAATAACAAGGTAATACTATCCCCTTACATCCCCCCAGCGTTGCATAATAATAACAACACATTACAATAAAAAAAGCATTAAAACAATTTTACAAAAGCACAACAAAATCAATAAAAATGCAAGGTACATAAAGAAAGCTGGTGTTGACGTCCGATGTCTTTATGTGTTCGTCTGTTCAACTTGGGAATTTTGTATGCTGCTTTTTGTAAGTTGTATAATATCTCAATAAACATACTTTAACAAAAATCATGGCGGGTGCAAATCAGCGTTGTCTTAAGTAAGAGATGGTGAGCAGAGGGAAAGGGAGCGAGAAGGAGTGAGCAGTGTCCTGCTGTTTTTGGAAAGTTTCTTCGACTTATGGCGGCCCTAAGGCGAACCTATCACAGGGTTTTCTTGGCAAGTTTCTTCAGAAGGGGGTTACCATTGCCATTCTCAAACTTATGACAATCCTATCCTAGGGTTTTCTTGGCAAGATTTATTCAGAGAAAGGTTTTCTGTTACCTTTCCTTTAGGCTGAGAGAGTGTGACTTGCCCAAAGGTCACGCAGAGATTTGAACCCTGGTCTCCAGAGTCACAGTCCAGCACTCAAACCACTACACCATGCTGGCTCCTGTTGACATGTATTTAAGTTGTTATTATTATCAATAATAATAATATTTATTTATATAGCACAATAAATTTGCACAGGCATCATCAAAACAGCATATTAAAAATAAATTTTGAACAAAACAAAATACAACTTGAGTCTCCCTTCTCTGAAATGCTTGAGGACAGAAGTGTTTTGGATTTTTTTCAGTTTTTAGAATATTTGCATATATATATATATATATATATATATATATAATAAAACATCTTGGAGATGGGATCCAAGTCTAAAGACAAAATTCATTATGCTTAATATACATGGTGTAGTGGTTTGAATGTTAGGCTATGACTCTGGAGATCTAGGTTCGATTCCCCGCACAAGCATAAAAATCCG
This sequence comes from Sceloporus undulatus, assembly GCF_019175285.1. Lineage (NCBI taxonomy): Eukaryota > Metazoa > Chordata > Lepidosauria > Squamata > Phrynosomatidae > Sceloporus > Sceloporus undulatus. The sequence goes on along the minus strand of NC_056523.1, from coordinate 184,898,572 downwards.
GGGAAGTAACACATTTTCAGCCTCAGAGGATACAATGGCAAACTCACTCTGAAGAAACTCAGCAGCAGCAGCAACAATATACCTTATACTCATAGCCTGAAGTTAATTTTATACAATATTTTAATAAGTCTGTGTATGAAACAAAGTGTGTGTACACTGAACAAACAGAAAGCAAAGGTGTCTCTATCACAGCCACTCATGAAAAAAGCTTGGGATTCTGGAGCATTTTGCATTTTCAGATAAGGGATACTCAACTTGTATTAGGAGAAAAATTAATACTTTTTAGAACAGAAATCTGTAAACAGAAAAATTGAGCAACACAACATTTAAATCATCACCCAGAAGCTACTTCTTCCTAGAAAGGAACGTGTCACATGTTCCCAAGTTATACTATCTCACTTGACACTTGAAGGGAAAAAAATACAGCTTTTTAATAAAATGTGCTATTGAAATTTAGAGACAGCAAGTGAGGTATAACGGTTTCAGCACTGGACTATGACTCTGGAGACCAGGGTTCAAATCCCTGCTCAGCCATAGAAACCCTCTGGGTGTTCATGGGTAAGTCAGACTCTCAGCTTCAGAGGAAGGCAAAGGCAAATCCACTCTGAACAAATCTTGCCAAAAAAAAAGCCCATTACAGGTTGAGTATCCCTTATCTGGAATTACGAAATCTGAACTACTCAGAATTTAAAATTGCCCACTTGAGTTGCTGAGAGAGAGATAGAGATAGAGAGAGAGACCTTTGCTTTCTGATGGCTTAATGTACATAAGCATGGTTTCATGCACAAAATTATTAAAAATATTATGAATAAAATTACCTTCAGGCTATGCGTACAAGATGTATATAAAACATACATGAATTTCATGTGTAGACTTGGGTCCCATCTCCAAGATATCCTATTATGGATATTTTATTTATTTATTTCATTTTTATGCTGCCTTTCTCCCAAAAAGGGGCCCGAGGCGGCTCACAAGATTATATGCAAATATCCCAAAATCCAAAATGTTTCTGGTCCCAAGCATTTTGGGAAAGGGAGACACAACCAGCAGTCAGAAATTTTGAAAAGCCTATATTCCTTGCTAACCAGAACTCTGCACTCAAATATGCATTTTGAGGAAGCTAGTTGTTGGCAATAGCAGATCTCTCGTCTGTGAATTCTGTTAGTGATACTTAATGTAGCACTTTGTCTTAAATCAAGCCAATTAATGTAAATAAAATACTGACAATTGGCTGAAATAAAAAGCGACATGTGCCAATGGAGGAGTAGAACTTGAGACCATCTTTCCTGGTCATCGCCATCCAAGCATCCAGAAATGTGACAAGGCTTGTTCAGAATTTTGTTGGCTTCTTTAAACTTGGAACTCTGTTTTTATGCCTCTGTTGATCTCTCTTTTTCTTTCTCCCTGTCTCAAGTTTCAAATAATTTCACTCAGGTTAAAACCCACTGTTTCATCATAAGCTACCCCAGTTTATTTTTCCTCATTTTATTTTCTCAATGCTTCCCCACACACTCACCTTTTAGGTTGTACAGTTCACTCGGTCCTGTCTCAGTCTGTTTGGCCCTGTCAGTTTGAAGGAGAAAGGGCAAAGTCCTTGTCCCTAGAGAAGGAGACTGGAGATGCCCCTTTGCTAGCTCCTTTTTAAAAAAAGAAAAGAAAGAGCCAAAGCCAGAAAATAAGTTAATTCTGCATTTGAAGCAGGGTCCACCCAAGCCATTTTGCTGCCTGAGACAAAGGTCAGAATGGTGACTTCTCCCTTATTCCATTTTCAGGAATTGTTTGGACAGGCAGTTGAATACTGACTATGAAACAGCACTGTCCACAACACCAAATGTGATTCAAGGCCAAGGATGCACATGGTAGACATACCTGCTTACCTACTCAAAGGCATCATTGTCTAAGAGTCACAGCCACAGGAATAAAAAACATGAGTGGGGGAAGATGGAAAGTAGGAAGATGGGGTATTTAATTCCATATATATATTCCATACCCTCTGCAGAACACAATTGCATAATAGATATTACTCATTATAATTAAAATTGGGATATCCAATATATTATTTGTTAGATACTCAAATGAGGATGAAAGATGCCTCTCACCATCAACATTTGCCTGTGAATTCTCCTGGGGCATTTCACTATAATTGTTTGAGACAATGTATAAGACTAGAGAGACCTCTTCTCAATCCACTGAGTGTGTCACTGGCCTTTTGAAGGGATGTCATCTTGAGGAGGGAGCAAGCTTGTTTTCTGCTGCTCCAGAGACTAGGACCCGGAGCAATGGATGCAAGCTCCAGGAAAAGAGATTCCAGCTCAACATTAGGAGGAACTTCCTGACAGTAAGGGCTGTTTGACAGTGGAACACACTCCTTCCTCGGAGATTATAGTGGAGTCTCCCTCCTTAGAGATCTTTAAACAGAGGCTGGCTGGCCATCTGTCAATGGGGATGCTTTGATTCTGTGTTCCTGCATGACAGAATGGGGTTGGACTGGATGGCCCTTGCGGTCTCTTCCAACTCTATAATTCTATGATTCTATGATTTAACTGACTTGTTGGTAAATCATACAGCTTACATGTGAACAGAGAGAGACAGTGCGGTATAGTGGTTTGAGTTTCGTATTCAGACTCTGGAGACCAGGGCTCAATTCCCTGCTTGACCATGAAATCCACTGGGTGACCTTGAGCAAGTCACATGCTCTCAGCCTCAGAAGAAGGCAATGGCAAATCTTCTCTGAACAAATCTTGCCAAGCAAGCCCCATTATACATTCACTTTAGGGTCACCATAAGTCAGAAATGACTTGAAGGCACACAACAAACAGCAATCTGTGAACAACCCGATTACAAGAACACAAGTATGGCTTGCAACAGTGCTGAGTGGTTATGTTAGTTTTTTCAGCCAGCCACTGTTGCAGGTTCCACGAGTGGAGTCTAAATGTCAACATGTGCATATGTCAGGACATCTAAAGTGTTGAAGACTCTCATAGGTTTGGCTTGCTCAGTTGCAGTACAGTGGTACCTCGGGTTACGAAATTAATTCGTTCCGCGGCTAATTTCGTAACCCGAAAAACCTTCGTAACCTGAATTGCCATAGGCGCTAATGGAAAAAATAGCTCTCTGCTGCCCTCCGGTGGCGGAAAATAGCGCCGAGGTTTTTTCGTAACCCGAAAAAACCTTCGTAAGCCGAAACAATAAATCCCTATGGGATTTTTTCGTATCCCGAAAAATTCGTAAGCTGGGTAATTCGTATCCCGGGGTACCACTGTACTCTGTTTTGTCTCTGTTTTCCCAGGATGACTATACATCCTCCTTTTCCAAGACATGTCCTACAGTTCAGCCTTCTGTCCAAGAGGAATTCCAGAATGTCCTCCATTTCGATCACACCTAAGAAGGATGAATTTATGTTAGTGTTCTTAGCTCTTATTTTGTAAAGCCTTACATTTTTCTTGAATGTTCTACATTTTGCGGAGCTTTGTCCTCCTTTGTGGTTATGACATTTAGTCACCCTGTGTTTTCCCCGGATAATACTCTTCACATGCTGGATAAATCCATTATGGGAAGTCACTAGCAGGATTTCTTAAGCAGTAAACTCTGAGCTCCAGTGTTTCTATGAAAATACTTGATTGTATGTCACCATATCTTGCTTGGTGGGGGAACTTGCAGTAGGGCCTTTCTGATTCACACTTTTAATATCTGTGATATAAGAAATGTATTATCTTGACTAATTAGCGATCAGCCACCAGAAAGACTCATTCAGCAACCAGGCTAAGTAAAGCACAGAGCACAGTGCATGCTGATCTCAACTGGGATTTCTCTTGTGGCATGGTTAGCTGGGAAATAGACTACACAAGAAGAAATCTGTCTTGATAATTCCACTAAGCTTCCCTACATTTCTCAGCAGTTCTGAATGTACTTCTTGTTTCCGGTACATGGCAGCGGATTACCAATCATGTCCCCAGCTGCAGAGAGGTTTAGGATTTTAACAGAGTGACTAGCATGGAAGTCAAAAGACGGCTGGCAGCACAGTAAGTTCAACTGTACAGGAATGATGGAAACAGTCTATGTATCCTGATCATATTGGCAGAGGGGGAGAGAGAGTGAGGTGAATCAAAATATGGGCCCCCAGAATATTGTCTGATATAAAACTAATCTGTTTATTAGTTTATTTATTCATTTACTTTACACTTTTGTTAATCTGATGATGGCTATCACAACCTGATGGCAGCAGCAGTAGTATCGTAGTTGAGAAAATGCTATGTAATTTTGTGGGAATTGTGAGACTATAGCGATGGCATTATACTGCAGAGCAATTTGTCATTGGGTGAGGATGGGAGAGTAATAACAAATAGACAAGGAGCATCAAATCATCCAGAATGTGACACATACCTATCAACCATCTTACATTATGAGGTGCATTTCACATTTCTTTTCATTTTCTAAAATATATCCTGTCTTGCCTCATGTTTGTGCAAAATCCTGTCATTAACTTTTGCTTCTACTGCCCCAGCCTATGCATATGTGTAAAGACAGAGATAACTTTGCAAAATCCAGAGTTCCCCGTGACTGATGGCCATGGTTCATAATCCTATACCCCATGAATTACAATGCCTCATTGAAATGTCTGGCCTTTTCTAGGACTTAGTCTTTTGATACATGGATTTAATCAGTTCAATATCAATATATTAGTGGCTTTAAAATAGTACAATAGGAAGCAGTAGGTTTTAAGTTCTGATTTCTGACATCAGCAGTTTAATCAAAAGATTGCTCGTCTCTACCAGTTTCTCCAAACTTTGCTTACAGTTTTAGAACCTCAAAACTTTAATATGCGTTGCATTTTTAATAAAGGTTTTTTGCCCTATATATTAGCAGATTGTGCACCTCTATTCCACTGTAGGATTTTGCTGCCTGTGACAATATATTATATCAGACAACCTAAACTGAAGCAGGAATATCCATGCCCAACAAACATTTCTGTGATGCTCAGTTATCTGTATACAATCTAGCTCTTTAATTCCCTGCAAATTAGTACAACACTTTCTACATTTTCTGAATAAAGCAAATGTAAAGTTGTGTATTTTCCTATCCCAAAGGATATGTATTTGGAAAACTGTGTTTATTTATTTATTATTATATTTGTTTCTTTTTGCACATTTTCCTCCCAAGACTGCATCCAGAGTTCCAGTAGAAGTCTGCCATTTGAAACATGCAATGTTAATATTGCATTTGCATTTCTATTCACTGTGCCTTTGCTTAATTTGGATAAATTCCATGAGACTTACCCTCCACTGCCTAGCTGTTTTGTTGTTTACCTTTGATGTCTTTAAAGTGACTGCTGCTCAAGGTATTTTATTGGGCACAATGTAAACTATTCTTACCGCTCTCCAAATATTGTTGGACAGCAACCACCATCAGCCCTTGCCATCTCAGATTTTATTTGGTATCAGTTAGCCAGTTTGCTTTAGCAAGGAACTTAGAAACTCTGTGAGACCACTCTGGAATATGTTAACTTTCATACTGACAAGTTAATACTTGTACCTGAACAAGTACCTGCATTGCTGCACTACAGAACACTTTTTAAAAATATTGAGAGAATGTGAATTCCAGCTCACATGCCAGAAAACTCAATGCCTGTAATTGCTTGCATACATAACAGTTGTCAAAGACTAAAATGGAAAATTAATTTCTTTACTCAGACAATTAGAATTGCTGATTTTGTTGCTAGCATGCCATCAACAGGAAGGCAAGAAAAATGATTGGTTGGTTTCATTTTTTTTTTAAAAAAAGCTCAGTTTCCTGGAAATAAGCTCTGTTGAACTCAGGAGGACTAATAGTTTGTAGATGCTTAAGACTGTGATGTAAAAAAAGCACCCTGCAGTGTGCTTTTTCTGTTTTCAGTTTTAGCCTTTAACATTCCTATTCTTGAAACACTGCCGTTTGAAAATAAGACGCCAACAGGGCAAGCTTATGTACCGATTTACTCAAAAGCAAGCCCTGTGACACTGAATAGGATTTACTCTCAAGTAAGCATGTATATGATTGCAACCTAATTTTCTTATTCAGATATGTAAAAAGATAAAGGGAGCACATTGTCCTCCAAAAATGGGTCACAAAGTTCTTCATACACACAGAGGTTTGCATACTCTACTGATGTGAACCATTCAATGGCAGTGTGGTTTTATTTTTATTTTTTTCTCCCCAATTTATAAATATACAGAAAAGGAGCGCATTTGTTTTCTATCCATTCATACTAATTCAGGTCCCAGTTATTATACTGAAAAGAGAGAAACCTAACTACTACATACATGAAGGTTTGATTGATTGAGAACATTACTTGTGGTTATTGTTTTCCCTGTAGATTTGAAGCCTGAGTCAGTTCAATCAATAAATGCACCAATATTAATAGGAAGGCAAAGCACTCTGCCTGGAAACCCGACGTTATCCTCTGCAAGGAAGCCTGGGGAGTGCTGGGAACTCACTCAGCAACCGCATCTGCTGATTCCTTGAAATTTTCTACAGATGAATATTCACAGACCTTTAGCTCAAGATGCTAAAGGCCACAGCTGCAGTCCTGTGCATAGCTAAAGCTGCTCAAAACTCACAGAAATCAATGGAAGTTAAACCCATGCTGGTGCGGGATCGCAATCCACACGTTCTTCATATGAGATCGTACACACAGTGACTCAACAATATTTATACACAAATGTATGAATATTTTACCAGAAGAAGACATTTTGGATTAAATTCTTTTTAACATGTGGCAGAAGACCAAAAATAAATAAATGAATAAATAAATAAATAAATAAAAATAGCCATATTTGCTAATGTAATTTAAATTCATTTAAATGAAATTCATACATCCAGCTGTTGAACGTGCTTGATTTTAAGCAGATAACCTGTCACTTCTTAGAATTTTAACAAGAGTGTTTAACCGTAGGATTAGGGCAATTGGGGGGCTAGTTTTTTTTACACCACCAAAGGCTACAAAAACTCTTAAAGTACATGTTTCAGGGTCATATAGTAAAATATACTTGACAACATGCTAGGAATTAGATATGGTATGAGACTATCTTTCTCCAATGCCTTTACTGGCAGCATTTGTGGGTCACAGGAACTAGACAGTATAATATTTTGTGTACAAGGGAAAATACGAGCTTCTCTCCACACTTCTGGACTGCTGAGGTTGTTTAATACATACTGATGACCAGTTCATGTTATAAAGCCAGGAAGACACACCACACCTAGCAGAGTATAAACGGTAACCCATGCTCTCCTAGAATGTGTGTATGGCATGAGAGGGGAGAAAAGCATATTTAATCTGGCCACAAAGAGAGGGTAGGTAGGGGATTCTTGCATTTTTTGAGCACATTGGTAAGAAACAGTTGCTTCAGTTTAATGTTGTCTAGCATTTTGTCTAGCATTTCCTGTCACTTTTCTTGTTCAGTTTGTATATCTAGAGTCACTGTGACATAGTGGTTTGAATGTTGAACTACAACTCTGAAGATTAGGTTCTGATTCCCAACTTGGCCATGAAATCCAGTGTATGATCTTGGGCAAGTCACATTCTTTCAGCTCAGGGGAAGGAAATGACAATGTTGTTGTTGTTTCCCTTCAAGTCATTTCAAACTTATGTTGATCCTAAGGCAAACCTATCATAGGGGTATCTTGGCAAGATTTATTCAGAGGGGGTTTGCCTTACCATCCTCTAAGGCTGAGAGATTGTGACTTGCCCAAGGTCACCCAGTGGGTTTACATAGACGAGCCATGATTCAAACCCTGGTCTCCAGAGTCATAGTCCAATGCTCAAGCCACTACACATGCTGGACAATATTTAACAAAAGTCATCTCTCTACTCCAAAATACCTAAATACAAACAAAACCCAAAGTAAATCCTGTAATTATCAGTCCAATAAAATTAATCAAATAATTAGCAATATTATACAGCAAGGTGCTCTGTGGCCTTATAAATTTATTACTTGTTAGTCTTCAAGGTACAAGATTTTGTTGATTTTGCTATAAGATGGCTAGCACTTGACAAACATTTTGGAGAATGAAGTAGTAAAATGGTCTATGTCAAACTTAAGCTGATGGGGACATTTTACTTATTTATTTATTGTTCCTGTCCACATACATCCTCCCCACACTCAGAGGTCTAACACAGGGGAGGAAAATCAGTTTGATCTAGAACTTTTCTCACTTGTATACCACCATTTTGTTTCTACTTCCACAGAGTCACTCTCACAGATCCATAAGACATTTTTAGCAAAATGAAACAAACCAGATAAGCTGCTATTCATCTGGCTGCTGGTAGGAAGATAGATACTGAATGATGACAATAGATAGATAATTGAGATTTCTACTATCAGTCTATTATTTCTCATTTCTATGTATGGTTGTGAAAGCTGGACATTGAAAAAAGCTGATACAGTTCCAGTCTCCCTTATCCAAAATGCTTGGGACAAGAAGTGTTTTGGATTTCAGAGTTTTTCAGATTTTAGAATATTTGCATATACATAATGAGGTATCTTAGGGATGGGACCCAAATCTAAACGTGACATTCATTTATGATTTGCACACACCTAATACGCATAGCCTGAAGGTAATTTTATACACAATTTTTGATTTTGATTTTGATTTCTTGACATAAAACCAAGTTTGTACATTCAACTATCAGAAAGCAAAGGTATTACTATATCAGCCACCCACGTGGGCAATATTGGAATATTTTAGATTCCAGAATTCCAGATAAGGGATACTCAACCTGTAGGAAGAAAATCAACTCATTTGAGATGTGATGCTGGAGAAGAATTTTGTGAATACTGTGGACTGTTAAAAAGACCAATAAATGGGTCCTAAAGCAAATCAGGCCCAAACTCTCCTTAGAAGCAAAGATGACGAAACTGGTTGTACTTCAACCACATCATAAGATGTGACTCACTAGAAAAGGCAATAATGCTTGGTAAAGTTGAAGGCAATAGGAAGAGAAGAAGACTGCATACCAGATGCATAGGTTCAGTCACTGAAGCGATTGCCATGAATTTGCAAGACATGTACAAGGTGCCTGAGATCTCTCATTCATAAGGTCCCCATAGGTCAAAATTGACTTGAAGGCAGTTAACAACAAAGTAAATAGAGTCATTAACACATCATTCAAAAACTGGGATCCCCCCCCCCCATTTTTCAAATTGAAGTGGAAATAGTTCAGTAGAACACATATAGAGCAAACCTTCCTTTTCAGGCTTGGTAGAATTATATGGTTGGATCTACCTTTCACTTTGATTTACATCAAACTGCTCTGGCTTCTCTGGGAACAGTAACAAAATTACAACATATCTAAATGAACATGAATTAGGGGAAAAAACACCTAACTAGACATAACAAAGAAAGGCAATTAATGTTTCTGTAGGAAATAATTAGAACAAAAAATATGGCAGGGGGACAAAATTGTGTGGATCTCATTCCTTTTATACTGAGTTCTTTGGAGCTGTAGATGGTAGATAAAAGATAGAAAGGCTGTGAATTTTAATGTATGAGGCTGCAGTCACATTTTCATAAAAGGGGTGCTGTAGAAAATAAAGGGTTTTAAAACATAGTGCATTTAGTAATTCTAATATCATTACTGAGCCAGCATGGTATAGTGGTTTGAGCATTAGACTGTAACTCTGTTGCCCATGATTTGAATTCCCAGTCAGCCATGGAAGCCCACTGCATGACCTTGGCCAAGTCACATTCTCTCAGCCTGAGAAGAAGGCAATGGTAAACTTCCTCCAAGTGCAGACTTGGAAAAGAGAGATAAACAAACCTTCAAGATGCCCAAGTACCCAGTTCAGTTCCTGGTCATGTATTACTGGTTTGTACATAACATTGTTGTTTTTGTTGTTGTGCGTCTTCAAGTCATTTCCAAGTTATGGCGACTCTAAGGCAAACCTATCATGGGGTTTTCTGGGGCTGAGAGTGTGTTACTCACCCAAGGTCACCCAGTGGGTTTCTATAGCTGACCGGGGAATCGAACCTTGATCTCCAGAGTCATAGTTCAGTGTTCAAACCGCTTCACCACACATTGCCTTTCATAAATTAGCAGAATAGGTTTTTTTAAAAAAACAACACTGGATACCCTTTTCATAGGCTGGAAAAAAATGATATACATAAACCATCTTTTCCCTGCTCACAGATAATCATGTCTCTGCTGGATAATGAAATGAAAAGGAATTAAATTGTAGGGCAATAGTTCACACTGATACTGCTGAGGGAGCAGAGAGAACCATCTTGTAGGCCTGTGATGAATCACCTGTGCTTATAGGAAATGGACAGGGGTATAATTAACAAGTGAATTCTTGCATGTCAGCACAACAGAAGAAAGTTCGCTCTCAAGCTGAAGCCAAAACCAGGCAGCTGACCAAAGTACACAGACCTGGACATCTTCAATGCAAGTGCACAGCCTTTCCTTGTGAACTACACCTTTTTTGCAAGTACCCCTCTTATTTGGATTCAAATTACTGAATAGTCAAATGGGATTTCTGAAGCAGAAGATGATAGCACTCAGGCTATACGCTGGGGTTTGGTTCCAAGATCCCCTGTGGATAACAAAATCCATGTATGCTCAAGTCCCATTAAATATAATGACATAGCAAAATGGTGTCCTTTATAAAAAAAAAAATGGAAAATCAAGGTTTGATATTTGAAATTTATACTTTTTTAGAACATTTTCAAACCGTGGATTGGATTGCTTGACTCCGTTGTATAAAAAATCCATGTGTAAGAAAGGCCGACTGTGTATACATATTTTAAAAGTACAGGAGTATCTACTGCTAAATCTAGCAACTGCTCTAGTTAGTTCTTTTTGTAAGTTATTGTTCCATTCAGTCTTTGTTAGTGTCGCTTCATCGGATAGTGCGAACTTTTACATCATCAGAGAGGATAGGACACAGGGACTGGAATCCTATTGGTAACATATATGTACATAATGTGGAGTAACATCTGTGTGTCCTTTATTTGGATGTTGCAAAAAAGGCATTCAGTACAGTGGGCCCTTGGTATCTGCCAGGGTTTGGTTCCAGGACTCCCCATGGATACCAAAATCTGTGTTTGCTCAAGTCCCGTTAAATACAATGGATAGTAAAATGGTGTCCCTTATATAAAATGGCAAAATCAAGGTTTGTTATTTTAAATTGATATATTTTAAAAATATTTTCAAGTTGTGGATGCTTGAAACCTTAGATAAAGAGTCCATGGTTACTGAGGACCAAGTGTACCTCCTTGTACAATAGCTATTGCCCACTCCACTTCCAAGCACCAGAGCAAGCTGTTGTTGCTCTTTCCCATGGCAGTGGGGGGGGTAGGGGTCAGAACTCATTATGGGAGCATCTGGCTGTAGTTATGAAGTCAAGAATAGAGATGAGGTTGTCCTTTTGGATCTTCAGTGAGACACCACCTGGACACCACTCCCTTGGTCCCCATTGCTAAATGGCCTTGGCAGTGGACTCCAGCACTAGGAAGTTGCTTTAATCTTTGAGAACCCCTGGAGAACAGGAGAAGTCCTAGCAGACTGGAGGAGGGCAAATATTGTCCCCATCTTCAAAAAATTTGGGTGGAGGAGTAGGATCCCAACAATTATCATTCAATTAGTTTGACATCAATACCACGAAAGATTCTAGAACAGATCGTTAAACAGGGAGTCTGTGAACATTTAGAAGGGAATGTCATAATCACAAAACTCAATATGAGTTTCTGACAAACAAGTCATGCTTGACTAATCTGATCTTTTGTTTCTTTAAAAAAAAATTACCAGCTTGGTAGACAAAGGGAATGCTGTGGATATAGTATAACTTGATTTCAGTAAGGCCTTTGACAAGGTCCCCCCATGATATTCTTGCAGACAAACTGGTAAATTGTGGATTAGACAATGTGACTGTTAGATGGATTTGTAATTAGTTGACCAGTTGATAGATAATATAGTTTATCATAGGTTTATATAGCGAAGATCAGGGAAATCCTCAGATCTAGATATTGGAAAAGGGAAGAATAAAGTGGGAAATTAGCAAGTGAGAAAGGATAAGGGCAAGTAAAAGAGTGTAGGAAGTGGAAAGGGAGGTAAGAAAGAGAGAGAATAAGAAGGAGTAAGCAGGGGAGAAAGAGTTTAAAGAAATAGAAGGGGAAGCTAGAAGAAAAGAAGAAGGTTAGAAAGGAAAGAAAAAAGAAAGTCAAATTAACTAATCAATTTTATTGATTTTATATAGCAATATAACAAATCAAAGTATATTTTAGATTTATTAAGTATGTATAGAAATAGGTATGTATGTTTGTCTATGTCTTTAATGTTTAAATATGTTTGCATATTGTTTATATATTCAATAAATTGTTGTTGTTGTTGTTGTTAGAGAAGTGACCAGTGGGGTCCCACAGGGTTCTGTCCTGGGCCCAGTGCTATTCAACATCTTTATCAATTATTTGGATGAAGGAATAATATCTATGTCTTGAATGTTTAAATATGTTTGTGTATTTGGACTGGATGGCCCTTGTGGTCTCTTCCAACTTGGAGACTTGGAGCAACACTGAACTGCGTAGGCAGAGTGTGAAGATCGGACTGCACCATGTAAGATTTGGGCACATTATCTCTCCCTGGTTGGCCCTATGTTTGTACAGTTTAGGAATGTCTTTTGGACAAATTTCTCCCAAACCTAGCAAAAGAAGATACCCAAATGTACTTGGTATATTTGCATATGCTAATACTTACTGCATCCCTGAATGAAGGATTAAGAGCTTTAAAGCTTACTCATCCTGGCCATGCTAGCCTAACTATCCAAGAAACATATGTTAAGTTTTCTTTACTTTATATGAGCCCTGGTGGTGCATTGGTGAAATGCCTGTACTACAGCCACTCACTCAAAACTATAAGGTTGCAAGTTCAAGACCAGCAAAAGGGCTCAAGCTCGACTCAGGCTTGCATCCTTCCAAGGTCGCTAAAATGAGTTCCCAGATTGTTGGGGGCAAATTAGCTTACAGTTGTAAACCGCTTAGACACTGCTTAGGACAGTGGTATGAAGCGATATATAAATGAAGCTTGTTTGTTTGTTTATATGTTACCAGGTCCCTTTCAATCAATAAATTGCACATCTTCCCTTTAAGTGCAACTTTACAGTTCAACATACACGAAACAGTCTTATATTAAGGAAGGGTTGCAGTTTTCCATTCAGGACCACTGGTTACATGCAACAAAGTACTACTAGTGCCAGATCAAAGCCAACAAAGGTGGGTTACAGACCGCCGAAACGCGGCGGTCTGCTGCCGCCGCTGGTTGCTGCATCCGGGAACCGCAGCAGCCAAACGGCGCAGTTCCCGGACGCAGCAAAGAAGGAGCGCAAAAATCACACTCCTTCTTGATCCCTGGAAGAGACGCCTTGAGGCGCTAGTCGCGCACTCGCGGCGTCACTTCCGGGGCGCGACGTGCAGACGCAGAGCGTCCGCTACGTCAATATGGCGGCGGCCGTGTGGAACGGCCACTGCCATTTGTTATGGACTCTGTCCGTAATAGGAGTAGGGGCGCCTGGAAGAGATGCCCCTTTTCCAAAATGGGACGTCCTAAGGATGTCCCTTATAGCGGTGTGTAACGCGCCAACGTTAGATAGGGAAGAGAGAGGTCCTCTATATGCAGACCGCTCTGCCACATGACAAATGCCTATACTCTGTTATAATTCAACAGTGCCCTCTAGAGCATCTGACACATTCAGTAGCCTGCTGACCACCCTGAATAAGAATAAGCATAATCATGTGCTTTATCTTTGACTTCTATGTACCTTCAAGTCATTTCTGGCTTATGCTGACCTTAAGGTGAACCTATAATGGGTTTTTCTTGGCAAGATTTGTTGTGAAGGGGTTTGACTTTACTTTCCTCTAAGCCTGAGAGAGAGTGATTTTCCCAAAGTCACCCAGTGGGTTTCCATGGCTGACCAGGGAGGGATTCATGACAACCAAATACAGTGGTGCCTCGGGTTACGAAATTAATTCGTAACGCGGCCGCTTTCGTAACCCGAAAAGCCTTCGTAAGCCGAATTGCCATAGGCGCTAATGGGGAAAAGCCGCGATTCCGTGCGAAAAAGCCGAAAAAAGCACCAAAAGTTTTTTCGTAACCCGAAAAAACATTCGTAACCCGAAACAATAATTCCCTATGGGATTTTTTCGTATCCCGAAAATTTCGTAACCTGGGTATTTCGTATCCCGAGGTACCACTGTACAGGGATTCGAATCAGTCATCTTCTGAGGTTAAGAAGTGTGACTTGCTCAAGGTCACCCAGTGGGTTGACATTACAACTACACCACGCTGCCTGTCACTTATTATCGTAGTATCTTTGAATACACATTCAAATCTTAAACTTTTTTTTTAATGAACAGATCTACTGTTTAAGTGAAATAGAATTTAGAGACTAAAGTTTAGGATCTTAAGGAAGGTGGGTTCAGCCACTAGATAATTTTCTGATTTGCTGGCCAGACAACCAACACCAGAATTGAAGATTACTGCATGACTAGACAAGAGAATAATCTATTTCTGCGGAGACACAGATTCCTGTAAATGGAATAGTCTGATCGCTTCTGAAAGGTGGTTATAATAGCATTTAATCAGACAGCCAAATTATCTCTCCCAGAACATCTTTCTTCTCTGCAATTAACTCTGCATGTGATCTGGACACTCAGGACCTTATCGCACACAGAAACGTAAACGTTCTAGGGACGGGAGGAGGACTCTCGTGTGCGCGCGCGACCTCCCAAAAACGGATTTTATCGCACACGCAAAAGTCCTCCAAGAGGCCCCGTTCCGTCCCCCGTCGCGCACCCGTTCGTGTCCAGTCCTGACAAGCGCCATTTTTTGCTGACGGAAGGTAATCCGTCAGGCAAAAATCATGCCCGTCAGGACTGGACGTGAACGGGTGCACGACGGGGGACGGAACAGGGCCTCTTGGAGGACTTTTGCGTGTGCGATAAAATCCGTTTTTGGGAGGTCGCGCGCGCACACGAGAGTCCTCCTCCCGTCCCTAGAACGTTTATGTTAATTTGGAATTCTGTGGCTGTGATTGCTATCTTCCCCCTTTTTGCCCCTTTCCTCATCCCCCAAATAAACTCCTTTTTTATATTTGATATCTGGGTATGTTGTTTCATGACGGGAGCGGGTAAGGGATTTCTCACTAAACTTTCCATGTGTGAAATTGTAAGACTATCCTTTGTGCTGTTAGGACTTTCACAAGGTTTTTGTTAAGGGCTGTATTGTGGGAAAGGAAATCCAAAGTGCCTTTCTTTTTATCCCCCACTCACACCCCCTGCTAGGCTGAAGGAAGGGAATGTTAGTAAAAGGGCTTAGAACTTCCCAGCTGAACAAACTAGGATGTGCCAGAAGTTTCAGTCTGGTGGCGGCAACCTACAAGTCATTCTTAGAGGTGGGGGGCAAAGGAAGGATCTACCAGCAGAGAAAGTAATCCTTGCTCCCAGAATGTGTATGTGTGAATTCCAGTTATCATGACCCCATTATTTTATAGGGTTTTCTTGTTGTTTGTTTGTTGTTGTGTGCCTCCAAGTTGTTTCTGGCTTATGGTGACCCTAAGGTGAACCTATAATGTGGTTTTCTTGGCAAGTTTCTTCAGAGGGAGTTTGCCAGTGACATCCTCTGAGGCTGAGAGAGTGTGACTTAGAATCACAGAATCATAGAATCCTAGAGTTGGAAGAGATTGCAAGGGCCATCCAGTCCAACCTCTTTCTGTCATGCAGGAACTCTCAATCAAAGCATCATTGCAGCAATGCAGCCTACCACTTTTCACCCATAGCTTTGGAATCCAGCCTCTCCTTCCTGCCCAAGCTCTGTACAGTTTTCTGTATTCATATTGCAGAATTGTGGTTAGTACTATCATAATGCAAAAGGAAAACTTTCCTTTGAGAAAGCTACCATTGGTATAAGACTCAAAAGTACTCCTTGATTTGGTGCCCAGATCTGAAAACAAAATATTTTCAGTGAATTTATTCTCTAGGTAGAGAGATTTAGCTAAAGCACCCGCAAACTCTCTACCTAATTATTGAGCATCCAGCATTTTTTGTTGTTGCTATTGGGTGCCTTCAAGTCATTTCTGATCTGTGACAATCCCATCCTGGGGTTTTCTTGGCATGTTCCTTCAGAGGGGGGTTGCCATTGCCATCCACTGAGGCTATGAGTTATGCAAGTTCAACCAGTGGCTTTCATGGCCGAGCTTGGGATCAAACCTTGGCCTCCAGAGTCCAACACTCAAACCACTATGCCATGCTGGCTCATTCCAAGCAGAAAAAAACTTGTTCTATGTGTCCTTCCCTCGATATGTGAATACGCCATCAAAAGATTGTGCTGCCATTTTTATTTTATTTAATTTATTTAATTTAAAACCATTGGGAGAGGTTGTCCAGAGTTTTGGGGTGCGGTGTCATCAATATGCAGATGACACCCAACTCTACTACTCCTTCCCACCCCAAGCCAAGGAGGCTGTCCTGGTCCTAAACCAGTGTCTGTCTTCAGTAATGGACTGGATGAAGGCAAACAAGTTGAAACTTAATCCAGACAAGACAGAGGTGCTCCTGGTCAGTCAGAAGGCAGGTCAGGGAATAGGGATCCAGCCTGTGTTAGATGGGGTCACACTCCCCCTGAAGACACAGGTTCACAGTTTGGGGGTACTCTTGGACTCAGCTTTGAACCTGGAGGCCCAGGTCTCCGTGGGGACCAGGAGTGCTTTTGCACATTTAGAACTTGTGCGCCAGCTGCGCCCGTTCCTTGAGAAGCCAGATTTGGCCATGGTGGTACATGCCTTGGTTACATCCCATTTGGGCTACTCTACATGGGGCTACAATTGAAAAGAGTTTGGAAAATTCAGCTGGTTCAAAGAGCTGCTGCCAGGCTGTTAACAGGGGCAGATTACAGAGACCATACAATGCCCCTGAAACAGCTTCATTGGCTGCCAGTTTGTTTCCGGGCATAATTCAAGGTGCTGGTTATTACCTATAAAGCCCTACATGGCTCAGGTCCACACTATTTGGCAGACCGTTTCTCCTGGTATGAACAGGCCCGGACTCTGAGATCCTCTGGTAAAGCCCTTCTTTCCATCCCAACACCATCACAAACACGGTTGGTGGGGACATGAGGGAGGGCCTTCTTAGTGGCTGCCCCTAGACTCTGGAACTCTCTGATCTCCCAGGGAATAGGTCAGAACGGCTCCCTCCTTGATGGCCTTCCACTGGCAGGTGAAGACCTACGTATTCACACAGGCGTTTAAGGAATTGCTATAAGGACAGGCTGGGATGTTGGACCAGTTTAAAATTTCTATTTAATGTACATTTTTAAAAATGTTTTTAATTGTACTGTTTTTTAAAGCTGTGAAGCCGCTCTGAATCCCAGTCCTGGGAAAAGAGCGGGATATAAGTAAATAAATAAATAAATAAAATACATTTATTTGAGAAATAAAATGCATGCTAGTCATCTGGGTTTATACCCACAAAATCTCATACTAAATAATAATAATAATAATAATAATAATTATTATTATTATTATTATTATTATTATTATTAAGCTTTATTTATATAGTGCTGTAAATTTACACAGTGGTGTATATACAATAAATTAAAATAGATAAAATAAACCTGCCTATGGCATACATTCTACAAAAATAATTAAATATAATACTGTATTTTCCAGCGTATAAGACGACTGGGTGTATAAGATGATCCCCAACTTTTCCAGTTAAAATATAGAGTTTGGGATATACTCGCCGTATAAGATTACCCCTCTTCCAACACACACCAAATAAAAATGTAAAAAACATCAGATTTGATTTCAATATGGTAATTTTAATTCAAAGGCTTATGACATGCAGATATTTAACAGGAAAACTTATTGTATACAAAGCCTGCTTGGATTGGTCAGCTCTCCCTGCCTGCCCAGCCCTCCCTGTCTCCAAGACTATCAGAGCGGTATTGCAAACATACCCCGGGTTTACTGGACACCTGCAGCTTGTTCTGCCCTTCAGTTACATATGCGGTGACTGCAGATTCTCCAGTCCGGCTCAGAAGTTTCTGCACCTGCCCTATAAGATGACACCCGGCGTATAAGACGACCCCCAACTTTTGAGAAGATTTTCCTGGGTTAAAAAGTAGTCTTATACGCCAGAAAATACAGTACATATTAGTACATGTTAACATTCAATAAAATAAGGCAGACAACAAATTAAAATAACATTAGAGGAAAATAAATATCAGATAATCTTAAAGGTGCAGACATATTCCTCCTCCCCGCCCCTTCTTCCTTTTTATGCTGCAAGAGACAACACAACTACTTCTCTGATAGCTAGCTGTCAGTGTGATCACAATTTATTTTCTTTCTTTATTGGGAAGACAGGAGTGCAGTTTATCTTCAATGCAGAGAGAGAATAAGAGAGAGAGAGAGAGAAAAACTTTTCATTGCACTAGAAATATCAAATCCAAACCAGTCCAGGCTACCCAGATCAAAAATGAGATAATTATGTGGCTTTTAACATAACAGTGGGCTTTTCCGCAGGAACTGACTCTGTTGAGATACTCTTTGTACAGTCTCACCTTGCAGTTCATCAATCTCCTCTGCTATCTTTTCTTCCAATTGTTTTGGCTACAACTATCACAGTCCTTTAGCATTGGCTGGGTTGTTTCGGGGGAGCTGAACCCCAAAACATCTGGGTGACTGTAGTTACAGTGTCCAACATTTCATAGATGAAAGCTGGAACACATGTGGTCAAGAAATATCAGAGGAGTTTATCACACAGGATAGATCCCACTCAGAAACTTGAGTTAAAGTGGGGGGGGGGGGGGGGAAATTGACACAACATTTGGGGTTAACCTAAACAAAAATCAGAAATAACCCGCGAAAGCGGGTAGTTTTTCCGACGACATTTGCTTCAATGAGAAATAATGTGACATTAATCTGAATGCAAAGTCAACAAAATCCATTCTGTTTTACTTTTGGGAACTTCCTGAAAGTAAAAAGGAGTGGTTTTTGTTGACTTTATGTTTGGATTAATGTTGCGTTATTTCTCATTGATGCAAATGCGTCTGAAAAACAACCTGTAAAAGTGGATTTTAAAATCCTGTTGCTGCATGGGATTTAATCAGTTTGCCCACTATTTGCCTCCATGTGATAACTGAGGAAAAACACACAGACTAGAAGAGGCTGCATCATTTGGTTTTTGCTGGAACCTACAGAGAAGGGCAAGATTCTGCCTCCTTCTTTCCTCCCCTCCCTGCTGAGTTAATTGAATACAAACTGCTTTTGCACTTTGAACTCAGTTTGCAGCAATAGCAGTAAGCTAAGGACAAAGCCAGAAGGACAGAAGACCTGGGATATTTTAAAAACAGCTGAAAAAGTAGGATGAGAGACGGTTAATAAGGATTGTCCCTGTCAGATTAGGACATATGTGAAGTTTCCCCACCTATGAACCATCACAACTCTGCCCATCTTCTAAAGTGCCACTAGACGAAACTTTCATGGATCAGTTGCCCTGCCTTGTTTACCAAACTGGGGAGAGGCAGGCATCTTCCAACCATCCCCTAGTTTTCTCATTGCTTCTCATGCTTTTTTTATTATTATTTCCACAAAAAAAATCAGTTAAGGACACAAAATGATGCTCTAGGAAACAAAGAGGAGTAATCTCAAAGTTTGTGGCATCATGCAGAACCACGAAAATCACTGGTTGCATTTATAATTCATGCTAAGCCACATCTTATTTTAACTAGGATTTATTGCTTTAACCAAGAATTTTCCTACCGACCACCAAACAAACCATACTTCCGTTTTCTAATTTCTGATTTTTCTTCTCCCTTTTGTCAACTTTTGTTTCAGGTGACAGGGAACAAGTCTGGGGAAAACCACAGCTAACATAATCACAAATCATGGATTAACCAAACCTGAGTTAATGGCAACCACAAGCCATGGCTTATAACTGTGGTTTGCAGCTATGTAGCAAACCATGGTTTATTTACAGGAACAGCATGCCAGATTCAGAAAACAACAGCCTAGTTTACCATTCATGTGTTGAGCTAGCCAGTGTCTTTAATCTGCCATTGCTCTGTGGCATGGAATTTAGATTAACATGTTCACCCCACCAAGCTTCAAAAAATCCAGTCATGCATGCATTTGTGAAAGACAACTTTTGTTTCAATAAAAGTAAAATAAAATGAACATTGAACGTCTCTGAAAGACCTTTATTTAACATTTATGTTATTAAATTTGAAAACAATTGAGTGTACCTGATGCATGACTTCATTTTGGCACAGCTGCTAGAACAATAGGGGCTTAGGACAGAAAGACACGGCAAACAAATCCTAAACATTGTTTCTAATCTATCCTGCCCACCCTGAGAGAATAGAGGCAGCTGCCTCTGGTTTATAGTTCAACAGTACTTGACTATCTTATCTACCAACAGGGTATCGTTATGGGCCCCATAAAGTATAGAATGATAACATCTGCCAAAAGTAATTGTTCCCTCAACTGGTGTTATTGTAGTTGTTTACTATGCATGCTTAGATGCACTCCTAGCACAAGAATGACCAACTGCCTGCCAGTGAGCTGGATCTAGTCCGTGGAGGAGTTTTGTTCAGCCTTTAGTAGCTTTTCCACATTTTAAATCAAGACAAAAAACAATTCTCTACAATTAGACTTGTTAAGAAACATCTATTTCTAAACGTTGCTAGAAGAAAATGTTTTGTTTCATTCAGTCTCTCTTTGGGCTTTACGTCTAAGTAACTGGGGCCAAATTCAAGTACTCATTAAATACTATTTTAGTTTTAAATGGATAAAGCAGCACTAACTTTGTTATAGAAATGGAGCAGTTCTGGGTCCCCAAAACCATAGTTATAAGAAGAGAACAGGCCCCCAATAAAACAGAATAATACTATGTTGCACATATTTTAGCCCTTTACAGAGCATAGCCCTAAGAAACAGCCCAAGTGATACTATCCAAGCTGAAACTCTAAACTCCTTCCAGCTATAGATGTTAGAAATTATTTAGGATAAGTTCAGCCAAAGAGCAGCCTGTGACCCCCAGGGCAGCCTGGGGATAAATAAAAAAGCCAAGAACGTTTTTATCTGCTTGTCTCAAAATGCTGTAAATTGTCCTTGGGGGCATTTTCTCCATGCTTTTTGGCTCCCCAGGCAATTTGGGGTCCAGAAGAGGCCTTTTTTTGAAACAAGGAGTGACTTCTACTCCGTGTTGTTCAAAAAGGCCTCCCCTTGACCTAAAATAGTCCAGTGCATGCAAACAAGGTGAAAATGCTCCCCATGCACCCTAGAGGCACTTTTGAAATATGGAGGGGCAATTTTTATTCGTGCGTTTATTTATTTTTGCAGGGGATGCAGTAGGGTAGTGCAATCCTCCAAGGTCCCCAGAGAGTAGGGGCTAATGCAGCCTCCTAGCCTCCCACGGTTGCCAACCCCAGTTTTAGGAGCATTTGCCCCCTAGTTTAACTTTATGCCAGCACTGAAGCTGCATCTCTGGACTGGGGAGGTTTGGAGCTATCACAGCTCAGTCTTACATCACCTCATCCAATTTCTTCTCTGCCCCATTTTTTAATTTTTAGCCTGAAGTTCTGCCTGAAGATTTGCTAGAATCCTGAGATCAACTGACAGAAGGCAATTTCTACTGACAGAAGATACTTGTGCTTCTTTCGAACCCACCCTTTGAATGAGATTTGCACTGTTAATCTTTTCTGAACAACTTAGCATGCATTATCTTAGAAATCCTTACAACAGGGAGGGGGACTTCTTTGGTTTCAGGATGGGTTCAGTTGAGGAATGAAGTCAGTAGGGGTGTCACTAGAGAGGTGCAGGGAGTGCAGACCACATTGGGTGACACATCAGGAGGTGTAAACCTGGTGTAGCAGTACACCAGGACTGGTGCAGCTGCTGAGTGAGTGAGAAAGGGCGTTGCTTCCTTTTCTGTAGTACCCACACCAGATCCTAAATAGCCAGTCCAAAAGACCCAGCACAGCTGACTAGCAATGGCCACTACTGGGGGAGGATGCTCTGGCTGGGTGCTGGCCTGCCAGCCAGGAGGAAGCAAGCAAAGCAGTGGGAGGGGGGCAGGGCACTCTGCTGCTGCCAACCATCCTCCCCCAGTCATTTTTGGACACCCAAACTGGATGCACAAACAGAAGTAATGCCACTGGATGTCAGGAATGGGAATACAGTATTCCAGTAGTGAACAGGCCTAGGGTGGAGGTGAGCAAAGTGCAGTCCATAAACGCATGTGGCTCTCAGAGGCTTCAAAGTCCAGCTCTTTAAGCTCCTATGAAGCCCCCTGCAGCCCCTCATTCCAGTTTCTTTTATTTACATTGGGCAAATGTTTGCCCTCAGCACAGAATGGCTCAAAACCACTGGAAGATGCACCAATTTCTCCCTGTCTTGCAAAATTCAGAAGTGGAACAACATCACTACCAGGGTTTTCAGGTGCATCAGTGCTGCTTGTTGGGGAAGGGATGGTGAGGGGGTCAAAAACTGCCCTGTACAGTTGCCAAGCCCTGGATTAGGGTCATGGGGGTTCGCCCAGAAAAAAATGGGGAAGGCCAGGTGTAAATATGATAGAGTCACCAGTAAATTACAGGACAGGGCTCCAGTACATCCTGATCTCTTTCTGAAATCCTTTCTTCCACACAGCTCTTAAATGTACCAGAACCTTGTCCTCTATTTGACCTGGCACCCTAAATTCTGACTAAAATGGACATTATCCTACCAAGATTAACAGTACATCCTTTTTCAATGCATGTCTACTTAAAAGTAGATTGCAATGCAATAGCTTTTGGGCATGTAAACCAGCACTCAGTTATGTGTAATACCTTACCAAAATGCAAAGAATGCAAGGCATGCCCATGTAATCACCCCCTTATTACCTAGATCGGCAGATAAGTGGGCTTGCCTGAAGTGACATAATGAACAAATTTATGGCAGAAGTAAGATTTGAATCAGAGCCAGTGCGGTTTTAGTGTTGGACTATGACGCTAGAGACCAGGGTTCAATTCCCTGCTCAGCCATGAAACACACTGGATAGCCTTGGGAAGTCACACATACTTAGCCTCACAGGAAGGCAATGGCACTGACAAACCTCCTCTGAACAAATTTTGCCAAGAAAACCCCACAATGGGGTTGTCTTAAGGCAGTCAGAAGTCAGAAACGACTTGAAGGCACACAACAGCAACAAAGATTGGGACCAAGGACTTCTTGGCTCACACTGCACAGTTTGCAGCTAATTAGATGTCACTCTGTCTACTCTAGTTGTGATTAGCATTGGACTAATTGAATACAGAGCGATTCAAACTGAGGGCTCTTTCACGCTACATAGACACATGGCTGTCACTGACTGAGCTCTCCTCCATGTATCACCCTGGCAAGTCTAGGAACAGAAATGTATACATGCCATCCAACATTCACAGATGAAAACTAGGACAACTGTGACAAGCAACATCAAAGTATGGTCAACATGACAAAAGATACTAATACAGAAGATTACCTAGGAAAGACCACAGCAGTTTGCTTTTGACTGAGCCTTCTGGGAAGGACAGGACTCTGCCCCCTCATCGTCTGAATTTGAGTGGAAACTACTTTTACACTTTGAAGTCAGTTTGCAGCAACTGAAGTAATCTGAGGAGAAAGCAAAAGTGGGAGGAGGAAAAGGTAACTAGGATATTGGCAAAGCGAATTTAAAAGTGGCGGGACAAAACATTTTAATTGGGAATGTCCCTGCCAAATCAGGACAACTGGAGGGGATCTGTATGATGCAATTCCTGTCCTCTGTGCTGGATTCTCAGAGGCATCCAGCTAGGCTCTAGGCACAGGATGCTGGAACAGATAGGCTTTTGGTCTGATCCAAAATAACTGTTCTTATGGCATTGTATCTAATGTTTCTTGACCCTAATTCTTTGCTAACTGCTGGTTCAGGGAACAGAGACATTAAATGTATTGATGCCACATCCCACGTATCTTTCCTTAGGCAATACCAGCAGGCTTCATAGAAGAGGCACAGCGGAAGCCACGCATTGCCTGTAATGGCTAGTTAGGCCCTACGCAAGTCTAAATTTGGCCATTTTGCTCTAACAAATGGATATTAAGTGATATATATAGTCCTGAGCAGAGCTGGTTTTCTGTTGCATGTTACTCCTCTTTTATGGTAGACTTTTATGTCTTGGGACTGGGATTTTTAAAGGAGCATTTTTACCCATATCAATCTGCCAAGAGCAAACTGGGAAATTTACTACAAACCCAAGAATCTCCAGTAACTGGACCTGTTAGTTCGGGTCTGGGGGAGGGGTCTGGGAATTGTTGTAAAAAAAATGAACTTTTCCAGTCTTTTCTTTTAACACAGAGCATCAAAACTGCCCTTGGCATTTATGTGGCCTGACAAAAATCTCAGAGAAAGGTCAAAGCCAAGAAACATCGACCACTGGAACAATTCCAGGGCAAAGTTGTACATTTTATTTCATTTGTCATTGTTCATAAAATGGATGCTGGAAATTATGTAGATCATTAAACTGGGTTGTTTCAAGAGCCCAACACATCCCTCTGGGTGGACAGACTTAATGTTTTAAGAGGAACTGCTATGCGAACAAGGAGGCAACAGAATAAACAGGAACAATATTTTTAAATATTTGGAAAAGACGTTTCTGGCTGGAAAAAACAGATTCCAGTTACTGTGGTGCTCAGGACTAGGACTATTATTAGATAAAGGAGATTATCTCATGAGGCTAAAAAAGTGCAATTTCCACAAAATAAAAGCATTTTTGACTGGTCCTTATCCATCCATCCTGCTGCTGCCTTGCATTCAGTTAGTTACTGTTGTGCACTTTTTCATTCACAGGCAAAACCTGTCAATAAGCTCTCAATGTCACTGCTACTCCATGACTATTTTAGTGCAGTAGCTCCTTTCTGGGGCAGTTTCACTTCCCAGACAGTCACGAGGTGTGAATGGGTAGTGATTCTGCTCCTCTGCCTCCTCCCCCTTGCAGTGATCCCAGCTATCAACACCTTTCACAAGCTGCTTGCTTGGGAATGTGCTTAGGGGATGATGTGGAGCAGAGCGACCCAAATGGTGAAGGGTATGGAAACCATGCCTTAGAAGGAGCATGTTTAGCCTGGAGAAGAGACAGTTAAGAAATGATATAATAGTCCTGTTTAAGTATTTGAAGGGATGTCATATTGAGGAGGGAGCAAGCTTGTTTTCTGCTGCTCCAGAGAACTTGACCTGGAACAATGGATTCAAATTAAAGGAAAAGAGATTCCACTTCAGCAGTCCAAATCACACTGCAGAAATAAATCATTTTGAGACAGCTTTAACTGCCCTCTTGAAGCTGGCCAGGGCTCCTGCCCCCCTCCTGAAGCACATTCACAAATCAGCCCTGTGCTCTGGGAAGAAACAGCAGACAAGCAATGCTGGCTGTCAACACCTCCTTCCCAAAACCAGCTGCTTCATGTGAATGTCCAGCCTGGCTAAACATTGAATACCTGGCACCCCAAAAGTGCTCCCCTGTCCCTGGTTTGGCAGTGCATAAAACAGATCAGGCAACCATGGGTCATCAAAATGCAATCATGGGGGAAAGTGTGATAAGAAATGATGCCAAACCAGTATGCTTTCATTGTTAAATTAGTGGGGTTGTGACGAGACACCAGTCTGCTGTGATAATCTCCAGAGTGAGACAGCTGCCTCAAGCAGCAGATGCTGGGGCAGGGAGGTGAGGAGTGGTAGCAAAGGAACGGTGTGCCACAGGAAGCCAACTTAAAATGTATCCATTTCACTTTCTCAGATTTTTAAGCTACTTTTTTCATTCTGCAAGAACACTTGTGAATTTCAGTATTTTTTTCTCTCTCACAAAAACTAATTCAAACAAAGTTTTTCCCCACTTACACCTCTCATATTCAACAGATACAGCTATTTCCAGTGTGGATGGGCCACATTATACCCACCTGCCATGTAGCCAAGGAACCTGTCAAGAAAAAGAAGAAGAGCCTCTTAGAAAAAAGAGTTAGCAAGTTAATTTCATTACTACTGTGGTCTGAAATCCAATTGGTAATCTCAGCTAGAACAGACTAACTGAATATGTCCACTCTAGTTGGGATTAGCACTTGGATTCGAGCCACAATTAAATACACAGAGATTTAAATGGAGGGCTCTTTCATGCTACACAATTATAGCACTATGATTCTGCTTTAACTGCCATGGCTGCATCCTATGAAATCCTGGAACTGGCACAGTAGTTTGGTAGAAGAACCAGAGGAGCTCCTTGGCTGAGGATCCTAAAGACCCCTCCTGCAAATCCCAGGATTTTATAGAATGGAGCCATGACAATTAAGGTAGAATCCATAGTGTTATACATGTGTAATATAAAAGGATCCTCAGGTTTTAAATGCTAAGTGCTCCAAGTCCACTCCTGAATGGATTAATTTTTCAATTGTTGTTACCATATTTACATTTTTAAAAAAGAAATTTCAGGTTCTTTCCATTATAGATGTAAAGAAAAGGGTGAACGTTGGTAAACTCTTATTATCAGAGATTTTGGGTTTCAGTTCTTCATGAACAGAACTGCAAATCCTCATCTATTGCTAGCCATGTATCTTCTGTCTCCTAAGATTACAGTGAGCTCTTGTTATCCACAGGTTTTTCTTTCCAGGTCCCCCATGGATAACAAAATCCGTGACTGCTCCTTTCCTATGAAATACAATGGCATAGCAAAATGGTGTCCCTTATATAAAATGGCAAAACGAAGCTTTGCTTTTGGAATTTATACATTTTAAAAAATGTATTTTCAAACTGTGGATGCTTGAATCATGGATAAAAAAAATCCATGGATACGGAGGGATGACTGTACATGTTGCACCCAACTATGATAGAGGATGCAGCTCTTCCCCAGACTCAACTCTCCACCTTGTTGGCTTCAGGTGTATGAAATTAGGGTGTGTGGGGTGGACCACGCTACTTTCACCTCAGGTTGCAAAATGTCTTGGGTCGGCCCTGGAGCAGATAAATTCACATTCTTCTGGGCCAAGGAGGAGTGACTGTAGGCATACTTGCTTCTCACCTGTTCAACCTGCACGTTTATTTAAAAGCACTTTATTATAAAAGGCAGTAAAAATCCACAAGTTCTCTATTCTCACAAGGACTGTAAAGCTGCCCCTGGAACTCAGAAAATTGGAGAACATGAAACAATAATTCAATGCTTGCTCACTCTCTCAGTGGAAGTATACCCTAATATATAACCCAAATCAGCCTTCCTGCAACTTCAGCCTCAGTACCTCGTGTCCTACACTCATTGACAAGTGGGAACAATTCTTGTCTATTTGCTTTATGGCAGCCTTGGACAGCCATCATGGGTCTCTTAATCTTTTTTACCCTCTGCTAAAATGCTTAGTTCTTCTGACATTTCCTTATATGCAAGGATGTGTGTAGTCACACTGGGGGGAAGAATGAATGAACATTAGTGCTTAGGAATAAAATAAACTGAAATAAATGAGACTTACTTTGGAATAAACCTGAGCAAAATCAGGATTCATGTAACTTTTATACATACAAACAACTTTAATCATCTGCGTTTGCCTCCTTGGAGTCATTTCTCTCCAATTTCCTTTAATTTCTTTTGCTAAGTCAGACATATGACCATTCTTACTAGCTGCAGAATTTTAATATGGCCAATATTAATCTTCCTATATGATGATAATGGGATTTTATGATCACAACACCCCAGGACTCAATTGCTTGACAGAACAGTGTCAACAAGGAAATATATTTGCTATCAACAGACCAAAAAATCCACACCACAGTATTGACCCTCCCACAGAGAAACCCTTTCCAGTTACGTTTTCTATGGGTCTGAGCAATGTTATCAAGATCCTTCTTCCAGGTGAACATCCTCTCTGTCATGATTCAGGCATTTTTTCCCCTAGTAAATAATACTGGTATAGGACAAGATTTCTGATTTGCATAGAGCACAATGTATACCGGACCTAGCATGCATCTACACTACAAATAATGCAGTGTGGCACCACTTCAGACATTTTTTGTAGTTTTAGAAAGTCTTTAGCCTCCTCTGTCAAAGAGTGCTGGTACCTCACCAAACTACAAATCCCAAGCTTCTGTAGAATGGAGCCATAGCAGTTAAAATGGTGCCAAACTGCATTATTTCTACAGGATAGATGCAATTCAAGTGGGTTGCATTAGCACCACTGGTGTCATCCTGTAGACCTCTCACCAGTTTATAGGAAAGGAAAAAGGCCAGGCCAGCACCAGGACTCCTGAGAAGGCAGATCCATCAGACTCTGCCTCTTCCTAGCTGTCAGCTAGAAGCTATCCACCAAGCTGAGGAAGCTCAAAACTGAATTCAAAATACAAATGGGGTTTGCACTCAACTAACTCAGTGTAAGGCGGGGGAGGGAGGAGCCTCTCCTAGCTTTTGTGCTCTTCCCCATTAATGACTTTCCCCCCATCTTGACCATGTTCTAGTGTTGCTTCTCCTCACATGTCCTAGTTTTCATCTGTGAAATATTGGCAGTGTCCCTTCCCATTGTAGCCACAGCCTTACACAGCCTCAAAACCCATTCTACAGGGTTGAGAAGTCTTCTGGAGTTGGCATTTGAATACGGTGAACTGCTCCAATGCGAAAGATAATGGGTGTCCCTTGACATGGCTGTTGCAGCATTACAGCAATAGCGTAAGTGGTTCGCATCAGGCTGTATACATATATCATCAGTCCAATCTGAATATTTGGGCAGCAGTTTGCAAAAGGACTCTCCCTCTGGCTATAATTGTATCAGAGGCAGTGTGGCGTAGTAGTTTCATGAATGGACTGTGACTCTGGAAATCAGGGTTTGACTCCCAGGTTGGCCATGGGATCCTACTGGGTGACCTTAGGCAAGTCACCTTAGAAACCTTAGAAACCTTAGAAAATCTCATGGTAGGTTCATCTTAGGGTATGACTTGAAGGCATACAACAACAGCAATAATTGTATGGCATGTAAATCAGGGACGAACCCCTGGCTTGAAGCACAGGCATCAAAAATGGAATGGGACAAGAGAAGAGAAGCCATGGCATGTTGCAGCAGTAACCCAAAGGTCCATGAATCTGCCTATTTCATCAAACAAGCAAGACCACCAAGAGCTGGCACTGAGCCCAGTGGAACAAGATGTACGATCGGGCACCAGAAATCTTCCTACAAACCAAATACTGTACTGTATGACTGACTACTTTTTTAAGAAAGCTTTTAAATGACTTAGGTTTAAAGCAGAGGAAGAGGTACTAAAGATAAATGAAAAACATTCATCAGGACAGGGAAGTTATTATTATGGTAATAAAAAATAACACTGTTCACAAATTCAAGGGCAATTTTTAAAAAATATAGCATTTTTAGTACAACTACATGAGTAAACTATTTAATTAGTAGTTTTAATACATTTATATGAAAACATACTGTTTATGACTGATCATCAGTCTGTATGTCTGCAACACATTTAACAGTGTTTTTGAAATTTTTCTATTATTAAGTTTTTCAATTATGCAAACAAAGCATTTTCCCCCCTTTCTTTCGTATAAGTCTGTCCCAGCTTTGGGATCCATGTAGGAGCCCTTCTCTTGCTTCCCCCATGCTCAAAGACACATTAGAGACAATACAAGAGAAAGCATCCTCAATAGCAATAGCATTTACATTTCTATACCACTTATCAGCGAACTCAGCACTCTAGGTGGTTTACAACCTGTAAGCCAATAGCCCCCAACAAATTGGGTATTCATTTTATCAATCTACAAAAGGATAGAAGGCTGAGTCAACTTTGGAGCCCTGGGATGGAACTTACAACATAGTGACTGCAGTACTGGCATTCAGAGGCCTGTTGGCACAGTGGTTAAATGCCTGTACTGCAGCCACTCATCCACAAACCATTAAGGTGGTGAGTTCAATACCAGCCAGAGGCTCCAGGTCGTCTCAGGCTTGCATCCTTCCGAGGTCGCTAAAATGAGCACCCAGATTGTTGGGGGCAATTAGCTTACAGTCATAACCGCTTAGAGACCACTTAGGTAGTATGAAGCAGCATATAAATTAAGCTACTATTGCTATTTAACCACTACGCCACCAGGGCTTTCAATGGCTGCTTCCAAGCTGTGGAACTTGCTTCCACAGGAAGCTAGGCTCCTTACTGTCCGTCCCCTGCCAGACAAAATGACTTTGATTACAAAATCATTGTAAATGATTTTAGTGGAACCTCAAGAACTGATCGGTTGGATGTTGACCTGAACCATTTGTAGAGTTTCTACACTGACCAGAATATTCTGTACTGCTCCTGGAGTATTCTGGCCCTGGAGCTGCCTTAGATTTCCCCCTGTTCCCCCTGTACTCCATGGTGATGCCAATTGGCTGTCTACATACACATCCCACTGTGTTGCTCGGCACTGCCGTCACTGGCATAGATCATAGTAACATGGAATCATAGAGTTGGAAAAAACCCCAAGGGTCATCCAGTCCAATCCCATTATGCCATGCAGGAAGACACAATCAAAGCAACTCCGACAGATTGCTATCCAACCTCTGTTTAAAAACCTCCAGAGAAGATGACTCCACCACACTCCAATGCAGCATATTCCATTGTTGAACAGCTCTCACTATCAGTAAGTTCTTCCTAATGTTGAGGTGGAATCTCTTTTCTTATCATTTGAATCCATTGCTCCAGGTCCTATTCTCTGGAGCTGCAAAAAACAAGCTGACATCCCTTCAGATATTTAAACAGGGCTATCATATCACTTCTTAACCGTCTCTTCTTCAGTCACTCCCTTATAAGTCAGAAACAAGGTGCTGATCTAATGGCTGGGCACATCATTGTGACCTCAGAGGGAGCAGTAACAGAGTAACAGAGTAACAGAGCCAGGCAACACAATGGGAGGTGTGTGTAGACAGCCCTTCCGGTTTCATTGCAGATTGCTCCTGGGCTTCTTGCAAAGTCCAGAGCAACAAGTAAGGTGTTTTTTTTTTACACCAGTTTAAGGGATGGATAGGGCATATTCAATGTGGAACTGCGCTCACATTGTGAAGGCAGTCCGCATTTGAATCAGGGATTTGGCCCTGTGTTGTGTAGACAAGTCACAGTGAGGATGGCGAAAACCTGTTTAATTGGCCAGTGTAGACAAGCCCTAAGTATTTATGCATTTAGGGGGGGAAAATCCTTGGAAAATACAAACTTTTCGTATTGAAAAAAAAAAAAAAAAGGGGGGGGTTCAACTTTATGTGGAATGTATAGACGGTGTAAGTTCAGGCTAATTTTTAATGTTGTTTCCAATAGTGTAAATAATTTCTTTTATTTTTCATTCAGTGCAGGACCTACAGGAGACATCCAGAAAATTCACAGTGGTCCTAAACGTTCTGCAGTTACTGCATACTAATATTGTACAACTTGATATTTCAGGAACAATTGTTTCATATTTGGTTTAAAATATATATAAAATAAATGATTCTAAATTTTTTCTAGCACACTAAGCATTATGGTTGTTGTGTGCCTTTGTGTTATATTTCCAGTTTATAGTGACCTTAAGGCAAATGTATCATGCAGCCAATAATTCACATTAAAGCATTTCATAAGACATGAGACCAATTTGTCCTTGCCCTGAGTAGTGCTAGTGTATTCCTGATCTCCTATTTTAGCAGATTCCTCATTAGCTTTTTCTTATAACAGTAAAGCTTGAGCATCAGTTAACAGCCTCTCAGTGGCTGGCACACTAATGGAGGCATCCACCAGTATAACCCCAGGCATTGCTGGCCCATGGACTCTGGGGTTCACTCCTAAAAGAGGTTTCCCACAGGGTATGAAACAACAGCCAAGGCTTGTAGGTTATAGTTTTTTTGTGGGTTTTTCAGGCTATGTGGCCATGTTCTGGAAGAGTTTATTCCTGACGTTTCACCAGCTTCTGTGGCTGGCATCTTCAGCGAATGCTGGCATGGAAGTGAGTAAAATATATATACTGTGTGATCCTTGCTTCAGAGGAAGTGATTTACAAGTTAATCAGTGTTGGTCTGTTGTTGAATGGCAAGGCCTCAGGGTGGGAGGATATGCAAGGACATTTGTGTCTATTTAATTCGTGATCCATTGTCTGCTGGGAAAACCCTGCCCTAACCCTGGGTGGTTTTCATTTGCACTTGCTGAATCTTGATTTTGGTGTTTTCCTTAAGGGTGTCTTCTTTCTTGTTGAAGCTGTCTAGGTGTTTGTGGATTTCAATGGCTTCCCTGTGCATTCTGACCTGATAGTTGTTGGCATGGTCCAGAATTTCAGTGCTTTCAAATAGCATTTTATGCCCAGGATGATTTCTATCACTTATATCACTCAACCAAAGGTCACACAGAATATATACCCCACTCACTTCCATGTGAGCATCTTCTGAAGATGCCAGTCACAGATGCTGGTGAAATGTCAGGAAAAAGCTCTTTTAGAACATGGCCACAAAGCCCGAAAAACCCACAAAAACTATGGCTACTGGGCATGAAAGCTTTTGGCTTCATGCTTGTAGGTTAATTTCTGTCACCTTGGCTACCAGTTAGTTGTGGGAACATCCAGGGATGAAACAGCAGCCTAAGGGTCCAAACAGACAGGCCAAAATAAAGCTGCTTCAGGTCACTTTGGAAGTATACTGTTTAAATGATGCATGCATCCTAAGATGCTGGAAGCCATGCCAAAGCCACACTCCAGTCCTAAGGACTGGAGCACAGCTTTGGCACAGCTTCTGGCTTCTTAAGGTGTGTGTGTTATTTAAACAGCATATCTCCAAGGTGACCCGAAGCAGCTTTATTTTGGCCTGTCTGTTCGGGCCCTTAGGCTAAGGTAATAAGCTACTACTTCATTCCCAGGTACTTTGGGGCAGCTGAAATATACTCAGAAACAAATCTGTTCTCAATTGGTGGCTGTGGAAGAAGTACCACATTAATCTTCCAATATTTCACAGAGGAAAAGCAGGATACACGTGACTGAACAACATCAGAGTATGTTTAAAATGGCAAAAGTTAATGTTGAGGAAGAACTCAGAAGCTAGGAGTGGCTGCAGCAGTTTGCTTTTGCCTGAGCGTGTAGGGAAGAGCTCCACTTGTTCCTCTCCTCTCCCTCCTGGCTGGGTTAACTGAATACAAACTACTTTTCACTTTGAACTCTGTTTTCAATAAAGTGAAATAAGCTGAGGACCAAGGAAGAAAGTGGCTGAGGGGGGAGAAAGAAACTGGAACATTTTAAAAGTTTGTGATAACATGGTCTGCAGAGGATTAATCAGGGCTGTTCCTGCCAAATTGGGATATTTGGAGGTTATGCCCAAAGTAGGCAGTGAGGGAAAGGGAACAGTCTTTGCCTCCCTCAACTGAAACCATAAATACCCTGGAAGAGAATTATGCTCCAGCAGCATGGCAACCCCCTCTGAACAAATCTTGCCAAGAAAACTCTATGGTAGGGTCACCTTAGGGTTGCCATGTGTCAGAAATTACTTGAAGGCACAAAACAACAATGAAAACATGTTACCAGATCTCACCTGAAATCTTTCCCATTGTACACAATCATTTTGAAACAAACCTCAGAGCAAGTATTTTGTCTTACCCTTTTCCCCTTTACAATATATATGTATATATATGCTTTTACCTCTTCTAATTTCACCTCAGAGCAATCCCAAAACATCTGTAGACTTCTTCCAACACATTTCAGTCTACGAAGAGGTGACACACACTTTCAGGTATTAGTTTTCTCTTTACATGCTGTTGTGGCTTACTGTTTCTTAAAGGCACCCCTAGGAAACGCCCATTGAGCAAATGTGAACTGGTGTCTATTATTAATACCCCACTGGTCCTGCTTTTATATATGTTGCGCTTTGCCATGTCTGAATCGTATTAAGAAATGTTGGTGCTTCTAGAAAGACCTGCTGTGCTGGGATTTAGCCACAGTCATGACAACCACTCTCTGATCTGTTGAGATTGTTACTATGTGCCTTCAAGGCAACTCCAACTCATGGTGACCCTGTGCTGAGATCTTCTTGGCAAGATTTCTTAAGTGAAGGTTTGCCATTGCCTTTCTCAAAAGCTGAGAGTGAGAGACTTGCCCAAGGTCACACAGTGGGGTTCTGTGGCTGAAAGGGAATTTGAAACTTGGTTTCCACTACTCAAGCCACTACACCATGCTGCCTGCCTGCCTCTCTCTCTCTCTCTCTCTCTCTCTCTCGCTTTTGAGATATGAAATTTTCAGGGGTGTCAATCAACTGTTTTGCACGTAGAACTGGGGCATTTGAAAGAGGAGCCAAGGGCATTATCACATGATTCTCCTGTCTCACTGCAATTGTGCTATTTAAAGAAACAGAAACAAATCAGTTTGGGTACGTTCATTATCACACTTCTCTGAAATAGTGCAAAAGTACAACTTTTGCAATAGATGGTCCTGCATGGTCTCCTTGGCATAGGGACATCACTAGGAGAGGGTGGGTCACACCAGGTGACACCCTAAGGATGTGGGTAACATTACTACTTCCCAAACATCTGCTTTTTTGCAAAAATGATCTTTCATATTCACCTGACTTTAAAATGCCGAAGAGATGATGTGACTGGGGTGAGGCTCAGTGGGAAAAGAAAGGCTTAACAAAAAAGTAAATGTTAACTTTTTAAAAAATTAATTTTAAAAATTTTAAAGATTTCCTTAAAAACCTCACATTTTACCGCAGTTTCACTTTAACCACATGAAACAATGTATGCGTAAATACATTTAGGCTGTGCATATGATATTGTAATTTAAAGGTATAATTTTAATTTTGCTAAGTGTTTATGTCACAACTATTGCTATTGCATTCAGTGACATATGGGAATTACTACCAAAAAACATTACTAAGGATTCTGTATGGTGTGGTGTAGGAGGTGCTCAGTGGGAAGGGGGTGACACCATGAGTTCCATACTGGGTGATGTCAGACCTAGTGCACATGTCAGACCTAGTGCTTCTGCACATTCTCCTTCATCCCGCTTTCCTTACCCATGGCCTACCCAATGTGCCTTTCAGGTTTTTTTAATTTTAATTTTTACACTGATACATAGTTATGCTAATGCAATTTAATTTTAAAAGATTAAAAAGAAAATAAAAGAAATAGAGGGGGAAGAGAAAGGAAAACAGCTTGTTTGGAAATAGCTAGGGAGAGGGGGAGAGGATGAGAATCGCACTCACTGCAACACATGACTGTACAATATCGGAACTGCAACAGAAGGAACATATCATACCTGAGGATTAATGGGGAAGCAGAGATATTAAGAACTTATTGAGAGGTTTTCCCATCAATGAAAAAGGATGCTCTACTGATGCTTTAAAGGCAAAGGAACAATGAGAGGGAGAGATGATGTCATGTGATAAGTATAGCCAGGGATGCTATTCTCCATCTTTAATTTCAGTTTAAAAGCCTTGTGTGACAATATCCCAAGTGGAGAAGAAGAGGAAGAAACTGGAAAGGACAGCACAGAGAGGCCAAAGAGTAAGAGGGAGGGAAGGAATTACTGGATCCTCCTTAGCTGGAGATGGGAACTAGTTGTTAACTTTTTAATGACACAACTGCAAATATGTTTTGCAATGTATTGGGTTTTCACTGTCCAGATGTCTATAAGCTTGGGATCTCTTGCAGTCTGCCTTTTCTTCTCATCCTGGAGGGTGAGGCCTAACCCTTCACCCTCTCCACTTGCCCGTCATTCTCAGGAGACTAATGCCAGTGCCAGTTCCCAAGCTTGGTAGATCAGCTTCAGCCTCTTCACATAGAAAGCAGCTAGTTTACAGTAGCATACCATAGAGTGGCACTCATTGTCTCACACTTCAATGCGTTCCTCACTTGCGGTGTACTTGTCAAAAGGATTTACATATATGCAGGGTCTCTTTGACCTATCTCTCATTTTTGTTCTGTGTTAGACTAAATGTTTACTGTACTAGCAGAGTCTTTTACAGAAATGCAGTTCTGTATTAAAAATGGGAAATTTTTTTATTTGTTAGATGGTTTTGTTTCTTGTCATTCTTCCTGTGAGCTCAATACTCCCTTCCTTCTCACTGTACCCTCCCTACACACACACCCCGAGGAAGGTCAGGCTGAGAGAGAATGAATGGCCCTGGTCTGTTTCTAGGAAACTGGTCAGTTGTAGCCAATGGCCAAAAAAATATGGTGCTGGCACACTGCAAAGAAATAATTGCCAGTCCTACATGTCACTGCTCTAACTAACAACACAATGGCTGCATCTACATTGCAGAATTAATGCAGTTTGACACTGCTTTAATTGCCACGTCATCTCAGTGCTATGGAATCTGGAGATTTGTAGTTTGTTGTGGCACCAGAGCTCTCTGACAGAGAAGGCTAAATATATTACAAAATTACAAATCCCAGAATTCCATAGAATTGAGACATGGGCGTTAAAGCGGTGTCAAACTGCATTGTATCTGCAGTACAGATGCAGCTTATAGTTCATTCCCCTATCACACATCTTTATTAGATGCCAATTATTGTCGAACCAGAACTGGAAAAAACATAATTTTGATTCTAATTGTGTGTGCTGTCCCTATTCTACTGGGAGCTTGGTGGAATTATTACAGAGGACTGTTTAGCATAGTGAATAAGAATGTGATATATTTTTTAAAAATCAAGCAAAGCTTCAAATCTTGCTTCAGCTATGAAATGTTTTTTTCTTCCTGGGGCCTATAAAGGGTGAGAGTTGTATAGAGCTCATTTTTCCTCTCATTCCAGTCTCTTCCCTTTCCTCTACCAAGAATGGCAACAACTGAAGGCAATGCAGTGCCTTGTGGGTGAGAGACACAGGGAAATATTGTTATTGCTGGCATCCAGTCAAAATGGCTCTGTCCTACCTGCAAATAGTTTGCAGGCAATGTGAAATGAACCCCACTTTCTAAGGGCCACAGTTCCCATACCTTGGTTCAAATACTGATCAGAACAGAGACTGCAACTAAGAAAACTGTAGAAAGACTAGGATTGGGTAGGGCAGCTATGAAAGCACTGAACAAGATCATAAAATGTAAAGACATAACTCTGATCACTAAAGTGAGGATAGTCCAGGCCATCTTATTTCCCACCACCATGTATGGATAATGAGAGCTGGAATGTGTATGTGTGTGTGGGAGCCAATAGGCAAACAGATGTGATTCTGGGGAAGAGTACTGAGAATACTGTGGACAGCCAAGAAGACAAACAAGTGGGTTGTAGAACAGATCAAGCCTGAACTCACTTTGGAAGCCAAGATGACTTAATGGAGGCTGTCATACTTCGGCCACATTATGAGGAAAAAATAAATAATTAGAAGGGGGGGAAACCCACAATGATTCTAAGAAAGGTGGAAAGTACAGTTGGCCCTCCATTTTCATGGAGGATTCATTCTGGAACCCCCCCCCCATGGTGAAAAGGGAGGCTCACACATATTCAAGCCCCATAGGCTTGAATGGGGTGTATGCCCATGC
Organism: Sceloporus undulatus; assembly: GCF_019175285.1. Taxonomy (NCBI): domain Eukaryota; kingdom Metazoa; phylum Chordata; class Lepidosauria; order Squamata; family Phrynosomatidae; genus Sceloporus; species Sceloporus undulatus. The sequence continues at coordinate 184,861,088 of NC_056523.1, read as the reverse complement.
ACGTGCCTGTGTGCCTGTGTGTTTGTAGGGGGCCCGCGGCGCACCCCATTAAAAATAGTGAAAGTCACCCCTCCACAGATTTCCAAGGTTGTGGATCCGAGATCCATGAGTTAGGAGGGGCGACTGTAGTAGAAAGAGAGGAAGACCACACGCCAGATGGTTAGACTCAATCAAAGAGATCACAGGCCTGTGCCTGAAGGATCTAGGCAAAGAGGGGAGGACAGAAAGTCTTGGATCTGTCTCATCCACAGGGTTCCCGTGAGCTGAGATTGATTCAAAGGCAGCTAATAACAGCAACAACAACAAGAACCACAGGCAGGAGGGTGTTATTACTTACTATTATTACGTCCTGCTGCTTGTGGCAGTCTCAAAGGGACTTGGGACGATTTCATACTACATAATGATAGTGCTATGATTCTACTTTAAATTGCCATGGCAACATCCTATGTAATCCTGGCATTGGCAGTTTGGGGTCTCATCCAGAGATTTCTAGTGCCTCTGTCCAAATTGCAAACTCCAGGATTCCGAAGAATGTCACCATGGCGGTTAACGTGGAATCATAGTGCTATAATTATGTAGTATGAAAGGGCTGCTGGTTGGCCTGATACAGAGGGACACTTTTTTTGGTATAAATTCTTCACATCAGGATGTTCATCCATGTGTGCCTTCAGCTTAGTTCTGGTATGCACTGTTTGCACCCCAATGCGTTCAGATGTACATCTGCTTTAGGTCTAGAGTGACAGATGTGGAATGGCTTCACTGAGTGTGGACCAGTCAAGACTGTGTGAAAGGGAAGTGGAATGAGAGTACAAAGAAAGGAATATGATTTTGCCCTTCTTCCCCCCCCCCTTTTTTTTTCTTTTCTTAAGAGGCAGGATGGCCATAAAAGAAATAATGATAGGAACTAAATAAGTCAGTGTGGTATAGTAACTTGAGTGCTGGGTAAAGATTACAGGAGATCAGGGTTCAAATCCCTCTCAGATGTGGAAACCCACTGGGTGACCTTGGGCAAGTCACACTCTTTCAGCCTTAGAGGAAGGCAATGGCAAACCCCCTCTGAACAAATCTTACCAAGAAGATCCCATTATTAGGGTCACCATAAGTTGGAAATAACTTGAAGGCACACAGAACAAGAAAGTACTAAATACACAGGCAGTGGAAATTTGGCAAGGATCTTTTCGTAATAAAATCACCTGTTCAGAGAGAGAAAAAACTGCTTTGGGCCTCCTGCTCCAATCTAGCAATATTTGTATGTTCCACATAGGAAGAAAATCTCATTAAAGATTCAAGCGATTAAGAATGAGTGGCAGCTGTCAATCTGAGATTTCCCTCTGCAGCTTGTTTTCTCTCTGTCTGTTTTTTCTTAATTCCATGTTTGTGCAGATAGAAACACTTTCTTTGGCTGCAGTAAAAACACATCACAGAGCTGGCTGCTTTTGATTTTCTTTAAAAAGGTTTTGTGTATTAAAGCAAACCTTTAAAGTATTAAAGTAACCTGAATGTTACTTGCCTCTCCCACTAAAGCTGACCATAATTATATCTTAAATATTAAAACTTTAGTGGAAGAGGCAAGTAACATCCATTAGGCAAAGCCCAAACAAACCTAATAAGCAACATTCTAAAACTAATGTTTATTATAGGAATGTGCCTTGAAGATATCTATAAATAAATGAGTTGTAAAGGACAGAAAAACTAGAAGATTGCTCTAAGTACACAATGGGCTACTTGCCTTTTACTACTTTTACATGAGAGTTGACACCACAGCTTACTTATGACTGTTTGACAGCACAATCCACTGTAATCCACACTGAGTGGTATGCAGATCTCCAAAGAACATACCACAGAGGTCATTGAGATTTACCCTGCAGGGCAACTGGATTTAAGTTCATGACCACATGCATGCCTTCAGTCCTGTTGTCAAAATATGAGATATTCAGCCCTTGCCAGGAGTGGCTAATGGATTCCACGTCAGTGGAGTGGTGAATCTCCTGCATTTTAATCTGAATTGAAAGGACCGTTGGCTGAACCCTCTCTCAGAATAGCTTCAGCATCTTGACACTACTTTTCTCAAGAGGATATGTTGATGGTAGTATTGTTGCTGGTAGGGTCTTCCATGTCAAATAGAACCAAATAGCCAATGGGAAGCAGCAGTATAGGAAGGTGATACTGGCAGAGGAACTCTCAGAGACAATGGCATTGGTATCATAGCAAAGATAATACACCACTGTACCAGAGTTCTAGAAGCAAAGGTTCCAGCTGGGGATTCTGTGAAGTGAAATGGCTCAGCAGCTGCCATCAATGCTAAGGAGTCAAATGAGATACTGTCAGTGTGTGTGTCTGGATCTCAGGTGAGGCCAAATTATGAGGGCGTTGACAGGCATATTTATAAGGCAAAACATACCCTAGGGTAGATTTTGGGACTAAAATTCTGTTTCCAGGACAGCAGAATAAGAAGAGAACTTGTAAACAACTGGACAATCAGTGCAAAAGTCTTTGGACAATGGAATATCTCCTCCAGAGGGAAGTATACTTAGTTTCTGTTCATTTGTAAAGCCAAGGTCTATCACTCATCATCAATCAAATCAATGAAGGGATGATGCAGATTCTGATCTTGATTGATCTGTCCTGGCCATGTGCTCTTGAGCTTCCCCCATGCAGAGCCATTTAGATCTCCTCATTTGGCATAGCTAGTTGGGAGAGCCTTCTTGGCTACATGCCTAAAACATCCCTTTTGATATCAACTTGATATTGAAAAAGAGGAGGGGTGCAGGAGACTAGACCTTGGCGTAACATAGGACGAATTATTTCAGTGCCTCTCCTAATCAAAAAGGTCTCAGTACTTCAGTTCTTATAAGCATTGGCTCCCTGGACTGGTTCTACCATTAGACTGAAGCAATTGCCTCAGGCAGCAGATGTGGGGTATGACCTAGAATAGTGGTTCTCAAACTTTGGTCCTCCAGGTGTTTTGGATTTAAATTCCCAGAAGACCAAGCCCATTTGGCCAGCAGTCTGGAATTCTGGAAGATGAAGTCCAAGACATCTGGAGAACTAGAGTTTGGGAACCACTGATCTAGAACACTGGTTCTTAAATCTGGTCCTCCCAATGTTTTGGACTCCCTGAGACTCCGTACTGTACCAAAGTTTCAGAACTATTGATTTAGAGACAGCAATTTCTTTAATTATTTTATTTGCTGTTGTGTTTTATTGCCAGGGATGGGGAAAGGTATTGGTGGAATGTCCTGCCTCATATGCCAAAATAACTTGACTAGTTGTTTTGGCTACTATAGTACACACATTGACTTGCATAAATTGGGAAGTTAGTATTTGCTGAGCACCCTCAGATAATAAAATGTGTTATGCCTTGAGTACATCACTGTTGGCTCAACTACATCACTGTTCTTGACATGGGGATGAAGTATGAATAGAGGTTGACCTCCTAATGTGTCACTGGAGCAGAGCCAAAGGAAATGACAGCAAGCCTGGTTAGATCTAACCACTACAGTGCAAGTATATAGTGAACAGAAATTTTAAGAGAGATAGTAAGTGCATCGACATCAGATTTAAATCTCTCCCTCCCTCCCTCCCGCTCTCTCTCTCTATATATATATATCCAGGAGACAGGCAATATTACAGATTCTGGTGGGATTCAATATCTTAATGAATCACTCAGATGAGCAAGAAGATGCTAAACACATCTGAGGGTGAAAAAAGGATGGCCAACATTTTAGAGAATAGTTTGAAAGCTGAGTTGGACAAATAGTACAGATTGGGTCACCTTTATCCAAAATTCTTAAATAAAATGTTTGGATGTTGGAGTTTTCCACATTTTGGAATATTTGCATATACATAATGAGATATCTTGGAAGTGGAATGCAAGTCTAAACATCTGAAAAGTCCGAAATTCAATTATATTTCATATACACCTTACACATGTTTTTGTTGTGGTTGCGTGCCTACAAGTAGTTTCCGATGTATGGCATCCTTAAGGCAAACCTATCATGGGATTTTATTGGCAAGATTTATTCAGAGGGGTTTTGCCATTACCATCCTCTCAGGCTGAGAGGGTGTGACTTACCCAAGGTTACCTCAGTGGGTCTCATGGCCAAGCTGGGATTCAAACCCTGGTATCCAGAGTAATAGTCCAACGCTCAAATCGCTACACCACACTGGCTCTCCTTACATACATAGCCTGAAGGAAATTACATACACAATATTTTCAATACAAAAAATGTGTACATTGAACCGTAAAAAAGCAAAGGTGTCACTATCTCCGCCACCCATGTGGACGATTTTGGAATATTTTGGATTTCAGAATTCTGGATAAGGGAGACTCAACCTGTAGTAACCAGATTTAGCCAGAACAATGTTGTGTGTTTACACATAGACTGAAGAACGAGGTAAACATGTGCATGATAACATGTTTTGCAGAAATGTTTCCAAGAAACTGCAACACAGCTGCCTAGCAAACAATCGCTCCTGAAGGATCCCAGAGATATCAAACTGAAAATGAGTCAGCAGCAGTGTTGATGTAAACAAAAACCCATTGGGTATGTTGTTGTTAACTCTGTCCTCTTAGCAGTGATGAGCTCATTTTAGATTAAATATTAGAGGAAATATACTAATAATACAAGCAGTTTGGCAATGGAACAAGCTACTTGAAGCTTTAATGGGGGTCTCCTTTTTTAGTACACAAAGGCTGAGTTTGAGATGGTAGGTTTGTAGTAGATGAGCATTTCCAGTTCCCAATTTGTGGGCGTGGGTGCAAGGATGTAGTCAAGGGAGGGGAGTCCGTGGAGTCTGGACCCCCCCTTCTGTTAGATACAATGAATGGTGTGTGCCGTCACATATCTGCTGCCTTTAGGGTATTTAGCAAGTAAATGTTCAATTTAAAATAAAATAAAATACCTTTCTTCTTAACTACTCTTTTTTTTTAGCCTCATTGTTCCTCATTTCAAAACTGCGTATTAGTGGGGTGCCTCTGATCAAGCCTTTGCACCATGCAGAATGTCATCCATGGTTTATGGGGTGCCTTAGGTAATTGGCTCTGATACCCAAACCATTCATAGGAAGGTACGATGTCTAGCAAAAGGATGCATTCCACAAAACAGCAGTCACCAGCCTAATGGCCTCCTGAAGCTCTGGGTTTCTAATATGATCCCTTACCAATGGCTTTGCTGGCAGAGGGCGCTGATGAGTAATCTTCCAAAACATCTCAAGGATACCAAGTTGGAACAGGTTGCCATCAAGGCATCCAGACACTGGAGGATATGCTTTCTTGGTGGTTTGATGGAACTGCTGAGGCTCAAGCAGTGCAAATACCTGGGTTGTGCATTCACTAATGCACTCACAAGGGCCTGATTCCCACTACTTTTTAATCCAGATCGCAAATTGGTTTGAACCGGTTCAAACAACCCTAGTTCCCACTTAAACCGAATCACTGAAGTGATTCAGAGAGTCTAGCATGCGCTAGACTCATTTAACCCATATCTTTTTGATGCTGATGTTTTTTTTGATAGATCTTTTCCGTACAAGTGTGAAACAGATGCAGATTGCAATCAAATTAACTTTGCCCTTTGGCCAACTGGAACTGAATAATTTTGAATCCATTCATGCATGAATGTGAACCTCAAGTGGATTATTTTAGAGGGAAAAAGTGATTGGGGCAAATGTAGTTGGAACCACGTCTGCTGTTGAATCGATCCATCGATTCGGATTGCACACTGATTTATCTGTAAGTGGGAATGAGGCCAAGAAGAGCCCTGCTGGATCTCTCTGGTGCCAACATCTTATTTCTCAAAATGCTCAGTCTCAAGCTACATACAAATGTGATTACAAAAGCTTCCTGCTCATATTCCCCAGCAAAATGATAGAGACACCACACCTTTGATCCTGGAGGCAGGGTGTCGTCACCATCATGACTAGCAGCCACTATGCACTTACTAATTTGGATCTCCCCAAATTGTCAGGGTTTGGTGGTATGCCTTTGTTACTTTTAAGAACAACTATCATGAATATGCTGTGGCCATAACTGAGCAAGGGTTAAGATGATGTTCCACTACAAAATTACAGATAGCTGCAGCATGTCATCATTTCTCTTAAAAGCAACTTTCCAAGCTCTAGAACAGTAGTTCCCAAACTCTAGTCCTCCAGATGTTTTGGATTACAACTCCCAGAATTGTTGACCATTGACCAAGCTGGCTGGAGTTTCTGGGAGCTGAAGTCCAAAACTCCTGGAGGACCAAGGTTTAGGAACCACTGCACTAGAAATATTTACATTAACCCCCTCCCCTTGTCCTGTGAATAAATGGGGTAATCCAGAAGACATCAGGCATTTTCTAAGATCAGGACTTCATTCATCCGATGCTCCTTGAATGCGGGGTGAGGAATGATCCATCAGCCATATAGACTCACCACAGCACACCACTATCAAAACCCATGATAGACTCTTAATACTGGAGAAGGAAATTGTAGTCAATGTATTTTAACCTGACCCTGATTGCCACCTTGATATGGAAGTAAAAACATATTATCAGTCTCTAGTTTAGGAGTGGGAATCATGCAGCCCTCCAGATATTGTTGGATTGCAGCTCTTGACATTCCTCACCATTGGCCATGCTAATTAGAGCTGATGGGAATTGAAGTCTAGGAACATCTGGAAGGGCAAAAATTCCCAGCACCTGCTGTAGCTGATGGGGAAGAGACATCAGGTCCAGAGGTCCTTTCCAGCTTGTACTACCTCCAAGGCCAGAGTTTCGGATAGAGCTTACCCCATTGACAGCAAGTGGTTTTATATGGGGCCAATCCATTTTATCGATGGGGAGAGGACCAAATGACACTCCATTTTGCAACATGCTGGGAGGATGCCCTATGTACACTTAAACTGAAATAAATGTGTGCTGAACAAGATAGCTAATTCCTTCACCCACCCACCCCTTTAATAAAGCTCACAATGGAAAATTTCCCATTTAATTTTTCACCTCATGGGTCAAATCCATCAGATCTTAATGGTGCCTCAAATTTACTGCTGCGTGATAGGGCTGGTTCTGGGGTTTTGCATCCAAGGGCTGCAGCAAATAATATGTGCAGTAAATAATACATTAACATGTTCAGGGTGGCTTCACATTGTTTGCCTTTTGAGACATGGTATTTATTTGTTTATGTAAAGCATTTATACCCTGCTCTTTAGCCACAGAGCAGTTTACAGATTGTTAATTTGACAGTTCCTTGCCCTCAGGCTTACAATCTAAAAGACATGGTAGAAAATAGCTTGTCTTTTGAGACAGGATAAACTGTGGATAGGAATCTGGAGTCAGTCTAAAGGTAGTTGAGCTGCAACATCCATCAGCTCCATTCAGCACAGCCAATGGTAGGGGATCTTGGAAGTTGCAGTCCAACATCTGGATAGTTGGGTATAGTTATGCATAGCATAGCCACCCATCTGGTGAACAAAATAGAATTCCCCACCCCACCAAAGGATCTGAGGGTGCTTCGAGATGGATGGCTTGTCCTAGAGCTACCAGGCACAACTCATTTTGCAGCTGTCCTTTCTTACTTCCTTAGTAATTTTTTCTGTAACAAGAACAAAGACAGAAGCAGCAGTGGGAAAATGTAAACAGCTTACAACTGGAAGATGGCATCTTTTGAACTGGAACTAGAAATCTCTCCTAATTTCAATTTCTTTTGCCTTCAGTTTTTCAAAAAGCCCCTGTTAGTCTTTCCATCTTGAAGAAAGACATACAAATAAAAATGATAAGTTCTTCCAAAATGGAGACAAAATTCTCTGCTGTTTGCACCAGTCAAATTCTGGAAGCACAGCTATTCCATGCAAGGAGCAGACCATGCTATATTTGCCAGTCCTACAGCTGTTACAGGTGAGCCTGTCAGAAAAAAAGAAGAATTCAAGAATCCAGACAGAGCTTTTAAGAGGAAGGCACTCAAAGCCCTGGGCCTGGATGCTGGCAGAAAGAACCCTCATTTTTGGTGTCTTCCACATTAGTTTTTCTTTAAAAAAATAAATAAATCTGAAAATCGTTCCATCCAAACATGAAGAAATTTGTGAACTTTTAAAAATTATTTTCAAAAACAATATTAAAATACAATGCTCACTCAGCCCTATTCTGAACCTGCCTGATACAATTCTGTGAATGAGGCAGAGCGGTTAATACACTGGAATTTTGGTATGGAAACACCCTGAGGCCCATATGTGTTGTACGTATGCTCAGTAGATAAAGGAAGCCATTTCTTTCCTCCACACAAGAAAACGGGGCAAGGGGAGGGTTCACTCCGAGGCACCATAATTCAAAAAGCACATTGAGAAGCTGGAGCATGTCCAGAGGAGAGCAACCCAAATGGTGAAAGGTATGGAAACCATGCCCTATGAGGAGTGGCTTAGGGAGTTGGGCATGTTTAGGCTGGAGAAGAGATGGTTAAGAGGTGCTATAACAGCCCTGTTTAAGTATTTGAAGGGGTGTCACTGAGGATGGGGCAAGGTTTTTTTCTGCTCCCAGAGAACAGGACCCGGAGCAATGGATGCAAACTGCAGGAAAAGAGATTCCACCTCAACACTAGGAGGAACTTCCTGACAGTAAGGGCTGGAACAAACTCCTTCATCGGAGTGTACTTGCTAATTAGCTTACTTGCTGTTCACCGCTATGATCTTTGGAATAGCGGTATATAAATAAAACAAATTATTAAATTATTATTATTAGTGGAGTTTCCGCCCTTAGACATCTTTAAACAGAGTCTGGATGGCCATCTGTTGGGGATGCTTTGATTGGGAGTTCTTGCATGGCAGAATGGGGTTGGACTGGATGGACCTTGTAATTTCCAACTCTACGATTACATGAAAACAACAGCATTCAGAAACAAGCAAGCCACCAAATGAGAAATTGCTGTTTGATCTGGAAACAAACAGAATTTAAGAGGCAAATGAGGGCTAGAATCCTCTGTGGACTTACATTTTTGTAGGTGGACTTACATCTATGGGGAATAGACTTGAGCAGTTTTGAAAAATCCATTCAGCAGGGGACTGGTATGACATTACTACGTAGGGGAGCCAGCAAAATGACTGATGCACATCAGGACTAATGCACCACAGGAATGATGCACATTGGTCCTGATGCTCATTGTGTACATCTTTGTAATTTACTAACAGGATTTCCTAGCCCCTCTCCTTGTGTAGCTAAGTAGATCTATATGCACAATTACATAACATATGCTGTGACAAAGAATTCTGGCTGAGATCTTTAAGCATTCAAGCATTTGGGGGAAAAATAAGGCAGTAAAACCTCCAGCTGAAACTGTGTTGGGGCAAACTTGAATTTGTCCTTTAATTTCAATGCTCCTCATTGCCTGTCTTAAGGAGCAATACAGGAATATAGGAAGCTGCTTTATACCAAGTCAGATCATTGGGCCTCCCAGCTCTGTATTGTCAACCTTGACTGGCAGCAACCCTCTAGGCTTTCAGATAGAGATCTTCTTCCCTAGACCTAAGTGGAAACATTAGAGTTTGGAGATGGGTGAGGACCTGATTTTAACCAAAAGGGAATGTCATGTTATTTCAAAACAGACCATGACACTACTTTGAACAGTCCGACCTCAAATGAGGCATCTTCCTCTATGAGCATTTGACGAAACAAGACCAAGACTTCAGAGACTTGCAGGGACCCAACCCATAAAGGGCTCTTTGCAAGCAAAATGGGGATTGCTTAGAGAAAGTATGACTCATTTTCATGAAGAGGCCATGAAGGTAATGAAGTTAGTAAGACGTGTCACTGGGGACTGAACGCTGAGCAAACGCAAAAGGAAGTTGAGTGTGGTTAATTCAGGAAAGTGCCCTACGCATCATGGCAGATGGAAGAAAGCCTGGCCTGCTGTTCCGGCTTGGGTCAGAAGGAGGTGATCCCTGTGTTCTACCAAGCTCCTCTGCCAGGTTACCTTCTACAGTGGGCTCTTGGTATTCGCTGAGGTTTGGTTCCTGGACTCCCTGTAGATACCAAAATCGGTGGATGCTCAAGTCCCAATATATACAATAGCGTAGTAAAATGGTGTCCTTTATATAAAATGGCAAAATCAAGGTTTACCTTTTGGAATTTATGTATTTTAAACATATTTTCAAGCTGTGGATGTTTGAATTCATGGATAAAAATTCCATGGAGGGCTGACTGTACCATGATGGTGGTGACCCTTTGGCCCTCTGGACATTTTGTGCATCAACTCCCAGAATCCCTTTAGGATTGGCTGTGCTGGCTGGGGCATCTTGGAGCTGAAGCACCAAATAATTTGGAGGACCAAAGATTTCCCACCTCCCAATCCATGACATCCCCACACATCTCCCAGAGTGCTTCCAGACCATGCTTGAATTATTCTGCCTTAGTCATAGAATTTGGGTTTGCGAGTGTGTCCAGGGTCCAAAACACAATTAAGAAGTAATCCAGTTTGAGACCGCTTTAACTACCCTGGCTCAGTGCTAAGGAATCCTGGGAATTGTAGTTTATTGTGACAGAGAAGGCTAAATGTCTCACAAAACTCCAGTTCTGAAAATTCCCTCGCATTAAGCCAGGGTAGTTAAAGTAGTCTCAAACTGGATAATTTCTGCAGTGTGTTTTGGACCGAGGATAATATCTCTTTTGTAACTCTCTGGGTTTTCTCTCACTGCAGCCACCACCTAAGCAGCTAAGTTGGAAAAGACAGAATAGCTGCACAGTAGAGTTTGTTGGGTAAAGCTGTCCACCTGGAAGCACACCTATCATCTTCAATTGCAGAATATGGGAAAAAATGTTCTCACTTTTTTACAAAAGAAAAAATAGAAATGGGAATCGGAGAAGTGAATGGGCATATCTGGAAGCTTACATGGATCTGAGCTATAAACTGCCATGGCATGAGGATGCTCACACACACCCGTTACCTCCTCCTTGGCCTGGTACATCATGTGCTGCTTTGCTGCTCCAGAAAAGTACTGTCCTTCTTCCACCATACAAAGTATGCAACATGGTGGGAGAAATTTAAGCTACAAAAGGGGGAGAGTCCAAGGAGAAAACAGTGGGAAGGGATGGAAGGAAACCTTTTCATGACTTTTCTGCAATACTGACCTCTCCCTCTTGTTTAGCTGCTGCTGTACACCCAAGTTTCCACATCTGGCATCTTCCAGATGTCTAGTTCAGACTTTTACAACTGGCTTCAGTTTTTCCTTCTTCACATGAAAGATTATGTTCACCCATCTGCCCTAGCATCTGGATGCAGGTTTCTCTGATCTCTGTGTCTCCCAGATAAAGTTTAAGGTTGCCTTGCCATTCATTTTTTTAATGGCCATGATATACTTTCAAGATACTTTAAGGGGTAAAGCAAGCACTGTGTTTCCCCCTTACATCTGGGAGCCCTGCAGCCATCCAGATGTTGTCGATCAATGACTCTTAGCATTTCATGCCAATGACTGTGCTGGATGGTGCTAATGATGGGAGCTGCAGTCCATCTGCATCTGGAGAGGGCATTAAATCACATCTCCTTTATCTGATTTTTAAAGGAAAAGTGTGAGGGAGGCTAGGTGGATGGGGATCACAGCATTTGAAGAGGATAAAAACATACATGCGCGCACACACGTTCCCCAACTGGCAAGGAGAAGAAAGTTTCTATTGCTGAACAGCAGGCACTAGGAGTGGTGTAGAGTGTAGCTACAGCTATATGTGTGCAAAATTAAGAGCTTGTTGTTGTTGTTGTGTGTCTTCAAGTCATTTACAACTTATGGCGATCGTAAGGGGAATGTATGAGAGGGTTTTCTTGGCAAGATTTGTTCAGAGATTTGCCATTACTTTCTCCTGAGGCTGAGAACATGTGACTTGCCCCTCAGATAAAAACTGCCCTCTAAGTGAAATTTTCCTTGAGTCTCCAAATTTCTAGCATTGTAGTAACATAAAACTGCAGTAGCAGTTTAGAAAAATAGCTTAGGAAATCAAAGGAACAGGCCGGACAAAGTTACCAAGGGACTGCAAACAAGACAAATGTCACAGTTGTAGGTGTGAACAATTTTCAATGTCTCGCTCTTTGCAATGCTAGAAAATCTGGGGACTGCAGGGAAATTTCATGAAGATTATGGGGGTGGGGGAGAAATGCCTTCATTTTATATCCCTGAAGAAGGTGTACTAAGTAGGACTAGTCAGGGGAGGAGTTAAAAGCCAGATAGTGCTCAGGGCCCACCCATATCTCCAACTTAGTGCTTTTACTTGTTAATGAATTATCTATCATGCAGATAGATACATATATGGACCTCAGGAAACTGAGTGGAAGGGATTATTGTCCAACTTCCACAGTAATTCCTCAACTTTGGTCCTCCAGATGTTTTGGACTTCAGCTCCCAGAATTCCTGACAGTTGACCAACCTGGCTGAAGCTTTTGCGAGCTGAAGTCCAAAACACCTGGAGGACCACAGTTTGGGAACCACTGAGTAGAGTGTCCAGCAATGTTAGTTTAAGGTGGTTGGGATCTTGGAGCAATTCCAAAAACAAAGCGAGTTTTCCCATTGGAGGACCGGCTCTGTGCTGCAGCACATCAAGCTTGGCAGTGTTGCTCAGTGGAGAGCCTACAACACCTAGTGTTCAAGGCAGTCTCCCATACAAGTACTAACCAGAGCTGACCCTGCTTAGCTTCCAAGATCAGACAGGATCTGGTGCCTTTAAGATATTTAGTCCCTTCTTGCTTTAATACGATTGTTAACTTCATGGTGTATATAGGAGATGCTCCTGCGGGAATGAAATGTTGCCACTTTTTAAACATCCCAGTGCTTCTTTTTGCTCTGCATTTAACAACTCTGCAGACATTAGCAGGAGAGAATAATCCTTGGTAAGCCATGAAAAGTAATACCAGGTGATGTCTGAAAATTGCTCTGCTTCCATCCATGTGTAGGCCATATTTTTTTTACCCCTGATTACTTGGTAAACCTGTTCAATTTTCCTCTGCTTCACAAAGCTCTGAATGGTTTGTGACGAAAGGTCTCCTACTGCACGGTGGGACTAGCATCACTCATTTCACAGACACGCATTATTAAGGCATTAATATCCAGGGCTAGCCTTAACGTCAGGTCGAGTGAGGCAGCTGGGTGAAATTATTAGTTAGTCAATGGAAGATTATTGTGGCTTGACTGCCAGGGCAAAGGAAAGTCATTTAAAGGAGGCGTGTGTGTGGGTGTATCTGTTATATTCTCCAACATCTCAAAATGAAAACAGGGACTTGTGTAACCAAGCAACATCAGAGTATAGTCAAGATATTAAAAGTTATTAATGTGAAAGAACAGCCAAGATAATAGGAGAGGGTGCAGCACCTTGGTTTTTTTGCCTGAGCCTCCTGGGAAGGGCAAGACTCTGCCTCCCTTCTCTCCTCTCCTTCCTGCTGACTTGAGTGCAAACGACTCTGGCACTTTGAACTCAAGATTGCAGCAACCAAAGTAAGCTGAAGACAAAGGGTGAAAGTGGAAGAAGAGACAAACTAGGATATTTTAAAAGCAGCTGAGAAAGTGGGACAACTGGACTGTTCCTGCGTAATTAGGACAGCTGGAATGTACTCTATACACACACGCACCCCTCAAAATCCAAAATAACGTCACCAGCTTTGGTTACAAGGTACCCTGGCTTTGGGAGTGGCATTGGGAGACTACTTGCTCTTTTGCCTTAGGCAGCATAAATGTCTTATCCCTGTCCTGTTTCTACCAAGAATTAAAGGCCACACCAAGAATGAAAGAGCAAAAGCAACAGCATCTCTCATAGTGGCTTCAGGAGTGAAATGAACAGAGCAAGGACCATTTTTCCTCTCTGCGCTTGCCTGGTGGACTTCACTGGCACTGGTTTTGGAACACCCAAAATGACACAGCTGCCATTTAGGCTGATTTATTATTATTATGGGGTTTATTTGTTTGCAGGATTGGAGGTTAAAGGAAGCAAATTGCTGCATTTTCAAGAATTTTTGGCAGCGGGAGAGGGGAAGATAACCCAAAAATTGGCTCAATTTAAACAACAAAATGGGGTATCTGAGGAGCTTTAGGGACTGTACTTAAGGTTCCCAAGGGCTTACATGCTGCCACAGGCTCCACTTTATTCACCCTGGTATATAGAAATTGGGGAGGGGTGGGCAAATCGTAGCTTTCTAGATGTTGCTGGACCTCATCAGCTGCAGCACACATAGCCATTGACAAGGAATTTGGAAGCCAAAATATTATCTTCTCCTATTTTATAGCTGAACAAATGCTACCAGGATGAGCAATGAAGTTCTCTGCTTCCTGAATAGAGAGAAGACTTACACTTCAGAAACGCTTCATGCTAAGCATGCTACCCCAATTACTTTGCCTGTATACTGAAACATGATTGCATCCTTTGTACTTTACACAATGGAAATGTTTGCAGAGCAAATGCTTGGTAAGTGAGAGGGAGCTTCTAGATCGGAGTGAGCAAAGGCTGTTCCTCCAGCTGTTGATGCACTAGTACTCCAGTCAATGCTGGTGGAATAACCAGTGGTGAGGCACAGCATGACTTACAGTCCAACAACATCCTGAGAGTCACAGGCCAGGCATTTTTGTTCAATACCATGAATTTTAGGCCCCTGCAGTAAAGCACAGGTTCTTCCCAATTCATTTTGGTCAAGATCCCTGCAGATTTATTTTTGATTTAGAAGATCAGGTCTTTACTAGGTTTGTCAATCTCTGAACAGCATGCATTAGGAAGAAAAGTCATACAACGGAACCATCTTTGACACAGCATCTCCCTGCATATTCAGAAGGTTCAGCTGCTGTATTCTTCCACCCGCCATTCAAATGTGCAATACACTCCTACATAACCAGGAGATTCCCAAGCAACATGCCACCTTAGCGTAATCCTTGAAAAACAAGAGAATTGTGCAAATGATGCTGTGCAATAGAATCATTTATCTACTTTAGGGATGGAGAATGTATGGCTCGCCAGGCATTTTGCACTGTAGCTTAATGCTGATCTATAATTCCCTTAGTTCCAGTTTATGCTGAGGGATGATGCAATTTTAACCTAGTAACATCCAGAGAGCCATATATCCCTCAACCCTGATCTACATGGGCACTGTGCTTCTCCTTCAAGAATATAAGGGTAAAATAATTTTTTACAGTAAAGGAGCTGGGAGCTTGGATGGAAGAAAACACCTAGAAAGGTAAACCTTGAATGGTGTTGGATTAAACTATATTTTCACTATTGAGCACCAAACAAAATCAGGCCTGGGGGGTGGGGGTAGCTACTCTTTCTTTATGTGTTTAATTCTTGTCTTTGTCTCCTGAGGTGTCTGTGGTGTCCAACCAGTATGGACAATTGACTGAAACCAGTATCTGTCATGGTGTGAGTTTAACTACCAATCTGGAATCTTAAACTGCAATCTCCTTGACCTAAACCTACAGGGGGTGATACAATTTAAGCAGAGAGCCCAACTCAGGTTGTAACAGATTCTCAGGGAGTGAATGCAGATGACGGAATGTGGATTTGGTATCTTAGCCCTAAAATGGCTCTGCCAAATTAGGCAATAATACTGAAAAGGGCTAGGATGACCATTTTTCACCCTGAACAGAAATATTTAGATGCATTATTTTTGTTTGGCAGATGATGCCACTCCTCCAACTAAATCAACACATGCATTAAAAACAGCAATCCACAAGAATGGGGGTGATACATGTACCCCAATGTTTTTGTTCCACCATATTTCAAAGGTTTGTCCAATATGTGTCTTTTAAGAACAAGGCAAAAGGAATTTGTCTAAGTGACCATCTGTGGGCCGAGAGAAGAAAAAACCATGCTGGTGTACCAGCCCATGGGGGGGGGGGGGGGGGGGAAGACGAAAAAGACATGCCTTTAAGAACCTGCGGTGCAAACCAATTTTGAACTGGTTCTTAGCACACATCAGAGTGTTTAAGGTGCCTCTCAAGTTGTAACATAGAGCAGGTATGTTCATTCCTTAGCTGTGTAGCTTGTGAAGAGTCACTGTATCCCAGAAAAACAGTGATATATAGTCAGTTCCAGTACAAAGGCCTCAGTTGGGAGGCTGCACAGTGTTACAACATGGTGCTACAGATGAAGGCTGCTGCTTTCAGTCACTGACCAAATCCACAGGTACAATAGTTATCCCTTACAAATATGGGTGCACACCACCAGTTGCAACAATATTCCCAGTCAAGGCTGCAGCCACTTATAGCCCACTGTATGTAGCTTGAAACCAACAGATCATCAAGAATGGCTTCTGATGACCAGTCTAGAGGAGGCCTGGACCTGCGGAGTTAGAGAGTGGAGTCCATCATTGGATGCCCGTTCTGAGGCAATATCCTATGCTCTGTGGTGCTGGACTTGGTAGAAGCAGGTGAGTACTTTGGCATTCTATAGCAGGCAAAACAAAGGATCTTCCGAAAGGTGCTGCGCATCTCATTGTCCCGGTAGGAGTAGACTATGGCATTAATAAGCGAATTTATTTCTGCCAGCAGCAGGAAGTACTTCTCCACTGCCAGCACATTGCAGCTTTTGCAATCAAGGCCATCCAACAGGAGTACCACTTGTCCAGGGGTCCAGCAGATGACAAAGGCACCTAAGAGGAGAAGAGGAGGAATCCGTTAGAAGATGTCTGATCAGATATGATTGGTAACAAGCAATGGGCACAACCTCTTGAAATCTACAGCAAGCTAAGATTTGAAATAATACTTACATGCTAGTTGGTCTATGACTCTAGAGACCATGGTTTGAATCCCAGCCCAGCAGTGTAAACCCACTGTGTGATCTTGGATAAGTCACACTCTCTCAGCCTCAAAGGATAGCAATGGCAAACTCCCCTCTGAAGAAACTTGCTAAGAAAACCCATGATAGGTTCTCCTTGGGACTTTCATTAGCTGGAAACAACCTGAAGGCACAACAACAAGAAGCTAGAAGGATATCAAATGCTGCCTACAGGCTCTGCATGTAGCAAGAGATAAATATTACAATGATACTTCCCTGGTTAAGGAACAGATCATGGATAAGGAATGGAAGGTTTTCCAGATGTCATTCAGATTTTGCTATGCTGCCTAGGGCTGATGGGATTTGCCTACCCTGTGTCCATGCCAGCTAGTGGTTCCAGTGTAACTGAGGCAGTGAGTCCACTCTAGGTTTCAGACAAAACTTTAAAGCAATTATATCCTAGTTACTGAACTAATCTAGGAGATAGGGTTTAGCCCCTTGGATGGCTCTTTTAAATTTCAAACTAAATCCCTGAGTAGATTCACTACCCCACTGACTTGGGAACCACCAGGTGTCATTAGGAGTGTTTGTGTACAATTGGCCCTCCATATCCATGGATTCTGCATCCATAGATTCAGCTATTCACAACTTGAAAGTATTTTTTTTTTAAATCTAAAAAGCAAATCTTGATATTGCCATTTTATATGTTGTTGTTGTTCTTCTTTTGAGTAGTTTCTGACTTATGGTGACCCTAAGATGAACTTATTGTAAGGTTTTCTTGGCAATTTTTTTTCAGAGATTTGCCACTGCCTTCCCCTGAGGCTGAGATGGTGTGACTTGCCCAAGGTCACACAGTGATAGCAGAGACTTGAGCCCCCAATCTCCAGAGTCCCAGTTCTACCCTCAAACCACTATACCATGCTGGTTCTCATTGTATATAAGGGAACAATTTTACTATGCCATTGTATATACCGGGACTTAGAGCCTCCACAGATTTTGGTATCCACAGGTGGACTTGGAACCAAACCCCAGGGGATACCAAGGGCCCACTGTGTTATTATAATCCTCACTCTGTGTGTGGTGGAGGGAGGAAGGGAAGTGTTATGTTAAGTGGTAACATATGGAATTCACTGGCATAAGCAGTAGAAGACTTGGAATCTGGGAGCTGAAATCCAACAACATCTAGAGGACCGAAGTTTGAGAACTACCGGTGCAGTGAATATAGAGACTAGAACTGTGGAGACCCAGGTTCAAATTCTCATTTGGCCATGAAACTCACCAAGTGACATTGGGCAATCATGCTCTGATCCTCAGAGTTGTTATATGGGTAAAAATGGGAAGGAAGGCCAAGGACAGTGCTTTGAATTCTATACAGCAGGTGTGGGGAACCTTTGGCCCTCCAGGTATTAGAAAACTCTCTCCAAGGAGCTGAATCCATTATGGCCAGAGGCAAGGAATTATGGGAACTGTAGTCCAGAACCGGAGTAAAGGTGTTATATAAACATAACAAATGCATCTAAAATGTCTAACAAGTCTGATACCACAATGGCATTGCACATTCACAAACTCCTGTTTGAACCCAAGTCCATATCTAACAGCAATTCACAAATTTGAATGGGACACCATCCTGCAGCAGAATCCTATCATGCTAGAAAATGTAACTTCCATCTCAGTTTTTTTTTAAAAGGGTGACTGAACCGCCAAGTTCTGTGCCCAAGACCTATTAAAGGGAGAAAATGAACTATGCAGAGAGAGGAAGGAAAAGGCAAATTTAATATGGAACATACTTGTGTATACAGTATTTTCCAGGGCTGAGTACAAGGAAAAAACTAGTTCTATCAACTTTTCAGCAGACTTGTTGACTCACTGCTGCTTCCCCCTTTCCCTCAAAGAAGTTTTGCAGCATTTAAAAAAAAAAAAGTTGGTATTTTTCAAACTGAACTTCTTGACCCCATGATCTGAGGTTACATATTGCACAACTTTCCTGATGATACAAGGTGGTGTAGTCAATGCCTTGTAAGGAGCCTATTGGAGAGCGCTGTGTATGCCACCCTTGAATTTTCTGATAACTGTAAATTAATGAGGGATAGCTTATCTTCTTTTGTGGTGTAACAGGAACTTTCTGCTTCATTTCTCATTTGCGATATGTGGCTTCACAAAATGGTGGATCAGGAATGTCACGTGGTTCAGTTACTCCACTGTGGGTGGTGATGTATTGATGTGGATGAGAAGACAAGTTTTGCCAAAATCCTGCTGGCCACTTTGCTGGTGTAACTATGCCAGTGTCAGAAGACAGGAGTAGTGGCAGGAAGAATAAGGCCATGGCTATCCTATTTCTCCAATGCTTGGCTTCTAGAGCAGGATCTTGGATACAAGATGCTTGGGAAGACTAACTAGGAGAAGTTGCTTCAGAATTGCTCCACAAGCCAGGCATCGAAGAACTAGGCAGGTCAGAAATAGCTGCCTTCTTCTCCCAAGGGCAAGGATAATGGCTTTGAGATACTTCCTTGAGGACCTACTACGTAACTCAAGTAGAAGTACACTTGCTAGTATAATGGGCTGCTATACTAGCATAGCATAGCATACCATAACCAAAAGGATTCCAGCCTGCATTTTTCACTACAAGAGAGTTGGAAAAATAGTAATAATAGCCAGACTTTTTAAAAAACAAACAAACAAACGAACGATCAATTAAAAAAAAGTATGTTTTTTTTAAAAGTCATTGGTTTAAATCATGGTTTAACCCCACCTGGTTTTAAACAGCCAGTCCTGCTACAAGGCATACCTCCATTAACAAAGCTTCTGACATAGAAGCTCCTTTTTACAAAGTATTTTTATACCCACCCAGCCTCACTTTCCTCAGTATTGAGTATTTATATCAGTATTGGGAGGATGGTGAAGGAAGCCTGGAGAAACAGACTCTTGGTGCTGGGTTGCAGCAGCATCCTGCAGTAAACAACACAGTAAAGCTTGAGGTGAGAAAGTTTGGGATTCTACATCCAGTCAATCTTACTGTAGCTGTGTGGCCTGCCTGCAACAGAAAAAGTAAACAGCAGCTGCCTCAGAGTCTCTTGCTAAACATATATGAACAGCAAAACAAAGGGAAGAGGGGAGAGCAGGCAAATCTGCCCCGCAAGCTATTCCTAGCATGTTTTTTAAAGTATACATCTATAGGTTTGAACACCAAAACGGAAATTACTGCATAGACTTGACTATAAGTTGACCCCATGTATAAATCGAGGGCAGGTTTGGGGGCCAAAATCAAGGATTTTGATATGAGTCATGGATAAGTCAAGGGTAAAATTTAGGGGCATATAACAAAGGATCTGAAGGATGAAGCAAAGGGAAGTGATGCCAAAGAACTTACAAAATTCCGGCAGGCATAACTGGTTGTATTCATGCTAAAGTCTGGATGGATGAGAGAGGAGAACAGGGTCAGAGCTTCCAGGACGGATTATATTCTTGCCTTTCACCAGGGGATGGTGCCATTTTTAAATAAGAGTTAAAGTACAGTACTTACATTGATAAGTCGACTCAGGTTTTTGGAGTCAATTTTTTTGACTAAAATTTTTAGACTTATACATGAGTATATACAGTATAAGAAAAGTGGAGGCTAGTGAAAGAAGACATCATCTCTGGATTCATATTGGAAGATGCTGCCAAGTGATCTCTGGGAGATTCAAAATGTTTTTGTTTTGTTTTGGAATAAACAGTCTCTAAAACATGTTGATTTGCGCTTCTGTCTTTCTGGTGTGTTCTTATCCTTTCTATGCTATTTCTGCATCTGGTACCAAACTTTCTATTAAAGAGGTAATGCCCAACAACCTGATACTTTGTTTCTAGAATTCAGTATTTTTAGTTTATTATGTTATTTATTATTAGTTACTTCTGAGGAGTGGGGAAGCGTTAGTGGATGTATTTATGTCAACTTATATTATGGTTGTTTTATTCTGTTGTGAATTTTTTTGGCTTGTTTAAATTTTTTGTTTTCAAAATGTTACTCTTAACCACCTAAAGGTACCAGATTCCATATCATTTTGAAAGCCAAGTGGGCTCAGAGCCTGCATGGCATAGAATCATAGAGTTGGAAAAGACCACAGGGGCCATCCAATCCAACCTCTTGCCATGCAGGAACTCTCAATCAAAGCATCCTCGACAGATGGCCATCCAGCCTCTGCTTAAAGACCCCCAAGAAAGGAGACTCCACCTCACTCCGAGGGAGCAATGTGTTCCACTGTCGAACAGCCCTTACTCTCAGGAAGTTCCTCCTAATGTTGAGTTGGAATCTCTTTTCCTGGAGCTTGCATCTATTGCTCTGGGTTCTAGTCTCTGGAGCAGCAGAAAACAAGCTCCTTCCTCAATATGACATCCCTTCAAGTATTTAAACAGGGCTATCATGTCACTTCTTAACCTTCTCTTCGGCAGGCTAAACATCCCAAGCTCCCTTAGTTATTCCTCATAGGACATGGTTTCCAGACCCTTCACCATTTTAGTCGCCCTCCTTTGGACACACACCAGTTTCTCAAGGTTCTTTTTGAATTGTGGGGCCCAGAACTGAACACAGTATTCCAGGTGGGGCCTGACCAGAGCAGAATAGAATGGCTAGAATGGCACTATTACTTCCCTTGATCTAGACACTATACTTTTATTGATGCAACCTAAAATTGCATTGGCCTTGTTAGCTGCACACTCATGTTCAATTTGTGGTCTACTTGGACTCCCAGATCCCTTTCACATTTAATCTTGTTCAGCTAGGTGTCACCCATCCTGTATCTGTGCATTTCATTTTTCTGCCCTAAGTGCAGTCCCTTACATTTCTCCATGTTGAAATTCATTTTGTTAGCTTTGGTCCAGCTTTCTAGTTTATTAAGGTCATTTTGAATTTTGATCCTATCTTCTGGAGTATTAGCTACTCCTCCTAATTTGGTGTCATCTGCAAATTTGATAAGTATGCCCCCAAATCTGTCATCCAAGTCACTGATAAAGCATAGTGGTTTGAATGTTAAGACTAGGACTTTGGAGATCATGTTCAAATGTCGGTTCAGCCATGGAAACCCACTGGGTGACCTTGGGCAAGTCACACTCTCTCAACCCCAGAGGCAATGGCAAACTCTTCTGAAGAAGTATGCCAAGAAAACCCTATTATATGTTCACTTTAGGATTGCCATAAATCGGATATGACTTGAAGGCACACAACATATACTAAAGGCACCAGATCCCATCTGATTTTGAAAGCCAAGCAGGGTTAACCTTGGTTAGTGCCAAAGCCACCTCTGCATATTCCACAGAAAACCCTATGAAATTCATGGGGTTGCCAGAAGTTGACAGGTGACTTGAAAGCAAATATACAGATGTCAGTTATTGAACAGTATATAAATACTGTTTGTAAACAGATCAATAATGCTGTCTTACCAGAGGCATCATTTTTGCCTGTACTTCCATTCATTTTAAACTGTTTTGCATTCAAGGCACAGTTTTATTTGGACACATAGTCACAGAAAGGTAACAGTAGTGGGAAGAGGGAGAGACAGACAGTTAGACAGAGAGACATACTATGGGCAAGGCCCTATTCAGCATAGACAGGGCATAAAGTTCCATGAACATATTCAAGTAAACAATTTACTGAATAACTTTTAAGCCAACCTGCTGGCTATGAGTCTGTTGCATGATAGAAGGATGGAAATGTTCGAGAATTTCTTACAAAATGTGTAAAGACTACAACCTTCAATAGAACCACAAATGATGCTGGCATAATACCCTGGGAAAGTTCTGGCTAGTGTCTGTGCATTTTTAAAAATGTCTACAAAAGGAGGAATATTGTAATATTTGCTGAATCTGCTTCCTCTTGGGGACATGGCAGAATATCTAAAACTTTTGTGCCATCTGGATGGAAAATACCAAAGTTGCAGGCACCAGAAGACTCTCCATTGTGTCTGTGCATTAAAATAAATTGAAGCATCCATATCAATTAACTGAAAACAAATGAAGAAGTGAGCTCTGCACTACATCTAATCCTATTCAAAATCCCACTCAGCTATAGATTTCCTAAAATGACCTTGAGCCAGTCTAACCCTCAGTTGGGATTGTTGTGAGCTTTAAATGCCGGTTTGTGCTCCTGGACAAAGAAAGAACTAAATCATCAGTAGAGAGTACAGAAGCAGGGTGAGAGGAGATGCAGCAGTAACTGATCCAGGCATAAAGAGCAGCTCTTGAAGAGATACAACAGGAAGGACTGGGAAGGCGGAAATGGGGTTAATAGGCATCCAGTGCAGAAAACCAAAATGTGTGCAGATACATATAAAGCAGTGGTTCTCAACCTTCCTAATGCTGTGACCCTTTAATACAGTTCCTCATGTTGTGGTGACCCCCAACCATAAAATTATTTTCATTGCTACATGCAAATGTGTGTTTTCCAATGGCCTTACTCTTAGGCGACCCCTGTGAAAGGGTTGTTTGACCCCCAAAGGGGTCCCAGCCCACAGGTTGGGAACCACTGATATAGAGGGATGGAGAGGGGAAATAAGCATCACATCTGCTGGTCATACACCCACACTCCCCATGTTCAAGACTCCTCTTACACAGTGCCTAAATATGCACACCCTAATGAGCTTGCGCTCCAAAGCTGTTAGATGTAGCCTGAAAAAATGGAGGATACAAGCTGTACCTACAGAGCCTACATGTTCCTAATCCTGTGCGGAGACACCACCCAAAAATCAAAATTGGCCTCTCCTAACATTTGAATATGCTTTACTTACATCCACAATTGACCAGCATATAAGATGGCAAGCAAACTCCGGCACCCACGATAGCATTTGCATTCTGTTTTGGCCAGCATAACAATCTGCCTTCTCCTCCCTTGTTTTCCATTATTCATATTTGAGGCAGCTACTGCCATACACTAACCAGGAAGTGAGCAGATCAAAAGCACTCATTTTATTTTTCACAGTAGCCCACCTGGTATTACACAATCATATTGAACCAATTAGTTCCAGGAGGTTCTCAAACCTTCCCTCACCTGGACTAGAAGCCATTCACTCCTGGAGTCTCCACAGCGTACATATATACATGCTGCTGCATTCATCATCCTGGCATTCATGTGTCCAGAGTGGGGCTGGCAACACTGAGGGGGAAGTGCCAGGCCTGACACACACATGGGCTGAAAACCTGGCTTGGCACCAAAGCCTGAACATCAACTAGCAAATTGTGTGGGTTTTGGCAAGGGGAGGAGGCCTTCAGAAGGTAGCCCATGGCCATCCCTTGACCTAGAATCTTCTTAAACATTCAAATGTTGAAGGAGATGTAGCTAAATCAAGACCAGTCTATTGCCGACGTGGGAACTCTTCAGCCCTCCGCTTGTTGTTGCACTGTAATTCCCAGCAGCCCTAGCAACCATAGTGAAGCAATGGTAAAGTATGATAGGAATAGTAGTTCAACAACAACTGGAGAACCACTCAATTTCCACCCTGATCTACAGTCTGTAAACTGACTGCTCTTAAACAGGGCTACCCCAAAACATTTTTCTCCCTCATGCAGAGCAACAAATGGTGTCTCCCTCACCTTGTCTGCCCACATCATTGTATATTATTCAAAGCTACACACAAGAGGTAGGAAAATTACATACACTCCTTTCCCCATTCCAGACACCTGAAAATATAACAAAATCAACTAACAATTTGCTGCTTTTTTCATGATGATCAAAATCTGTTGCCTGAGCTTACTGCCTACACTTTACCTAAAGATAGGGCTGGCCCTGCACGTGCCGAATTTTCCTATCGGCTTACTAACTCACATGAACATTGTTGAAGTAAAACTCATGTGCTCATCAGTTGAGGAAGGATTATGTTGTATTTGGTTTTGAGGAATTAAGTTCATTTCTCCTCTGGGTCCAGTCACACACTCCTTACATCACCATCTGGCCGTACCAAGACTTCAAGAAGGTGCCTGCCTATGGCCAAAAGAGATTTCACTGCCACAGGAAGGAAGCCTGACTGCATTCTCCTGGCTCCTTCTAAGCTCCAGGGAACAAAACATTGGCAGGCTCTCTGGAGCAACCCTGTTAATACATGGCTTGATTCCACATCGTCTCACAGTTCAGACACAGCACACTCTGCTGTTGCTTGCCTTGGGCGAGGAGGCAAAGCATGCCCTGAAAAAAACAAAATCCTATGCTTAACCAGTTTTGGGTGAATCATAGCACTGTGGTCTTTCATTTCCTTCCAACTCAGCTTTGGGTCTTAAGACACAAGTGACTGAAAAGGTTCTAACACAAGGCATGCTTCAAAGCAACCTCACTTTCTCTAAGGGGAGCATGAGCTCAATGTAAGAGCACACGCTTCACACACAGGCAGACTGAGCTTCAGTCGTCAGTTTTTCCAGTTAAAAGGTCAGGTAACCACCAAAGTATCTCCGCTATAGACCTGGGAGGCTAGCTAGCAAAGTACTGTAGAAAGGTTGCAGCACCAATCAGTATTGGACAATTATCTGAAAATACAAGAAGAGTCTGATGAATCACACCAAAGGTCTCTGCCGTCCAACATTCTGGGACCAAAGAGAAAAAACAGATGGTTCAATGGGAAGCCTACAGGGACGACA
Source organism: Sceloporus undulatus (assembly GCF_019175285.1). Classification (NCBI taxonomy): domain Eukaryota; kingdom Metazoa; phylum Chordata; class Lepidosauria; order Squamata; family Phrynosomatidae; genus Sceloporus; species Sceloporus undulatus. The sequence continues at coordinate 184,835,799 of NC_056523.1, read as the reverse complement.
TGAGTGAGACAGCACCCTCCATCTGGCATTCCCCAGCAACTGCTATATAGAGGCACCTTGTCTCGAGTATGCTTGTATCTACACATCCATTGTTGTTGTGTTTTTGTTGTATGCCTTGAAGTCATTTCTGACTTATGGTGAGCCTAAGGTGAACCTGCCATGAGGTTTTCTTGGCAAGATTTCTGCAGAGGCTAAGAGAGTATGTCTTGCTTAAGAGGGGTCTCTATGGCTAAGTAACTCTCCCTACTTAGTCCTAGTCCAACACTCAAACCACAACACTACACTGAATCATCCATATATCCATACATCCTGCAAAGTTAAGGCTCTTTCACCAACTCTGAAATAAAAGCATGCACAATTTGGGAGAGGGGGAACTAGGGTTACTGTCCTTGAAATTTGAGTACTGTTTCCTTATTTCTTTTAAATGAAGACAAATGAAGATGGCTTCCTTATTTCTGTTTATTAATCTGATCTTGGATGGGAAACCACCAATGAATACTAGGTGCTGTAAGCTATATTTCAGAAGAAAGTACTGGCAAAACCACCTCTGAGTATTCCTTACTTAAGAAAATTCTATGAAAAATTCATGCAGTTGCCGTAAGTCAACAGCCAACTTGAAAGCATATACACACACACACTTGCTGTAGGCTGTATTCAGAGAAAGTAACTGGCAAAACCACCCCTGAGTATTCCTTACATAATAAAACCCTATGAAATGCTTGGGGTTGCCTTAAATCCACAGGTGACCTGAGGGCACATACACACAAATGGAGCCTTTATACTGCTAAACAATGCATGGGAACTGCATTTCTTATTAGCCCAGGGATATACTAATAAGGAGAGAACAGCACAGAAACAAAACAACTTTCCTGCTGAAATTAACTAGAGGAGTGCCATATTGAAAACATTTGCAACCCTGGAGGGAGAAGAGAACAAACTAACTGGACTTTAGGTGGATACAATCTATGTAAGGCCATTGATGTTCCCATGAGAACAAAAGAGAAATATAAACAATCAAAACACAGTTAAAAGATAAAACGAGGAGGGGAAAACTTAGCTTGGTCTTCCCCAACCTGGTGTCCTCCAGATGCATTGGAGCTACAGTTCTAGTCAGCATGGCCAACACATCAGGAGAACACTACTTTGATGGGCAAATTATCTTTCTACACCAGTGACTCTCAATATTTGGCCTGTCAGATATTTTGGACTTCAGCTCCTAGAATTTTTGCCCACTGGCCATGCTGCCTATGGGTTTTTGGGTGCTGAAGTCCAAAATATCTGGGGGAAGAGAGGTTGAAAACCAGCGATCTAGATTAACCACCTCAGAGCTACACATATGAATGGGCAATGTGTGGCCCCCAGAAGGCCAGCGTGCGTTGGCTTATATGTTTGCTAACACTGAAGAGAGTGATAGTCAAATGTCTGGATAACTACATTATGCCTACTCTTTGTTGTCATTTCCTACTTATGGCGACCCTAAGTTTTCTTGGCCTGATTTGTTCAGCGGGGGTTTGCTCTTGCCTTCCTCTGAATCTGTGACTTTCCCAAGGTCATCCAGTGGGTTTCCATGTCCAAGTGGGGATTTGAACCTCTATATATATGATCCTTGTCTGACACCCAAACCACTGTACCACACTGGCTTCTTTCTGCCTACTCTTGGCGAACTAGGGCTAACTGAGGCTGGGCATTTACATGCCCAGCAGCCCTAGTCTGCCAGCATGCCACCATCATGGCTCACCCCCATCTACATGGGCGATGCCATGATGGTGTGAGCATGCCACAGCACCCAAACTGTGCTGGCTGGAAGTGATGTGATTGGGGCGTGTGAGCATGCCAATTGTGCCCCTTGCAGGAAGCTGCTTGTGGCAGTTTCTTTTTGCTCCCAAGAGGAAACACATCGTTGCCGCGCCCTCTGGTTGCTGCGGCAACAATGCAGGGCAAAGATGGGCGGCACGACGCTGCTTGTCTGTCAAGCCCCTATATTTCTCCCCAGCCCTACCGCAATTTCTTTTAACACAGTCAAGGGCCTAACAGGCTGGCTAGAGGAAAAGAGTAGACTAGTACAGTTTATAGTTCTATGTGCAGCAGTAATGAAAATCCCACAATAACCACAATTAAAATCAATTATGGGCTTAGACTATAGATTTCAAAGAGAGTACATGGAGATAAATGGATGGATAAATGCAGATGAGAAGGGGGCCAAGGGCAATATTCTCAAGGTCACTGTATACTCCAAGACAGCTGTCTGGAGGCCAGAACTGCATCTACCAGGCAACCAAAATGTTTTTGCAAGTTACCTGGCTATTTAATAAAGCTAGTAACCCCTGGAAAAAGAGTTTTGCACTTAGGGAACACATGAATTTAGGTACTCCCTGGGGTATACACGCAAGACTCTATGTCAGAAATAGCCAGCTGTGGCTCTCCAGATGCTGTTGGAATGCAGTTCCTAGCCTCTTTCACCATTGGCTAGGCTGGCAAGAGCTGCTAGGACGTGAAGTCCCCACAATATCTGGAGGACTGCATGTTCCACACTCCCTGCCCCACTCTATGATTAACTCTACAATTGGTTAACAAACCAAGCTAGCTTGTTGATAAACCAAAATGTGATTATGGATTGTTTTCATTAACCAAAGTTAAAACAAACTACAGTTTCCCAAGTTCATGCCTAAGAGGAAACAATGATCTAGGCTGGATCCACACTGCAGAAATAATCCAGGTTGACACCACTAACTGCCATAGCTCAAAGCTATGGAATTCTGGAAATCGTAGTTTTGTGAGACCATTTAGTCTTCTCTGTCAGAGAACTCTGGTGCCACAACAAACAATTCTCAGAGGTGATGTCAACCTGGATTATTTCTGCAGTGCAGATGCAGCCTTAGTCAGTTTAATTTTATTGTTTGCATGTACAGCGCTGTGTACATCTACAGTGCAACAACAACAACAACAACAACAACATCAACAACAATAATAATAATGTGAAAAGAATACTGAAAAGCAGAAAACTGTAAGGAGACATGCTCCATGTCTCAAAGATGTTCAACTGTTTATTCCTTTTAAAATAGCCTAACATGTTTCAGCCTTCAGCCTGTATGAGAAAAGGCCTTTTTCAGGAGCCTTCAGCAGAAATTGGTGGACGTATAAATACGCTGCAAAACACAGTTTTAATGTTCCTGTGTTTTGGAGAGTGTTTAAAACACCAGTTATTTTTGCTGAAGTCCCCCGAAGAAGGTTTTTTCTTCATACAGGCCAAAACGTTATGGTCTATTTTAAGAGAAATAAACAGTTAAGTCAGCCGTATGTCAGTACCTAGCATGATTGGGCAAATGCCAAGTCCAGGTCCATAAGGTCTGGCATTGGGTTCCTCCTCCACTAACTCTAATCACCCAATTCTGTAAAGAAAAGCACTGGGCAAGACAGCTACAGTCATGACCAGCACAGGTTTCTTTACATCTAAGTCTTCAGGCCCTGCCACTGACTTAACTGCTGTCTCACCCAGCACTTCTCTTTATAGAACAGCAGCTATGTTCCTTGTTGCTGCCAATCTAGTTTGCTTCCCATCACTGCCTTCCCATGTTTATTCTGTAGTGAGCTTGCCTGGCAAGTGAGAGAGGGGAGGATGGGTTATGATGGAGTCACACAAGAAGGCACCTTGCCTCTGAGTCTGTCAAAGCTGGTGCTTAACTGAGAGCCATGATGAATTGCCTAATCCAGTGGCTCTCAAACTCAAAAGGGCAGGACCCCCGGGGTGCATGAAAGTTGCTGAAAGGGGACACAAGAAAAGTCAGCCTACAAGTACAGCAAATGTGAAAAAGAAAGGCAAGCTTATGTGTTTGTGTGTGTGTCCATGTGCGCACTGTTGAGGACTGACTGGTTCCAGCAAAGGACCCATGCCAAGCAACATTTCTTATACACTTCCCATTCAGCTTTTCCAAATGTTCCATCATTGGCACAGTAGGCACCTGAGCAACCATGAGGCATGCAGAGGCCAGCCTACCTGGCTCAGAAAAGAAGAAAGAAGGGACTGCTGAAAAAGCACAACAGCCACCTTTGAACACCTCAAGCAGGAGGAATTTGATGGGTTGCTTTTTGATGATCCACTCTCTCACCCCACCCCCCAGTGGCCTGATCTTGAGCGATCACTCTGCATGGTTTTCTAGGGAGGCCATACTGCTAGGAGGGAGTGAGGGAGCCCAACACTGAAAATGAACCCAGCAACCTCCTCCTAGCTTGAGGCATGCAGAGATGGGGGGTCCTGAGCCCCTAGCCCCAACAAATGTTTAGGGCCAACTGCAATACACTGACTGGGGGAGCAACATCTTAATGAAGATGTAAAGAGGATCACAGGAGTAAAAAGTATGAGAATCACTGTGAACTTAATATTTTGATTAGACAACAAGGGGCGCACCTATCTGTCAAAAACTGGCAAGTACAGTGGTGTTTTATAGAAGGAAAGAATGTTATGTACATCAATTGCAAAAGGAACTGATTGCAGGGGAACTAAAAGCTTCACAGTTGGCAGGGAAACTACATCACTGCAGAGGAACTGGATGACAGACCAACTTACTGAGGATGATAATGACTGTCTTGATGAGGTTGATCATGGTATCCTTATAGCGGGGATGAAAGGTGGTGTGCTTGGACATCCGGGCCATCTTCCTCTTCACGTAGATGAAGATGTGAGTGTAGACAACCACCATGATAAGAAAGATGAAAAGATTGGAGAGGGCCCAGAAGGTCAAATATCTGCGACTGTAGAGGGGTGCCATCCTGGAGCAATCGCTCAGCTTGCACAGACAGTGCCAGCCATACGAGGGAATGAGACCCAGCAGCAGGGCTGTAATCCAGATACAGCAGATGAGGATCATCACTCGCTGGTTGGACATCTTGCTGTGGAGCTGCATGGTGAAAACTGTCTGGTGTCGCTCCACTGCAATGGCCAGGAGATTGACCACAGAGGCCGTCAAGCTGGTGTCCAAAAGGCTCTGCCTGATAAACCAGGTCTTGAGAGAGAGCTGAGCTGTTCTGGGCCCTGTGTGGAACATCAAGAACATGTAAGCAATGCCAGCAAAGAGGTCGGCTGCTGCCAGGTTCCCCAACAGGTAGTAAATGGGATAGTGGAAGCGCTTGTTGATGACAATGGCCGTAATGACCAGCAAATTAGTGAGGAGTACAATGATGCTGACTGTCAAACCAAGTGCTACCACCAAAATGTCCTTAGGTCTCCATATGTGGAACAGCTCTTTGCCACTGTTGTTGTAGAAGAACTCGACCGACTCATTGTAGTAGCACGTGGTCATGTTTTCCAATGGTTGATTCCTATGGCAGAGGAAGAGAGAAACAAGAAGAAATAAATGTCTAGCCTTTAGAGGAGGGAGAGGAAGATGCCACCAAATGGCACAACATTTCCTGTCAACATTCAGCACACTGCTCTTTGATTCAGTGCTGGCTTCCATGTCCATTGGGCAGTGAATCCACTTCTAGTTTTAGCTCAAACTGGAATCTGAATCCTATCAACAATACGATCCCCCAAATGGATTCAGCACCTTGGACAGTACCTTTCATATTTGTTGTAAAACCTGGAGCAAAATTTACTGCCACACTGAGTTAGGGACCACCAGCTACCACAGGTTCAATCGTGTCCTCAAGATCCAATCTAGTCTCATTTAGTGATCCATGGCTGGGGAATGTGCAGCCTTCCAAAGGACTGTAGTTCCTACTTCCTAGCATCTTTCACCATTAATGAAGGTGAAATTTGCAGTACAACAGCATTTGGAGGTCTTCAGGCTGCTGATTCCAGCAAGAAGTATTCTTCTGATACAGTTGTCATCATGTGGCATGTCTTGTTAAAGACGAAAGAAGTATGTTATAGGACTGCCAGTCAGGAGACGTGCCCATTGTTATGAATACATTTTGTCAAAATTGTAATGTTCAGAAATTCAGTGTTTAATTCATGAACCATTGTTGATATGTAAACACCACCCAGATCAAGTTGGGGGAACATATACCTCCCCAGTTGTCTTTGGACAGTAACTCCCATCAGCCCTAGTCAGCATAGTGTGGAATGAAGGGAACTTGAGTCCACCAACATCTGGACAGCTATACATTCACCAGTCCCAAAGGTGACAAGCTGCTCTATTTTACCTAACTCAGTGTTCTTCTCTACCACAATGAGAAATATCTGATGAGCCTTTTCCTTATGGGTTAGAGGGAAAAGGCAATAACAAGAGGATAAAAATGAGACAAGAAAATAATTTACCCCCATCAGAGTAATGTTACTGCTAATTGATCATCAGCTGATCATCTAGGCCAGATACTGTCAACTTGGTTTTCAGCTCTCTCTCTCTCTCTCTCTCTCTATCAGAAAACCAAGTTGACTGAAAGCCATTTTTCTGAATTATGTTTTTGCACTCTGCCTTTAGATGTGTCACTACAAGGGGACAGTTACTGTGTGTGTGTGTGTGTGTGTGTGTGTGTGTATTTAAAAATAGCAACTGTCCCCTGGTAGTGACACATCTAAAGGCAAAGTGTAAAACCACAGTTCAGAAAAATGACTTTCCGTTCTTGGAATCCTCTAGCTAGATGGCCAGTGGCTAGACAGTTGTAATACGAAGAAATAATTTTTCCAAGCTCTGCCCAATCTGAAGCGTAGTTAACTGACTGGTGCAGCTTAGACAGAAACCACAAAGACTTGCTATATCTTGGTTTCTGAGGACACCTGTTTAGTCCTTCAAGCATATACCACACACAGGAAAGGAGATAACCATCAGAGATAGCAGCTTCCGCTTCTTTTTCAGCCATAAGAACAACTGTAAAACCCAGTCTTGCAAAGCATAAAATGAACAAGCCCTTCCCGCTATTCTTGTTCCGCACCTCTTCCATATTCTGAATAGAGACCACAAGACGAAACAATTAATTTTTTAAAAAAGATCAAGCAGTCTAGATACTTATACCTTTTAGCTCACATGATCCACAGTTTGAGATTTGGCAATTTACTGACATGTCTCACACAGACACACACGGAGCAGTCATAATTTGTATTCTATCTTCTGTTTAAAATTTGCTGCACAGAACTGGATGAGGATTGATATCCTGCTTATCTTACACCTGTCCTCACTTATTTGTAACTTTTACAAAGATTTACCTTCGCAAGAACCAATGGAGTAAACAATAGGTACTCATTTCATTTTTAAAAAACTATGCAAAAGCTTTAAAGTATTCATCTGAGAGGAAGTAATCTTATTAAGGAAACATTTGGGGAAAATAGAGGGAACATTACGACTAGCTGTGACTAGTTATTTCTATGGCTGCTACCCAATGCATAGATTGGGTATCAATCCTACTCCATTTAATAGCTGGCTTGGTTGTATACTTGTAGTGATGTGTTTAACATTAGGTTCTGTACCTGTGCTCTTAGCAAGGCTGTTATGTGACATATTTCATAATTGAAAATTAGTCTCTCACATTAAATAGGATTAATTGACTTTTATGGACAAACTCCTAATGGAACATCTGATCCCCAGGGGTCACGCATGCATGTCTATTACATTCCATTTAGTATGAGCTCAAGCAGTTACACACTGGAATGGTATTAGAGTATGAGAGACAGAATACTCGGGCTTTTGCCAAAAAAACTCTACAACTGTATTCAGACTAATTTGTGCAAATTTGCCCAACTTGTATTTAGAATGTGGATATGTTTTGAGGAATTTCAGGTATTTGGGCAACAGAGCTGCATAGGGAAGGCAAAATGCCAGAAGGGCAGGAGACATCATTGGTTTTTGTGCATCGAGGACAAGAGGTAGGCATACTTCAAGCCTTAGCCAATATGTCTCTTGACTTCTGAGCTAACTTGGCAACATTCTGCACATCATCCTCACTGTCATATTTAATTCTTATCTGCTTCTCCCTATGGATCAAGGCGGGGAGCAGCAGCAGATTAAAATATAATGCATGACATCAGTTAAAAACACATGCCATCACTTAAAATAATATATAAAACCTATATATATATTGAAACAATCAATCCATATTTTAAAATACGTCATTTAACAATCATCTGGATAGACTTGCTGGAAGAGACTGGTCTTTAATGCTATTTTCAATTCAGACAGAGAATCCAGCTTTTAAATCTCTTCTGGCAGGTCATTTTAGCCAAGGGATGGCTGAAGAAAAGTCTTCTGGGTCACAGTCTGCAGCCTAGTCCTGGCTGAATGAAGTAAATGTCCCGCAACTTAGGGACCTGAGTGAATTATACTGGAGAGAGAGATCCAACAGGAAACTTGGACCCAAATGATGTAGAGCTTTAAGGGTAACAACCAGAACTCTGAACCTTGCAAGGAAACTAAGGCTGCATCTACATTACAGAAGTAATGCAGTTTGACACTACTTTAATTGCCATGGCTCAATGCTATGGAATTCTGGGATTTGTAGTTTTGTGAGATATTTAGCCTCTTTTTGTCTGAGAGATCTGGTGCCACAACAAACTACAAACTCCAGAACTGAGCCACAGCAGTTAAAGCACTGTCAAACTGCATTATTTCTGCAGTGCAGAAGCAGCCCAACTGGCATTAGTTACCAAACACAATTTCTAAGCACCTACTGATACTGATACTGATATTTTATTTCTTTGGCAAATTTGATAACAGAATCTCAAACAGGCCCAACCGCTCTATGTTAAGGGCTTCACGCCATAATCCCTGCAGATAAATCTGACAATTGACAGGTAGCATCATTGTTGTTATTTGTGGTTACTCCATCTTTAAAACATATTTAATCTCTGTTCTTTAATCTCTGTCCAGCATTCAGCTGCACGCATTATCACTTCCACCCACCGCTCTGACCACATCTCTCCTGTGTTGGCATCCCTTCACTGGTTCCCTCTCCCTTTCCGCATTCAGTATAAGCTCCTGCTGTCGACATTAAAAGCTCTCCATGGACTGGCCCCTCCTTACTTATCAGACCTTCTTTCTCCTCACTTTCCCACCAGGGCCCTCCGTTCTGGTAGTCAAGGGTTCCTGTCTCAGCCCAGGATTTCCTCTGCCCCATCCCAGATTCGCCCCTTTTCACTTGCTGCCCCTCACTCCTGGAACCTTCTTCCCCCACAAGCAACAGCCATCACTTCTTTAACCAGCTTCAAAACGGAGTTGAAAACCATCCTGTTCAGAGACGCCTTCCCAGGCATTGCATAATTGTTGCTTACTACTTGATGTTCTTTTGGTGCCTGTTTATCAAACCATTTCCTGTATTGCTATGTACTGTATATGCATTATCCTACTTGAGAGTATGTATTTTCCCTGGATGAAGATTAACCTTCCATTTTGAAGCCAAGCCCTCCCTCCAGTCCATCTGTCTTGGTCCAGGCCTCGGAGGTTGAGAGGAACTGCTGGACCTCTTACCCTTTCCCGCCACCACTCCCTTCTCCTTCTGTGTCATGTCTTTTTAGATTGTAAGCCCGAGGGCAGGGATCCGTCTAACTAAAATGATTGCATGTACAGCACTGTGTAAATTTACAGCGCTTCATAAATAATGGTTAATAATAATAATAAAATATTTTAAAAGTTAGCATTAAAATATAATTAAGCTGTCAATAATATTAGAAGCAATTTAAAACAATCATGACCCTTACCATGATCCTTGCAGTTAAATCTGACTATTGACAGATAGCATCATTGTTTTTGGTGGTTACTCCATCTTTATCCTACCTCCCCCCCCCCAAAAAAAATAGGACTCAAGGTTGTTAAAAATATTAAACATAATGAAAACATTTTAAAAGTTAGCATTAAATCACATTCATTCAGCCTCATCTACCTCACAAGGTTGCTATGAATACAGAGTGGGGAGAAGAAAAGCCATATAGGCCCCATACAGACAGGCCAAAATAAAGCTCCTTCGAGTCACTTTGGAGGTGTACTGTTTCAATAATGCATGTGTCCTAAGAGCCCGGAAGCCACGTCAAAGCCACGATCCAGCCGTGTATGCCTTCAAGTAGTTTCTGACTTATGGCAATCCTAAGGCAAACCTATCACAGGGGGGTTATTGGCACATTTCTTCAGAGTGGGTTTGCCATTGCCATACTGCAAGTCTGAGAGACTGTGACTTGCCCAGGGTCATCCAGTAGGTTTACACAGCTGAGCTGGGATTCAAATCCTGGTCTGGAGTCCTAGTCTAGTGCTCAAACCACTGTGCCACACTGGCTGTTATACTCAGTATAATTTTAAATAAAAAGTGTTCTGCCTTTGTTTTAAAGAAGTGCAGGAGGAGGAGCAATTCCTACAAAGCAGCCAATCTCAAGCTTTTACCTACACATTTAATGTGTGTTAAGCAGAATAAACTGGTTTCCTGCTTTTCGTTGAAATCTCTATTGAGTGGGGGGAAATGGAGGGAGGAAGGGAGGATGAACAAGCGGATGTGGCTTGCAGAAATCAGAAGCTGATAGGGGATGAGGAATGACAGGGAGTAGAGCCGAGGCCTTCACTTCACCCACTTAGTTTTTGCTGAAGAAGCAGAACTCCCGGGACAAGACAGAGGCCAAGCCTGGAAAAGTTGCCCAGATCTGATAAAAGAAACCCTTCCTCAGGAATATTTCCGCCTCAAGTCGTGGGCCTGGGGAGGAGGCAGTCCCCGGAGGTTCTCTGTTACCACAGCTGCTTTGCCTCAGAAATTATCAAACGGTCCTGGTGTGGGGTTTGTTTATCACTCATGGGCCAAACAGCCATCCAACGGCACTTCCATCTCTATGCAGCTGCAGCTGCTGGCTTTGCTCCGGAGCTCATTAGAAGAGCCTGACTCCAGGACAGGCGCCTCTTCAAGGAGTCCCAAAGGCTGCAGAGAATATAAATAGGGAACAGTGATTGCAAAGACTACAGAGAGGATTTTGGCCACAGGGTTCTTCCTCCAAAATCCCCACACAGATGTAGGATACATTAGAAAATCTTTTCTGTACTTTCTATTAATTTTTTTTAAAGCAGTTTAATTTGCATTGGGGAAAAAGAGCTGCAAAAGGATTTATTAGCTTTAACTTTTTCCGAGAAAAGGCTTTCATTTTCCTATTACAGTGGACCCTTGGTATCTGCTGGGGTTTGGTTCCAGGACCCCTGTGGGTACCAAAATCCGTGGATGCTCAAGTCTCATTATATATGATGGCATAGTAAAATAGTGTCCCTTATACAAAATGGAGAACAACTCAAACATTTGCTTTTTGGAATTTTGTGGGGAATATTTTCAAGCTGTGGTTGGTTGAATCTGTGGATGCAGAATCTGTTGTTTAATGGTATTTTAATTACCAAATATTTTTGTACGAAGAATGGTGTAACAATACTTCTTAAAAATCTGATCTCTCTTCAAGAAAGAATGCTTTCTTGAGCAAGTGGGAATATGGATGTAGTTCAATGTCGGAGCGCATGCTTTGGATGCTAAAGTTCCAAAGGTTCAATCCTGAGCATATCCAGATATTTATTTACCTTTAGATAGAGCTGACATAAGAGCTGAGATTAAACTATAGTGTCAATGTAATGCAAACCTACATGATAATTCTCCGTCTCTGCCTCCGTGTCTCTCCCTAACTCACTCACTCACATAATTGTAAAACAAGTGGAATAGGTAGAAATAAGACTGAATTTTAGGAAATCTTTTGGTAAAAAAAACCATGACAATATCGAGACTTTATAAATGTCTATTAAAACAATATACTGAAGATGAGATTGTTAAAGAGAACATGGTGATATGGGCGCAAGACATAGGTCATGTGCTAGAACTAGAACAATGGGAGATATCCTGGATTAAGGTAAATGTAAAGATACTGACTCTGTTGATTGCAAGATTGGCAGGTTGGCAGTTCAAGGCCCAAGTGCCACATGATGGGATGATGTCCCATCATTAGTCCCAGCTTCTGCCAACCTAGCACTTCGAAAGCATGCAAATGCAAGTAGATAAATAGGTACCACTCCAGTGGGAAGGTAAACTCTGCTATCATGCTGGCCACATGATCACAGAGTAGTTTCTGACAACGCTGGCTCTTTGACTTAGTAATGGAGATGAGCACTGCCCCCTATGTTCGGACATGACTTGACAACTTTGTCAATGGGTAATACCTTTACATTTTACTTACTCTATAGATGATACATGACACCAAAAAAGATATGTAGAATATATGGCAACACTGATGATAAGTGTTGGAAATGGGTAAAGAAAAAAGGAACATTTTACCATGCCTGGTAAAGAGGCAAAACAGTTTTGGGGGGAAATTAAAAATAAATAAATAAAATAGTACAGATTAAACTGAAATATTTTTGTTAAATATGTTAGATAAACATACAGGAAAAAAATGGTTGTATATTATATGATAACATCTATCAGAATGTGGTGGGGAGAAAGACTCCAAGTATAGAAGAATGGCTTATAAAACTTTATAAAGTATTGGATTTATAAAATGACTAGAAAGTTAAGAGATGAGAAATCAGATAAATATTTACAAGATTGGAATAAAGTGTCAATATACCTAGTAAATAAATGGGGTCACTTAATGACAAATTTATTCAAGATGGAATACAATTTGACTAGAAACCATAACAATGATAAATAAGATTAAAGAAGTTACAAAAGTAGAGCGCAGAAAGTAAAACAAAGACATTGGAAAGAAAAAAATCCTTATATGGATACATGGGCTTAAAAGGAAAAAGGGACAAATGAAACAAATGAATAACAGAGGAAAGCGAGACATTCTGATAAAATATCCACTAAAAGACGAAACATGTCAGCTTTAAAGGACAGAGAAGCCACTCAGCTATATTAAAGGATTGCTAATAAGAAAACCTAATGAAAAATTGCAGTTGTTTACTGTTTTGATTATATGTCATTGTTTGTTTGTTATATGTTTGTATGTATTGTTATGGCATGTCATGTTTTGTATATTTGAAAATTTAGTAAAAATGTAATGCAAAAAATAATAACACAGTAACTGTAATACACAAACACTCCCAGTTGCAGCTAGTGGATCCCATGGCAATGAATGTTAAATCTGTTCCAGCTTTTAGACAGAGTTCTAGAGTTCCTAGCAATCTTCAAGGGAAGCTGGTAGCTCCCATGTCAGCGGGGGGGATGAATACACTCCAGATTTTAGACAAAACTTTGAGGGACCCATCTACATGCTGAGCCCTTTTTAAAAAGTGTTCAGCACTTTGGATAGTTCCTTTGAAATCTGGACACTGCTAGAACTCATTGGGTGTCTCTGGATATTGTTACACTTGCCTGCGTTACAAATACAATATGAAAAAATGAATATAATTTTTCATCCCTTTTTCCACTTTGGCACTGTACAAGTATGTCCTGATGCTGTTGTTGTCATGTGCCTTTAAGTCATTTCCAGCTTCTGGCAAGCCTCAGGCAAACCTGTCATGGGATTTTCCTGGCAAGATTTGTTCGGGTGGGGTGGGGGGACTTTCCTTTGCCTTTCTCTGAGGCTGAGAGAGTGTGACTTGCCCAAGGATACTCAGAGGGTTTCCATGGCTGAACAGGGATTTGAATTCTGGACTCCCAGAGTCTTATTCAGAAGAAATAGTATAAAATAAAATAAAAGTGGACATTTGAAATCCTGCTCAGTCATAGAACTCTGTCTTATCAAAGATATTATAGGTAACGGAGAAAAGCATAGCGGGAGTATGAATATGTGTATTTGTGTGCAAATATATTGCATGCCACCTTTCTAGCTGGAGGGACCCAAGGCAGCTCACAGACATACATCAATCAGAAATTGGGAGGGTGTACCCCACATTAAGTACTTAACCACTCAAAATCAGAAACCCACACTCTCAATACAGTGCCATTTAGAAAACAGCACAAAGCCACACCTGATCCAGTGCTCACTGAGAGAAGATTTGGAAGACTCAAATCTTTTGGGAGGGTGCACACTGCCCATTTTTAATTCATTCTCTCTGAATTTCAGCCCACTTTGTTTCACTTTGCCAACAACACCACCTCCCTGCTATGACAGCAACCACAATTCTAGTGAAGGCTGAAACTGAGAGTGATAAATGGGAATGTACAACAGGATCTTTCAAGGATTGGATGGTGTGTTTGGTTTTTCCTGATGTTGTGGAGTTAATAAAAGAGCCACTAATGACCCAATGAAAGCTTGAAAAATGAATTCATAGACACAGAAAAGGGGCGAGTTTAACTCCATGGATTAAATGCTCAGATGTGAATATTCCCCTGACATTTCTAGCAACAACTGGCAATGAAAATCAAGCAGAGTCTCATAACTTTTACTACATTGTCTCTTAGACTAGTCGGACGGTTTTCCCCCTCCCGCCATAATCTTTTGCAACCTCTTCATTTAAAACTGGATCACTGCTCCTTTTATGAGAAATACTCCCTGTCATTGAGCCTGATGTGCCAACAAGCTAACTTGAAAATTTGGAAAGAAGCTGATTCAGTCCTGCAGAAATCATCTGGCTAAAATCCAAGTAAACCCATTTATGGCCTGCAGTCATTAATCCCCCAAGTGTTTTGAGTTTTATCATTGTGCGTCACACACAGATAAAAACAGACTTAACCATAAACAAACACTTTAAGGACTCTTCCAAAGTTTTGAGTTTTACGAACATTTTCTCTGCATCCGGGCATTCACCAAGGGGCTATAAAGGTTTAAATTCAAGGGTAAAAGAGAAGAACCGAATCAACTGGGATCCAAGGTCTTAATGGGAATCTCCCAAATTTCACATGCTTAATGCTGAAACTGCAAGCCCTACCAATTAGCAACAAAAAAGCCACCTCATTCTACAGTGGGGTCTTGCTATCTGCTGCAGTTCAGTTCCATGTGGATATCAAAATCAGTGGATGCTCAAGTCCCATTTATACACAATGGTGTTGTAAAATGGTGTCCCTTGTATAAAATGGTAGAATCAAGGTTTGCTTTTGGGATTTTAAAAAAATATATTTTCAAGCAATGGCTGGATGCAGAATCCATGGATATGGAGGGCCGACTATAATATCTTGTTGGCAATGACTAGAGGTATTTTTTAAGGTATGCCATTACTCTCTAATCATAATTCCATTCAGAGTCAGCTGAAATGGAAAGGAAAACTAACTAATCTCTGAACTGTGGGGATGCCAGCTCAAGCTGTTCAATGGTCATCAATCCCAGCCAAGTGGAACCAATGGTGAGGCATGATGGGAGCTGTTGTCCACCTATAGCTGGTGAACCACCATCTCTTCCTCAACCCATCTTCAAGTTTCTGTCTCCATATTCAAATTCAACCATTTCTGAAGCAAAAAACCTGACAAGTAAACTGGCAATTCTAAGTCATCAGTCACAGTACCCAAGAAGAAATGTTTACAGTATTGGACTTGGACCTGGGCGATCGTGATTCAAGTCCTCATTGAGGCATGGAACTTCACAGTGATTGTAGATTTCTTTCTCTCCCCCTACCTTTCAACCTGGTCAATACCCCTAGTCACTACCAACAAGATATTACAGTCAGACCTCCATATCCATGGATTCTGCATCCACAGATTCAACTATTCATGGCTTGAAAATATTTTTTAAAAATCCCAAAAGCAAACCTTGATTCTATGTTGCTGAGTTGTTCTGAGAATAAAGTGTGGAGGAGGAAAGTGATGCATACCGCCTTGAACTCATTATAGGAAACAAAGGCCTGTTACAGACAGCCAAAATAAAGCTGCTTCGAGTCACAGTGGAGGTATGGTGTTTCAATGATGCATGCGTCCTAAGAGTCCAGAAGTCGCACCAAAGCCACACTCCAGACTGGAGCGTGGCTTTGGTGTGGCTTCTGGACTCTTAAGATGCATACATCATTGAAACACCATACCTCCATTGTGACTCGAAGCAGCTTTATTTTGGCTGTCTGTAACAGGCCAAAGGCTATGACTGGAACTAAATAAAAAGATGACAATACTTGGCATACAAGAGCAGAATGAGGTCATGTTTTTAGGGTGGGTCTACACTTACTAGAATACTCGGCACTGTCTCTGGAATATTCTGGCCCTGAATTCCCCCCTTACCTGCTCTCTTTGCTTTGGTTTTTTTTTCTTGTGCAGCAAATGATGGGCAGATGCCTTTCCATGTCACTATTGTTTGTCATGCAGCACCGTTGCTGGGGTTAGAACAAGATGCCCAGCCAGGCTATTGATGCTGGGTACCTTGTTCTGACCTCAGAGTGACTTGTGCCCACACTGAGTGAAGGCAGTTGCCATCATCACTGTGAAGAGAGCTGAAAACCCAAAGCAAAAGGAGAGTTATTTAAATGTGGATTAAAGGGAGAAAGCTTCAAACTGGGTGCGTGGTGTTGTGAAGAGTCTCTGGATCTGATTTGGGGATTTGGCCCATTACACAGCAAGCCTTGAGAGGGAGGGAATTTGGGGTAAATCACCCATGTAGAAAAGCCCTTAATTCACCTGCAGGCCAGCAAAAACAAAAACAAAAAAACCTCCTTTAGTCTGGTCTCAAGATCTTTGCACTCTTCCAATGCTCTCTCAAAACTTCTGTGACTGAGAAAGCCAGGATGAGGTTTTGGCAACTGAAGGAGAAAACTTGTATCTCCATGCTTAAGGCAGTGATGTCCAAACTCTGCCCTCCAGGTGTTTTGGACTTCAGCTCCCAGAATCCCAAACCATTGGCCAAGGTGGCTGAGTCTTCTAGGAGCTGAAGTCCAAAACAACTGAAGTACCAGAGTTTGGACATTGCTGGCCTAGGGTGACCAGAGTCACTGAGCAAGTTTAGCTTCAAACTCAGTACTGTCCGTGAGTGCTGCATCTTTTGGGGGTTCTTGTGGTGAAGGGAAAACACAGCTCTCCATCCCTGAAATGGAGGCCTGTGTGCACAGGGAACACAAGTACACACTACAGCCACACAGGGTGTGGCACAACACATAAACTCACTCTCCACACACTCAGATTGGACATTTTGCTACTGCACAATGCATTTAAACAGTTGCACTGCATGCAAAAGCAAAGGAAGAATTTTACCCTTAGTTTCAACATTGAGAGGCTGCAGAGTACCCCATGAGATTATAAAGAAGTTTAGGCTATACAAACTTTATACTGTTTCATAAACTTGAATGAAATAAAACTGCTGTTCTTTCTGAAGAGGATGGAAGTACGGTTGGAGCCTCCATGGAGACACATCTTGTGGCTAGACTGGAATCTGTTCCCAGTGGTAACAAACTGCATTCTGCAGATACTTAGAATTATCTTTACCACTTTCCATGGTAGAGACCTGATACTCAAAGAAGGACCTCAGGTGAAGCTTCAGAGGAACATACAGTAAGAATACAGGAAGATGAAGTTATAAAATTCAGATGGCCAACTCTC
The DNA here is from genome assembly GCF_019175285.1 of Sceloporus undulatus. Taxonomy (NCBI): domain Eukaryota; kingdom Metazoa; phylum Chordata; class Lepidosauria; order Squamata; family Phrynosomatidae; genus Sceloporus; species Sceloporus undulatus. The sequence continues at coordinate 184,818,474 of NC_056523.1, read as the reverse complement.
TCAATAAGCATACACAAACATATGTATAGCACAAGCTAAAGATGGTTTTAAAATGGTATAAAAGAGTTACAGAATAAGTAGTCCAGAATATAGGGTTGATCCCTAATAAAAACAGATGAAATACTAGCAAGTTAACTTACAACAGTTCTGAGTCTGACACACAAAAATGAAATACTCAATTCAATGTGTTCTACAGATCTTATTGGTATAATTAACTAGGGCCAATTAGATAGCCAATTAGATGGCTAATGACATCTCAGGCCAAACAACAGTAATGGGATGAATAATTCAACCTTGGTCACTGAAGGACACCTTCCACAAACTGAAGTGACCTCTTCACCATATATCCCAAATGCAAGTAAGAACAATGTAAGAGAGACTGTTTTAGCATTTTTCTTTAAGGAAAAGAAAAAGAGTTAAATGCTTCTATCCATTTATAATCAAAAGCCATCTTCAACAAAATAGCAAAATGGCAGCCCTTTCATCCCCAGTCTGTGGCAGGATGCTAAATGAAATCCCCTTTTCAGAAAAATGACACCACGCCTCAGGAATGCACAGAGCTACTTGCTGAAATCCATTAAAGAGACAGGCACCTTCTCCTCTCCACTGCACCCAGTCACCAAACTCCCTTCAGCATTGATTGCAAGCTTTCCAAGCAGCTACTATAGCTGCACTTCAAGCTGTGAGAGGTTGTGTTGATCTGTGTCAACACAGTTGCCTGCATTTATGGACTCTCCTGGGAAAGATATGAAGTTATGGGGTCCAGCATATGTTCCTAGTGTCACCAGGCTTTCAAAACAGAAATAAGGGACAACCAAAATTTATGATATGCAGGGCTGACAGTCTGGAAGTAGCTATTAACAAGTTTGTGTTCTAACTAAATACCAAATGAAAGTATTGATTTCAGTTGACCAAGCTATGTATTTCTCTATAAAATTAACATATTGTCCACATTCATAAATTACTTGGTGCACACACTTCTGTAGCTATGAAGGGCCCACACCTTAAAATACAGGATTTTTGTGGGTGGGTGAGGGCATCCTGTTCAGGATATATAAAAGAAAAAGCTTTCCAACCACAAATAAGGGGATCTCCTTGTAAAAAGAGACACCTGTCAGTCTTATATGTTTTCAAACCCTCAGATAAGAAACATCCCTCATAATAAGGGACACTGAAATCCTATGAGCACATGGAGTTCAAAAATGACCCCTACATTTCTGGGTTAAGAGCAGTAGGCTTGCCCACTACATTCTTTTGTACTGCAATTCATATCCTGCCTGCACAGCAAATGATGCGAGGTTGATGGGAGTTATAGTCTAACATAATCTGAAGGTGACACATTCCTTGGCTCAGAGTAGAATAGAAGCCAAGAACTTGAGATACCAGAGCTAAGCCACAACACTGAACTGACAGTGAATTTCCAGGCATGGCGGCTCAGAAGTCTCAATCACTTCATCAGGGCTTATTCCCAAGTAAGTGTGCAGAAGATTTACAGCCTGAGTAACCTTGGGCTAGTCTCTGTCTCTCAGCCTAACCTACCGCACAGGGTTACTGTGATGATAAGAGGGAATGTCTAAGTTCCTTGAAGTAACAACAGGGTTTTTAAAAATGTAAGCAACAAATAACATGTTTTGCTTAAATCCCAATGTAATTGCATCTTCCCTTTCCTTGCTTTGTCTAGGGAGAGAAAACACTGATGATGAGCAATAGCTAACAGGACCTCGGAGGGTTTTACCGTCCCAAAGCTGTTGTTTGTTTGGTTGCAAACTCTCTCCCTTGACACCTGGCTGCCTCTGCCCAGTTTCCTGATGGGTTCCTGATGAACTCATTAGACAGGTAAAGTACATTATGTAACGATGAAATAACACAGCACAGTAAACAAAAGGGAGGGGAATCAGAAATGATGCACCAAGCTCAGCAGCTCTCTTTTTCTGCTTCCTCCTCCCTAGGACAGAGCACACGTAAACTATGCCGAGACCATTTTTACTCCAGGAAAACAAACCACTGCTACCTAGTTTGAAAAGAAAACTTTCCAGGACTACCCAGAAGCATTTAAATTATTGTGGGGGCTACAGTTTGGGAACACTGGTTCAAACTTAACTGCAGCCATGCATGGTGTTGCAGGCCAGTCTTGAATAAAGTTCCCATTTGCCAACTGAGGAACACCAGTCTGAAAATAGAAATATAAGATATCCTGTGTCACAAGGTTCAAGTCTGGGTCAATGAGAAATAAAAACGTTTCTGATGATGACCATCAAACTTATTTCTCCATAATACTGTTTGTTAGTTTTTTCTGCACACAGGTGAATACATTTTTACCTTGATCAGCATTCATGTCTGCATTGTAGGCATTTTGCCAACATTTCTCCATAAGGCACCTTTCACAGGGAGAGTCTTAATCCTATGTTTGTGTGTTTCAACCTGTGTGTTTAAAAGGTTTTATTGTATAATCTATGTTGTACCCTTAAGCCCTGGGAGACAACTGGGTAAGACATTTTAAAAAAGTTATTCTGGTTTCATTATTATTACTTTGGTTTCACCTTTGTCTGTGCAGCCAGACAATGTCTCCTGAGCTAGATTCTGCTGTGCTGCCACAGGATATCAAACAGCTTGCTGAATTTGAAATAAGTAATGCTTTGCTTTTTTCCTGAGTCTACTGAGAAGGGCAAGATTTCACCCTGCCCCCCCTCTGCTGAATTAATTGAATGCAGACAACTTTGGCATTTTGAACTCAGTTTGCAACATGACTTGACAATCTGGTCAAAGGGGAAACCTTTGCCTTTTTCTTTTGCAGCAACTTGACAAGGACAAAGGGGTAAAGTGGGAGAAGGAGAAAAGCTGGGACATTGTAAAAGGGACTGAAAAAGTGGCATGACAGAGGCTTAATCAGGACTGTCACTATCCAACAGGACAGTTGGAGTGGATGGGGAAGGTTGAGCGGTTGCTTAAACACACCTAGTAAGAAGGATTGCAGTCGGCAGCACCGATATCGCAGGATGACATGGTCAAACATTTTCTTACGACTGGGTGTCATATGCTGACACTTTCTTTAGCTCCAAATCAGCTAAAATCTAAAATCAGCTTGGAAGGGTAAGTAATGACTTGTCATTAGAGGAGGAGGAACATCATTTATTAGCAGGTGGATGTAGAAAAATGGGACTCTAGTTACAGCTACTGTTGCCAGAATCCCAGCAAACAGGGACTGTTGTCCACAGAGGAGCTGCAGTCTCTGTCTCCCTGGGCGCAGGGATACTGTGCTGCCAAAGGCCTGCAAACAAAGAAGAGAGAGTGTCTTTGCCCCTCCAGATCCTTTGGAAATGCCAAAATCCCTTACCATTTGTCACCATAGGGACTTTTAATGGGATGTGCTAAGCTCTCATTTTCACTACAGGTTGAGTCTCCTTTCTCCAAAATGCTTGCGACCAGAAGTGTTTTGGATTTTTTTCCTGGATTTTTAAATATTTGTATATACATAATGAGATATCTTGGAGATGGGACCCAAGTCTAAATGCAAAATTCATTTATGTTTCATATACATTGTATACACATAGCCTGAAGGTTATTTTATACATCATGTATTTTTAATTCTGTGCATGAAACAAAGTTTCTATACACTAAACCATCAGAAAGCAAAGGTGTCACTATCTCAGCCACCCATGTGTACAATTTTTAGATTCTGGAGTATTTCAGAATTCCATATAAGGGGTACTCAAGTGATACCGGTGTTATATTTTACATTTGTTTGTTTGTTGTTCTTGTGTGCCTTCAAGTCATTTCCAACTCACAGCAACCCTAATGAGACCCTATCATAGGGGTTTTTTTGGCAAGTTTCTTCAGAGGGGATTTGCCATTGCTATCTTCTGAGCTGAGAAAGTGTAACCCACCCAATGGGTTCATATGGCCGAGCTGGAAATCGGACCCTGGTCTCCAGAGTCGGCATATTAAATGAACTTTTGCGCTATACATTGTTTAACCTACACCTTTTAAAAAGGAAGCTTTTGTACTGTAAGCAGCCTGGGGTCTCGTGTTGAGAGAAGAGAGAGGTGAGGGGGGAAAGAGAAGCAGACAGATGGTCTGTTCTGACCAGGGCTTCTGGGAGCTGGAGCTATCTGCAGGGCTATAGGTTTCTGACCCATGGCCCTGGTCTGTTTGCAGCAAAGGTTCAGCAGGTTAATGAGAAACAGCCATTACCCTCTCATAGGACTGCTAATGGGGTGCAAGACAATAACAGATGCTTTCTTTAACAACAGAGAAAAGAGGTTGTGATGGTTCAGTTCCCTTCCCTTCCCACTGATGTCACAGCAGCCATATTAGTTAAGGCAGTGGAACTGAATCATAGAATCATATTTATAGAATAATAGAGTTGGAAGAGACCACAAGGGCCATCCAGTCCAACTCCCTGCCATGCAGGAAATCTCAATCAAAGCATACCCGACAGATGGCCATCCAGCCTCTGTTTAAAGACCTCTAAGGAAGGAGACTCCACTACACTCCAAGTCCAGAGATCTGTAGGGAGGTGTGTGGAAATATCACTTGGAGGCAGATAGGGTTACATGACAAAGTTTGTTTTCAATTTAGCTTTCTGTCTACCCATGAACTGAGGATAAGCCACGCACCTTATGACCGGCTTCTTAATCCAAATGATCTTTCAAGGGTGCCTGTACTACTAACTCCGACTGGAAGGAAGGACTGTGGAGTGAGTCAGATTTCTCTTAGGAAATTTCTTCTCCTCCCTAGTACATTTCCATAACAGCAAGAATGAAGAAGTGAGCCAAGGTGGCTTGAGTGTTGGACAACAATTCTGGAGACAAGGATTCAAGTGCAGCTCTCCCTGACATCCTAATTCCATGCCAAGCAAAAAGATCTCTGCTTTTAAAAAAAAATGGTAGAAAATTACACACATCTGCATGAAGTATCTTTTATGGCTCAATGAGAAAGCCTGCAGTCAAACTTTCTTCTTCTTGTTTTCATACTGCTGAGATGGCATTCTCAACCTTACTTAGTTAATGTACAAAAGCCTTTGGGGATGAAGGAAACATGCCTGTGCAGAGCAAAAAGATGTAATCTTGTGTCAGCTTTCGGCCAGTCATATGCAAAAGGGTTCCAGCATCTTTAATAGTTATGTGGAAAGGGGAATGTAGAAAGAGCCAGTGAGTCATAGTGGTTTGAGTGTTGGACTGTGACTTTGGAGACTAGGGTTTGATTCCCGGCTCAGCCATGGAAACCCACAGGGTGACCTTGGGAAGTCACACTCTCTCAGTCTCAGGGGAAGGCAAGGGCAAACTTCCTCTGAACAAATCTTGCAAAAAAAAAAAAAAGCCATGATAGGGTTTTCCTTAGAGTTGCCATACTTTGGAAACAACTTGGAGGCACACAACAACATTTATTGATTGCTCACCAGTAGTTCCTATAGCAAATGCATAAAATATGGACAACATAGATGTGTATCTTTAAACATTTACATCTGGCAAGGTTGACCTTAGGGTTGTCATAAGTCAGAAACAACTTGAAGACACACTACAGCAACAACAGAAAGGGGAAAGCCAGATCATCTACACCAGTGCTACTCAAACCTGGATCAGTGCTGGTTCACAAGCTATTGGCTGTTGGTAGATGGCAAGTTTCCAGGAAAGAAAAAATAGTTACAGTCAATTAAGACAAATACGGTGCTGGTCCCTTACACATTGTAAGAAAACCCAGTTGTTCCTCTATATCAAGGCAGCTTAAGAAGCAGTGTTCTGCACAGCATAAAGATGCAACACTCTGTTCTCTTTGAGAGCTGGCCCCCTTCATAGGAATTTGTGCATATAACCAAATACTCTGGTTTGTTGTTTGCCTTTCAAATCAACTCCAATTTATGGCAATCCTAACCTAGGGGGGTTTTGGCAATATTTTTTTCAGAGGAAGGTTTGCTGTTACCTTCTTCTTAGACTGAGAGAGTGTGACTTGCCCAAAGTCACCCAGTGGGTTTCCATGGCTGAGCAAGGTCTTCCAGAATTCTTCTCCAACACATAACCCACTACACCAAGCTGGCTCCCTTGTTGAAATAAAACATGTATGTGCGTGTGCACATGCGTGCATGCCTTCAAGTCACCTGATGATTTACGCCAACCTGATGTATTTCACAGGGTTTTCTTAAGCAAGGAATACTTAGAGGTAGTTTTGCCAGTTCCTTCCTCTGAAATATAGCCTACAGCAAGCAAGCGTGTGTGTGTGTGTGTGCGCGCGCCTTCAAGTTGTCAAACTGCATTAATTCTGCAGTCTAAATGTAGATGAAGGCTCAGAGGTGGCTTTGCCAGTTATTTTCTCTGAAATATAGCCTACAGCATCTGGTATTCATTGGTCTCCCACCCAAGTACAGGTTTGAGTCGCCCTTATCTGGAATTCTGTAATCAGAAATATTCTAAAAGCCAAAGCATTTTTCATAGGATGCTAAGATAGAGACATCTTTGCTTTCTGATGGTTCAGTGCACACAAACTTTCTTTCATGAACAAAATCGTTAAAAATATTGTATAAAATTACCTTCGGTCTATGTGTATCAGGTGTATATGAAACATAAATAAACATTGCGTTTAGATTTAGATCCCATCTCTATCTCATTATGTACATATATGCAAATACAGGTATTCCAAAATAATAATAATAAAAATAAAAACACATTTGGTCCCAAGCACTTCAGACCCTGCTTAGTTTCCAAGATCATACAGAATCAGATATCTTTAGCGTATTTAGATCTAAAAAATACAGGGCCCTTGGTATTTGCTAAGGTTTGGTTCCAGAACCTCCCTCCCTGGATACCAAAATCCATGGATGCTCAAGTCCCATTATGTACAATGTATTTGAAAATGGCATCCCTTGTATAAAATGGCAAAATCAAAGTTTACTTTTGAGATTTTGTGTGTGTGTATGAATATTTTTGAACTATGGGTGACTGGATCCATAGATGCAGAATCCATGAATATGGAGGGCTGACTCTATTAGCATGGGACAATGTGGGAAGATCTACCAGCAGTTCCCATAGCAAATGGATAAAATATGGACAACACAGTTATCTTTAAACACTTATGTCTGGCCCTGTCCTGGGGCCCTTTCATATTATACAAAAGATATGAGATTTTTTTTAAAAAAAATCAAGTTGTGGATAATTGAATCCGTTGATAAAAAAATGTGGATATGTAGGGCTGACTGTATGTTTGTCACATAAAGCCTAAATAAATGGTCCACAGACGAATCAGGAACTGACAATATGCCCACAATTTAAAGAGAGATCTTTCCTGATATGAGGCCAGTCTGGACCAGCAGTGATTAAGGAAGAGGCTTAAGTTAACTTTTAAGTATTTGCTTTGCTGTCAGATTTTGATGTCATGGTGACATCATGTCACTGAGTGCTGCGGGGTTTTTGACATGATAGCCAAACCCGTAAAACCAGGAAGCACTTCAGTCACTAAGAAAATGAGATGAGGCATATTTCACAGTTCCAGTGAAATAGATCCATTCAACTCTCTAGGTCATCATCAGACACAGGGAAGTGAACCCTGAAGCCTTAAACGTAGTTCCTTATTATATTCAATATGGGAAACTTTCTTCGGAAGATCTGAGATTTGTTTGTTGTTTAATGAGGAAGTAGGATGCTTAGTCATAGTATTTCAGCCAAAGATGATGACAACTGTCATTATTAATTCAAGATTATCAATCAAGTACATTATAAAAGTACAGGGTGAGTCTCCTTTATCCAGAATTCCAAAATTTGAAATACTGCAAAATCCAAAACTTTTTTCATGGTTGGCTGAGATAGTGACACCTTTGCTTTCTGATGATTCAATGTACGCAAACTTTATTTCACGCAAAAGATTATTTTAAAAATTATCATATATAGAATTACCACCAGGCTATGTGTATCAGGGGTTTATGAAACATAAATGAATTTATTTAGACTTGGGTTCCATCTCCAAGATATATCATTATATTTACGCAAATATTCCAAAATCCAATAAATAAATAAATAACCCAAAATTTAGAACATTTCTGGCTCTGAGGATTTTGGATAAGAGAGACTCAAATTGTATTTAAACCACATTTTCAGCATGTGGTTTACCTCCTGTGGCCCCATCCCCTGAGTATACCCAAGAATATGAATTCATGCACAGCTATACAGGTGTCTATATGAATATATACTATACCAGTTTGGAGAAGTTATATTTTTGGACTAGAAACTCCAGATCAGGGACGTAGCTAGGATTTTAGGAAGGGGGGGGCCAGACTAAGTGCCACCATTATAATGGGGCTTGAGTGGGGGGGGGCCGCCGCACACACCATTCATTTTTTAAAGGGGGGGGGGGGGCCCGGCCCCCCCCATCCCCCCCCCCCAGCTACATCCCTGTCCAGATTCTGAAAACTGTAGACTAATAGAAGACTTGTTAGCCATTAAATGCTGACTAAAAACCTGTTCTTTTGCAGAGCCCTTTGGAAATCATTCCTTGGCCACAAGGAAGGTCTACTTGTCTATCAGACTGATTCAGCTAAGGAGTAGTGGCTTCTCTTAAAACAGCTAAGAGCTTATACAGTATTTTAAGCAAGAACTGTCATAGAGATTAGTAATCTGAAGTAGTCAATCGGATAATGTGTCCTCTTTTTTTCTTTTCTAAATATAGTAAACCCACCTTATCCACAACCTCTAGTTCTTCCTCATATACATGTAAACTTTGTGGGTCAGCAACTGCAGTGTAATACTCTCCTCCCCTCCACATTTCATAGCGTTGCTTTTGGCCCACAGGACACGAGGGGATGATCCCTATTCTAGTTTCTCCATTTTTTCTGCCCTACTTGCTATCACTGTATTCTCTCAACTCTCCACCTTGCTAGATTCTTCCCATCCTATCAGACAGTAGGATTCCTGTCCCATAAAAGGAAATCTGACCTGAAAGTTTTCATTGTAGGGAATCACATCTTATTGAAAGACATGTTGTGGGCCTATGGATGTTCAGGGCTGCATCTGCACTGCAGAAATCGTACAGTTTGACAATGCTTTAATTGTCATGGAATTACTTAACTGCTATGGAATCCTGGGATTTGTAGTTTGTCAAGGTGCCAGAGCTCTCTGACAAAGAAGGTTAAATGGCTCACAAAACTACAAATCCCAGGCTTCCATAGCACTGAGCCATGGCAGCTACAGTGGTGTCACAGTGCATGAAGTCTGCAGTCCAGATGTAGCCCATGAGGTTATTCAGTGCATAGCCAGGTCCTCAGGGCAAGACAGGGACCCATTCACACTACACAATTATAGCATAGCATACCTTCCAATTGTCCTCATTTGGCATGGATAGTCCCGATTAATCTCCTGTTATCCCATTTATCCAGTTGCTTTTAAAATGTCCCATTTTCTCTCATCCTCCCTCTTCCCCCTTTTGTCTTAAGCTTACTTCAGTTGCTGTAATCAGAGCTCAAAGTGCACAAATAGTTTGCATTAAAATTAACCCAGCAGTGCAGGAGAAGAGAAGAGGAGTCAGCATCTTGCCCTTCTCAGCAGGTTCATGCAAAAATAAATTGCCACAGCATTTCCTAGCTTACGTATTCTTTCTTATTCATTTTTTTTTACATCTTAACCACATTCTGATGTTGCCTGCTCACATGTGTCCTAGTTTTCATCTGCAGAATGTTGAACGGTATGCATCACTTTAGCTGCCAATGCTCCACTTAGGTAATCCTGGGATCTGTAGTTCCCTGAGGCACTGGGACATTCTGGTTGGGAATTCTAAATACCTGTCCCTAAACTGCCAGTCCCAGAATTCCACAGGATGGAACCATGGTAGTTAACAGCACTGTGATTCTGTAGTGTCAATGGGTCCCTGATTTGTCCTGAGAATTAGACTGTGGGGTCAAGTCAAAACAGATTTAATCAGGCAGCTGTTTGCTTCAAGGACAGGGAATGTTGTTCATGTCCTCCTAAGCCCTACAGATCTTACACCAAGGGGGCTATTGATCCTGGTGTTCTCCCTGTGTCTGAGAAGGACCCACTCTACAGTTAGCGGAGTTAATTTCCTACTGCCCGGAAACCTCTGCATTTTCCTAAAATGTGCTCAAATTTTTCTAATTTCACCAGCCAGCTGGGAGAGATGTAAGAAACCACACCATCAAGAGGTGTCACAAAGATGAATTGCATTGGTCACAGTGTAAAGTTGATGCTGAACAAATGTTTAGTGAAGATGAGGACAAACAGGGCCACAGGACCTCAAGAAGGGGGCACATGTGAGACTACTGGATTTGGGGGCACTGACTTTGCTTGGCCCCTTGCAGTGCCACAAACACAAACATGCCACAAAAATGAAAACGGATAGGATAAGAAGCAATAAAAGAATTGGCAAGCAAAGAGATTGCAAAGGATCTCTGGGTGGAGAGGCAGAATGTACTACAGGTTGTATTATGTATTACAGGTCTCCATTATCTGGAATTTCAAAAACTGAAATACTCCAAAAACCAAACCAAAAAAAAAAAACCATAGGTGACTGAGATAGTGACACCTTTGCTTTCTGATGGTTCAGTGTACACAAACTTTGTTCCATGCACAAAATTATTAAAAATATGGTATTACTTTCAAGCTATGTGTATAAGGTGCATATGAAACATAAATGAACTTTGTGTTTAGACTTGGGTCCCATCTCCAAGCTATCTCATTATGTATATATATGCAAATACTGATGTTTTGAAATCTAAAAAAAAAAAATCTGAAATGCAAATCACTTCTGGTCCTTGAAGTGGGATAAGGAAGACTCAACCTGTAATAGAGATGATAGGGAATTCCTTCTAAAAGGAAGAAGTTCATCAGGTTGACAGGTCCTCAAGCAAAAAGTAACCCTTAATGCAACCTTCCCCAACCTACTACCCTCTAGACTACAAACCCCACCATTCCCAACCAGCATAGCCATGGATGCTCTGTCTCTACAACAATCAGGAGCTCCAGGGCTGTTGAAATTAGGGCTTCCCAAACATTTTCAGGGTTGGGAGCTTTAATGCCCATGCAACATCTCTTCAGACAACAAGTATTCCCGGGCTTTGAACAAAGAGGCTCTGTTGACATTCCACATCAAAGACTGTGGCTTATAGTTCCAGTTCTCACCATGATACATGCTGATTTGCCAGCAAAACACCTTGTAATTAATTTATTGTCTAATAAATGTATAACAGGTTTGCTTAGATGGCAAACATGCAAAGGACAAAGAAGAGCATAATTCAGACTGGTTACTGACTATACTGTGAGCCAGTGCGGTGTAGTGGTTGCGTGTTGGACCATGACTCTGGAGAACAGGGTTCGAATTCCAACTCAGCCATGTAAACCCATTGGGTAACCTTGGGCAAGCCTGAAGGGATGGCAAACCCCTCTGAAGAAACTTGCCATGAAAACCCCATGTAGTCAGAAACAATTTGAAGGAACACAGTAACAACAACTGACTACAGTGCAGATTTATAAACAACCAGCCACCAACCGCAAAGCTAAAGAGACTGGCTTTTATAGTGCCTCCTATTCCACACAAATCCCAGCCTTAACAACAGCATAAGATGTTCTTCTAGTTACACCCTCCACCAAATCAACCTACACACACCCTACTCCTTCTGCAAACAAACACCACAGAACTTGCAATGCAGGAAAAGAAAGAAACCAGTTGGTTCTAAGACTTACTGAAAAGGAGTAGAACTCTTTAAATGCCTACTGATATTGAGCAAAGAAGGGTACAGAAACCATGTTAATAAGGAGAAGACCCAATTTGGGTGCCTCTGTCTCCATTTCAAAACATTGCTTGACTTGCAACAACTTTCAGGTGACGAATGGTTATCTTTACGCTGTCACCTGATAATTCCAGTCCCTCTCAAGACACTTTAAAAAGGAGAGGCTGGTGGAAAAGACTGCAATCCTAGTTCCTCCCTTGCTCTGGATGGTGAATTACATACACACGTTTGCAGGGCTCAAAGCCTTTAGGTGCCATTTCATGCAGGATCTGGGGTTCTTTGGTCTAAAACATATAAAGCTATAGGCTTGTCAACTGTTTTTTTTAATCCCACTCCTGTACTTTTCATCAGGAGCTTGATCTGTTGACATTAGCTTATCTCCATGTCTTAAAAGGCAACCCCTTGCTTATTTAGGTTTCAATTTAAGACAGGGAAACAAGCCTGGCTGCTTTTTGTTTAGTCAGAAAGCAACCCCACACACCACTGTGATGATAAACAGTATCTCTACGTGAGAGAGAGAGAGAGAGATTGAAGACAAAGAGGCAAGCTGACAACAGTGTGCCATGTTCAGATATCACAGCTCCTGTTTCTAATGGAAACAGCTAAACAAGTCAGGGACTCTCCATCCATAGTGTATCTAGGACTGGTGTCCTAACAGCAAAGGAAGACATGGCACTGTAAAATGTAAGACATTCAAGAATAATGTAGGACATTTCAAAATAAAAGCTAAAAACACTCATAAATATACACTGTAGATCACTGCTTCTTAGTCATGCTCAAAATGGGAGGATATTTTGGAATTCCTCCTGGACTGATGGCTGAAATGTAGGACATGTCTGGAAAATGGGGACAGCTGGTTACACTAGTACACTGGTACCAACTGTGATCTCTCCTAACAAGCCAGAATTGTAAGTTAACAGTTTCCTCTTGACTTACAATCCTGGCTTGTCAGGAGAAAAACCTAAGAAGCTTACTTAGACTAACCCAGACCATTGATTTATCCAGCCTTGTAGTGTCAGTGCTAATGGGTGGCAGCTCTCCAGGATTTCTGGCCAGAGGTTAGCCTGCCCCACTTGCCAGGTATTGAGCCCAGGACTTTCCATAGGCAAAATATGTGCTGTACCACTGAGCCACAGCTGTCCTTATGGAACAAGCCAGAATTTCTGGTTCAGGCATTGTGCTCAACAATACACAGAAGGTCCCTGGCTTGTTTTGCCACCTCTAGTAGCAGAAGCCAAGGGGAGTAAGTGATGGCCATTTCTCAGTAGTCTAAAGCATGTGCTCTGACTCATACCCTCCAACATTTCATATTAAATTATTGTGATTGACAATCCATTGATACAAAAAGGAAAAAGAAAATACCAACATATTGTACAACTAATTGTAACATATGCAAAAGAACCAAAAAACAAAAAAGGAAACAAAAACAAAGGAAAGAAAAAGAAACAAATTAAGGAAGAAGCACAAGCAACTAAAAATATCTAGCACAACACCCCTTCCCCTCCCTTATTTACCCCAATGACTTCCAGCACTTTTCTGACCATAGTCAGCAATTCAACCATATAATTATTCCCCTCTAATTAACTTCCACTTATATTGGAAAACACACCCGTCAACATTTCAAAGATGAAAACTGGGGCACATGTCACCAAGTAACATCAGAATGTGGTCAAGATGGCAAAAATTATTAGGAGGAAGAACAGGCAAAGTAGGAGAATCTACAGCTGCTTGCTTTTGCCCAAGCCTACTGGGAACAGCAATATTCACTCCTATCCTCTCCTCTCCTTAATTGAGTGCAAACTACTTTTGCACTTCAAATTCAGTTGGCTGCAATGGAAGTAAGATGAGGATAATGGGGGAAAGTGGAAGCAGAAGAGAGAAACCAGGGCCCCATTTCCACTGAGCATATAACGCGACGTATATTGCTGCGATTCTGACTCGGATTTTTTTTCCGAGTCGTAATTGAATCTGACCCATCGTTCCCATTAAAAATGGGTGCAAACAGACCCGGGTTCTTTTTACCCGTTTTCGTTCCCATTGGTATTTTCCCTGTGGTAATTTGAAGCAGGTTATTTTGCTCCCTGTTCCCATTGCCCTTCCAGAACCTCTTTTTTTAAAAAGCAGCTGTCAATCAAGCGCCTAAGCGCTTTAGGAAAGACAACTGTTTATCCCATACAACATTTGGACATTTGTGCAGTGTAGTGGGCAAATTTTAAGTTTAAAGCCTGACATGCTGAGTGCAAATCTCACCTGAACCATTAACTCATTAGAGATGGGGAATACAAATCATCATCATCAAAATCCTAGTTTTGGAAAAGACCCCATGGACCATCCAATCTAAACCCATTCTGTCATGCAACAAGACACAATAAAAATAAATAAAACTCCATTCCCACTGTTTGATCTCAAGGCGTGGAAAATACAGAAATGTGGAGGTGTCCCCTCCTCCACCCAGCTGAAGGGAGAGGGAAAAACACACAACAACCCCACTACCAGGAGGGGAAAAAGATATATGAACAATCCTTTGCTCTCCCATAATACCCCCCCCCAGAACCCCATTCACAAAATGTCCTTCCATCCCCACCATTCATGTCCAGTCCACCTCACTCTGGACTCAATCATCCCCAACCCCTCTCCTCAGAACAAGAGAGGGGGCTGGTCATTATACACCCTGCAAGTTCCCAATGGCCACCCCTTTTTCCTATCCCGCTCCCCAATTCAGCTCTCATCCCCCAGTTCTATGAGCCACCTGAGTTCCAACTCTGGATCCTTCTCCCGTCACCTCCATGTGTCCCTCCAGATGTTTCTTGCACTGCACATTTCATCAGCCCTAGCCTGATATAAATGCTAAGTCAAATGCTAACTTTGCTTTCACAATAATTGAGGCTAAGTGTGTATGCAGGGGTGTTGCTGCTGAGTGTGTCAAAATGAGCACATTGACTTCCCAAATAAGATGTCTGCCCTCTGTGGTGACATTTTCCTTGAGGCCCCAGATTTCTAGAATTGCAGTAATGATGCACTTCAGTCGGGCATTTAGAAACTTCCAAAGGTGGGGGGGAAGGCAAACCAAGTGACAAAGAGAATGCAAACAAAGCAAAGTAAGCGTTCTAGATGTGAACAATTTTCAAAGTCTCACTCCATGCAAAATTAGAAATGTGTGTGTGTGTATGCATGCTTTCAAGTCGTTGGTCAACTTATGGTGACCACATGATTTCCTAGGGTTTTCTTAGGCAAGGAAGACTCATCAGTGGTTTTACTGGTTCCTTCCTCTGAAAGATAGCCTACAGCACCTGGTATTTTGGCTACTGAAGCAAACTTTCCTGGGGAGAGAGACAGAATTCTTATTTGGGAGGGCAATCCCCTTATTTCCCCCATGTAGTTACTCTCCTGAGTGTATGCAACATGCATTATTATAGGAGTGATTATTATAGAGATATTATTATAGGGAGCTGGGTATGCTTAACTTGGAGCAGACTGAGAGGGGACAAAATTCCTGCATAGAACTTATTACACCCATTCTCCAGATTGCCAGAACATCATCATCTTTTTTTTCCTAGTCCTAATTTTCTGGGAGTTCGAAAAGCACAATGGCCATGCCTTGACTATCAAGTAAACAGTAGCATCAGACTGTTTTCTGCTAAAGGGAAAGTAAATATTTGGGAACCATTGGTTGGGTCATACAGAACTGTGCTAAATTAGGCTATGTATTTTATATTACAGCAGGAGTGGAAACCTGAGACAGGTCCAGGGGCTAGTTGTGTGCCTTTGGGACCATAGCCTCCAATACTTCACAGACAAAAACTGGAACACATGTAGCCTAGCAACTTCAGAGTATGGTCAAGATGGCAAAAGCTATTAATAGGGAAGAATATACATGACGGGAGAGGTTGCAGCAGATTGCTTTTGTCTGAGTCTACAGGGAAGGGCAAGATTCTGGACCTTCACACTCAGTTTGCAGCAATGGAAATAAGCTGAGGCAAAAGGGGCAAAGTGAGTGAAAGAGAAAGAAACTAGGGCCCTTATCAGATGAGTGTTGAACTGGGGGTGGTTTTGCGCACTGGGTGGTTCGAATTCGCGTTATTTCGCAAAGTACCATCATACCAGCATTCGAATGGCCCAATCCGCACTCAGTGATGCGCGAGCTTCCGAACTGAACGCTATTGGCTCCTCTTTTTGGAGCGTGTTGGCCAGTGCCTGAATAGGGGATTGGCGATATCCGGATTTTTGCTCTGTTCGATCTCAGTGCGATGGGTCTGGTATGAATCCCCAGTCCTGAACTCCGTCGCAAGAACCCCAGATTCCAATTTTTATTCCGGTGGGTCTTTCCTCTTGCCGGTTCCAGGGAAGCGGGGGGGGGGCGGTTCCAGCGGCCTCCTCCTCCTCCCGCTCCCGGTTGAGAGGCATCCCTGGTGCATCCAGGCAGGGAACAGGGCGGGGCCGCTAGAATGCGGCGATCGCCGCCGTTCCACGGCCCTCGCTCCTCCTCCCGGCTTGAGAGGCATCCCTGGCTGCATCCCAGGCAGGGAAGAGGCGTGGGGGCCGCTGGAATCGCGGTTCCAGCAGCCTCCTCCCTCCTCCTCCCGGCTTGGGAGCCAGCTAGGCTGCCTCTCAAGCCGGGAGGGGAGGAGGAGGCCATTGGAAGGCGGCGATCGCCGCGATTCTAGCGGCCCCGCGCCTCCTGTCCCTGCCTGGAATGCAGCCCAGGCTGGATCCCAAGCCGGGGGAGGAGGAGGAACTCTTAATCAAAGCATCCCCATTGACTTAGATGGCCATCCAGCCTCTTTGACAGCCGCTGGAACTGCTCCTCCCCCCCCCCCAGATACATCACCCAAACCACACACACACACACGCAGAACGGGCATTGCTAATTTGTTGCAAGGGAAGGTCATGGTTACGTTAAAACCAAGCAGGAATGTAGAGAGGAAACAGTAATGGGCCACGTTGTATCGCGATTGTTAATGTGCATGAGCTGGCCTCCAGCTGTTTACGGGCTGTCATGACGGGACCTCCCCTTTCACCCCGGAAGCGTTTAAGTCGCAACCCATGCAGGGCACCACTGAGCATGTGCGAGGCGGCCGATACGAATCGGCCAATCCTCATGTTGGCCCGGTGTGACAAACATTTCTGCACTGAATGCACTTCGCGCGAATGCGGATTGGCCAATTTGAATCCTGCCAATGCGGAAGGACTCCCAGGTATGACAGTACATTGCGTTATGACGCGAATTCGAATTGCCCAGTGCAGAAGACCCCCAGTTCCACACTCATCTGATAAGGGCCTAGGACTGAAAAAAGTGGGACAAGGGAGGATTCATTGGCATTATCCCTATCATTTGGAGGGTATGTGTGAGCTGCAAAGACTACCAAAAATGCTAAAAACAAAATACTGGTGTGTCTGTAAATGTACATCTGCTTGTGAAGACTTTTTTAAATGGTAAAGGGGGGACTGTAAACTATTCAAAAAGTGAATTAGCACTCTTCCATTCTTCTTTCAGGTCTAATGGAGACCAGCCATGATGTTATGTGTATACATGTGCACCTTCAAATCACCTGCTGACTTACAGTAACCCCATGAATTTCATAGTTTTCTTTGGCAAGGTTAGTTTGCTGTTGCTTTCTTTTGCATATAGCCTACAGAATCTGGTAGTCCTTGGCAGCTTCCTTTCCCAAATCTAACCAGGCCTGACCCTGCTGACATGCTTAAGTGAAAGGAAACTCCAAAGCCGCACAACACATATTATAGGACCTCAGAACGTGAGATGCATGAATCAGGGGAAACTAGCTATAATAAAATAAGAAATGGAACACACAAGTATTACAATATTTGGGGTAAATGAGCTAAAACAGACAGGAATGGGACATTCTGAGTCAGATAATTACACAGTGTTTTGAAAATCTAATAAGAAATGGGGTGGCATTTATAGCGAGTTATACCAAAAGCAGTCAAAGGATATAATACAAAGTCTGACTGAATTATGCTAATAAGATTTCAGGAAAAACCAATCAATATAACCGTAATCCAATTTATGTTCCAATTATGAGGCAGAAGAAGAAGAAACTGAAAGATTCTATGGTGGAGACCAGGAGGAAATTAATTACACACCAAAACAAGTCTTCTTGTTAACCAGAGGCAACTGGAATGCAAAAGTAGGAAACAGAGCAAAATCAAAGATTGCTGGAAAATTTGGCCTAGGATCAAGAAATTAAACAGAAGGCTGACAGACTGAATTTTGTAAGGCCAACATACTCTTTATCATAAACACATTCTTCAAGCAACCCAAGAAGCAACTATAAACATCACCTGCTAGCCAATTTAGAAATAGAACAGACTAAATAAATGGAAGCAGAAGATGGAGAGGCTCCATTCTCTCTGCAAAAACAAGTCAGGTTTGTGGACAGATTGTGGTGCAGACCATGAACTACTAATATTAAAAAATGAGAATAAAGCTAAAGAATACTAAACCAATTATCATGCTGAAATACAACCTGAAGAACATCCCTGTAGAATGTAAAGACAACATGAAAAATAGATTCGCCCTATTATAACGAATTGACCAGGACCAGAAGAACTCTGTACTGAAGCCAAGGACATTGTTAGGGAGGAATGCAAAAGGATACTATCTGCAGCCAAAAAGAAACAGAAACCTCAATAGATAACAGATGAAACTCTTCAAGCAGTTAAGGATAGACAAGAAGCAAAAGTAAAAGGTGAGAGAAATAGAGTCAGAACCCCAAATGCAACTGTTCAATGACTTGTGTGCAAGGACAAGGAGAACAACTGTAATAATCAATGTAGTGAAATAAAAGTTGACAATTAAAAAAAAAGAAGAACGAGCGACCTCTTCCACAAGATCCAAGAAGTCAAAGGGAAATTTAAACTAAGAGTGGAGATGTTTTACGGCCAGCAAGGGAACACATCACATGAAAATGAACAAGTAGAAATAACAAGACGTAGAAGAACTGTATAAAAGAGGTGAAAGGCTGACAGATTCATTTCCAGTTTTAGAAAGTGAAGTGGAAGCTGTCCTCAGAACAGTTAGAATGAATAAATCACCAGGAACAGATGGCATACCAATGGAGCTGCTTGACGGTACAGAGGCAGACTCTACTCTGGTTTGAGAAAATCTGTCAACATATGTAGAAAACAGAAGAATGGCCCACAGATTGGAAATGCTCTATATACATTCCAGTCTCCAACAAAGGGAACACCAGGGATTGCAGTAACAACAAGATTACTGTCTTGGGGCAGTTATGAAGAAATTAGACAAAATCCTCAAGTATAACTATTGTTTTTATTGTTGTTGTGTGCCTTCAAGTTGTTTCCAACATATGGCAACCCTATCATAGGCTTTTCTTGGCAAATTTCTTCTGTGGAAGTTTGCTATTGCCATCCTCTGAAGCTGAAAGAGTGTGACTTGCACAAGGTCACCCAGTGGGTTTACATGGCTAAACCAGGAGTGTAACAATATACAATTGAACACTAAAGTTAGGATTGTCCATGCTATTGTGTTTCCTATTTCTGTGTATGGTTGTCAAAGCTGGACAGTAAAGAAAATCTGAAATATTTGCTGGAGAAGAGTTATATGGATACTGTGGACTGCTAAAAAGACAACTAAATGGGTCCTAAAGCAAATCAAATCTAAATTTTCTTAGAAATCAAGATAATTAAACTGAGAGTGACGTGCTTTGGACAGATCATGAGTAGACATGACTTACTAGAGAAGACAATGATGCTTGGTAAGGCAGTAGGGGAAGAGAAAAACCACATTCCAGCAGTGCTGTTGATGATAGATGAGGGATGTCTTAAATAATCACCATCTTTTAATGTGTTAAATAAATAAATAAAGTCTGATGTTTGCCCATTTCCTCCTCTGTTTGGTACAATTTTAATCTAACCTGACACGGTTCAGACATTGTGCAAAGCTTCTTTTGGTTTTTAAACTTCCAAGGGAGTTGAGATCTTGCAAAGTTTACCTTTGGGGCTTTAATCGGTTTAATTAGTGGCATAATCAGGCAAAGCTTAGTTGATTAATCACAGAGAGCCTGTCTTAATTCCAGGGGCTGTGAATTAAGACCACACTCATTTTCTTCTGCGGTTATGATTGTTTCTGGGTGAGGAGGGGAATAAAAGAAAAAACAAAAAAGACAGCTTTTCTAACAGAAGAATAAATAAATAAATAAATCATATCCTAAAATACTATGTATTTTTTTAAAACTTAAATAGTAAATTGAGTAAAACAGAGGTAAGTATCTAACTAACACACTTTAATTGGTTGTCAGCTATTTACCTTCCGTGTTAATAACATTGGTTCAAAACACACTGCAGATATAATTCAGTTTGAGACCGTTTTAACTGCCCTGGCTCAGTGCTAGGGAATCCTGGGAACTATAGTTTATTGTGGCACCAGAGCTCTTTCTGACAGAGAAGGCTAAATGCCTCACAAAACTCCATTTCCCAGAATTCCCTAGCATTGAGCCAGGGCAGTTAAAGCGGTCTCAAACTGGGTTATTTCTGCAGTATGTTTTGACCATTGTTTAAGGAAGCTGAAAGCAAAGATGGCAACCTTTGGCCTGCTAGATGGCTTCTCCTACAACTGCCATGAATCCAAACCAGCATAGCTACAATAATGGTCTGTGGTCCAAAGCATCCAGAGGTTTTTCACCCCTGGCCTAGAGCAAAGATGTAGGAAGTGCTCTTGCTGACCTAAACTCTTCCGGCCCCACCATCCACATGGTAGAGGCAGGGGGGCATAGGCATCCTTGCATCAGATATCCAGAGGAATGAATGTGTGGCTATCAAAGCCAGTGGAGTCACATGGCAACAGCATATCCTCCAACATTTCACAGTTGAAATTAAGAACACGTGTGCTCAAGCAACATCAGGGTATGGTCAAGATGGCAAAAGTAATTAATGAGGAAGAATAGGGAAGCTAGGAAAGGTTGCATCAGTTTGCTTTTACCCAAACCTACTGGGAAGGACAAGTTTCTGCTCCCTCTTCTTCTTTTCCTTCACTGAGTTAACTGAGTACAAACTGCTTTTGCACTCTGGTCTCATTTTGCAGCAACTGAAGTAAGCTGAAGACAAAGGAGGAAAGGAGGAAGAGAGAGAAACCAGGATGTTTTAGAAACAGCTGAAAAAGTGGAGCAACAGAGGATTAACTGAGACTGCCCCTTCCAAACTGGGAGAGTTGGTGGACATGAGACAGGTGGAGAGGAGCAGACCCTGCCTACATGTGTCACCCATTCATGCAAGTTAAAACTGAATAATCAGTCTCGAGGGAGGAGTCTGGATATTTCAGATAAACTGATCATATCACCATCAAGACCAGTCTTTCCAATGAGCAGAGTGAAGCAACCTCACCTCCAGTGGCAGATGCTGAGGTGCAGCAATGACAACCCTACAGCCTTTCTTCCTGAGCCCCCAGCTGTTTTTTTCCTCTGGTAGGGAACAACCAGTGGCATGCCTAGTATATTTGACAGCCAGCATGGATCATTTTTTAACATCCACTTCCTCTCTTCAGCACCCTTTTCTTGGTCTGGCGGAGCTGCTGGCCAGGTGGGAGAGGGAGGCGATTCTTTTTAGCACCCGGCCAGCAGAGCCACAAGATCCAGAGAGCAGTCCAGTCCCACCAATGGCTCTTGGCGGCTGTTCCTGCCATCCCACAGCCTTTTTTGGATCTGGTGGAGCAGCTGGGTGAGTGGCAGAGGGAGAAGACTCGTTTTCCTGTCCAGAGCCACTAGACCAGGAAGGAAGCCCCTTCCCACCATCTCACCAAGTGGCACCACCCTCTGAAGTGTCACCCAGTATGGTCTGCACCCCTCTAGTGGCATTCCTGGGCACAAGGCCTGTACTGCACCCCCTAACCTAGCTTGCTGACTCCTGGAATAGAGACTCGCTATCCTGTTTGGTTGCTAGACCTGAAAGGAAACCCCTTTCCACCATCTCACCAAATGACACCCCCCTCTGAAGTGTCATCCAATGTGGCCTGCACCCCTCTAGTGATGCCCCTGGCTACAAGGCCTGTCCTGCATCCCCTAACCTAGCCTGCTGACCTCTGGAATAGTGTACCAGTCATCCTCCTTTTCCAGGACATGCCCTACATTTCTACCTTCTGTCCAGGAGGAATTCTAAAATGTTCTCCAGTTTGAGCCTAAGAAGCCATTGGATAACAACACGTTTGCCGTTCCCTTTTGAAAAATGTGTCTACTTGGCAGCCTGTCCTCCCTGCAAATAGTGAGATAGGATAAAACCTTCTAAAGTTCTTATTTCTAGGAGCGCCGGCAGACAAGACTTGCCCCCAGGGCTGGGGAGTGTTTGTTTCTCACAGGGGCAAAGGACACGTGTTAGGCAATGGTCTGCTTGAGGACACAATGCAAATACTGAAAGGTGTTTTTCCTTCATTTCACCACAACGGATAAATGAAAGGAATAATTTAAATGTAGATTCAAATTCTGTAAGTATATTGCAAGCCAACTAGGCATGTTAATGAAGAAAAATATAGTTGCATACATAATAAAATACAGTGTATGTATATGTGTGTATGTATGTATGTGTGTGTGTGTGTGTATGTGTGTGTGTGTGTGTGTGTATATATATATATATATATATATAGTAATTATACATAAACCATATGAAATTAATGTATATTTATATCAGCACCCTTAGCTTTTATTATTGATGTCCTACATTTTTCTGCACTTTGTCTTCATTTATGGTTAGGACATCTGGTTGCCTTAAGTGGATGATACTATGTCAGTGCTACTCCACTTTCTTTTTATATGTAGAACTGAGAGAGGAGGATCATCTTATCATTTGAAAGAGAGAGAGTAATGGACCAATCCTGTTGCTGTTTGTCTGTCTACTGTTTGTTTGTTTCTATTTATTAAATTATTATTGATCTTTTAAAACATGTTTTAATTGTAAAGTGTTTAATTCTATTTTAAGAGAGGGAGGGTTGGGGGATTTGATATGTAAATTTTTAATGCTGTAAGCTGCCCCGATTGCCTGAGTGCAGATGGGGTGGGATATAAATAAATTTTATTATTATCATCATCATCTGCTTCAGACAACAAAATATTTGAAGACTGGGCCCAAGCAATAAATACTGTCATCTGATGTGCCAGAAGTTGCCCAAGTAGAGTTAGAATTGGCATGCTGAGAAGCATATAAGTTTGTATTCTATAGACCCCAAGATCTATTATATGAGCTGATATTGGTTGGGCATCTTTTTGCACCTCTGTGTGGTACAATCTTCTTTACTGCTTGGCAGGAAGACTCTGGCAGGAGATTAGTATGGGTATCTTTGTCCTGTATTTGTTTTTTCAGAGAGATGATGGTGGTTTCAAAGAGGTTTTGGTGCTCAAGGCATTTACATGTCCCATCTTTGCCTCTTTGGGAAACAGGTTTTGGATGGGAGTGGGGGTTGGAGGATTTATATTGTTTCACATAAACCTGCAAAACATGTTTAACCAGAGGTGACAGCTGGGCAGGATGCAATTGATTCCATATCAAAGGACTGTAGTATTTCAGTTTCATTCTCAAGAACTAAAAAATGAGCTTGTCTCCTCCAGTGACAGGATCTCAAAGGAAGCCTAAAAAAAAAAAGGGGGGGGAATTCAGCTGAGAGAAGCTGAAGCAGTGGGTGGGATGGTGCAAGCTCCTTTTGGAAGGCAAGGAAGCAGAGACCATAGAGCTCCTTGGGTGGGGCCTGGGTGCTGACAGGTAAAAGTCTGGCTTTGCTTTTGCGATCAGACAAAACCACTGACCTTGGAGCATAGCTCTAAGGGTGGAGGTGACCACAAACAAGACTCCATTTCAAAACAGAAGGGCCCCAAATGGTCCGATATGAGGAACAAAGGTGCCGAGTCCTGGCATTTGGAAGCAAGGACGTTCTGTTCTTGTTTGGCCTGATGGATGAGGGGTGAAGTGAACATACCTTTGTGAATACTAATGGGGTAAGGGAGATGTAACAAAAAGTCAAAAATGCTTGCCATCATTTAGACAACTAGTAGCTAGTCTAGTCTACATGTAAGTGCGTTATGTGAACTGCTGCAAATTTTTGTACATCCACATCAGATGTTGCTTCTTTTTAATCCCTTCATTTTCATTTTTTTAATGTCAAAGTGCAAGAAATGCCATTCAGAAGCAAATCCTTCAATTAACATAAGTTCAACCAAAATGACTTACTTTAAAAATGCATGTTTAAAAAAGAATAATTATCATTTAAGCTAGAGACCATAACTTCTGAACTGCATTTTGCTACCTAATTTTTTTATCTTTTAATAATAATAATAATAATAATAATAATAATTTTATTTCTATCCCACCTCTCCATGTGGATCGAGATGTAGTACCTTTGAGAGTAACTGAAAGAAAGAAGTTGGCAGCATGAGCTTTCGTAGACTTCAGTCTACTTCCTCAGATGCTTTTGGACCAAAAAGCATCTGAGGAAGTAGACCGAAGTCTACGGAAGCTCAAGCTGCCAACTTCTTTCTTTCAGTTACTCTCAAAGGTGCTACAAGCTGATTCTAAAGACTAACATGGCTATATCTTTTAATTTTTTTATTATATTAGTGTAGTCCTACACATTAATGCAAAAAAGAAGAAGAAGGTTACAACAAAACCAACAGTTTAAACCAGTGAGGAGGTAACTGGCAGTCATGGGCGGTATGTTTGTGTGCATGCATGGCAGGGAAGAGGAAAAATAATTACTGAGTGGTGCGGCTTACACCACACGGTATGGACTGCCCATGGGTGTTCAGCCTGCCTTTGGGGTTGGCCATGATGACAGCAGAGCTTCCCCCTGCTTTCTGAAGACCCAGGATAGAGCCACTTTATCCTGTCAGTGTGCTCAGTCCCTTTGAGCAGAGGTGCGTCTACACTGTAGAAATAATGCAGTTCAACACCACTAAGTGCTGTAGCTCTACCCTCTGGAATCCTGGGATTTGTAGCTTTACAAGGCCTTTAGCCTTCTCAGCCCAAGAATGCTAGTGCCTCACAAAACTACAAATCCCAGGATTATGTCAGATGGAGCCATGCCAGTCAAAGTAGTGTCAAACGGCATTATTTCTACAGCACAGATGCACCCAAGCTCTCATTCAAATCATGAATGACCCTTTCAAAAGGGGCCTAGGACTCTGGTTATATAACTTCAGCCCAGATGTACTGTATTCTGCAATAGAGACACAACTAATTTAGTGTGAGGGTGCTGGCAGTCTCTTCCAACTCTATGATTCTATGACCTTTATCCCTGCAGAATACTGACTAGTTGAGAGCAATTTGATCCTCAAAATGTCCTACCAAATTTTTGTTGACATAAAATACTGTACAAAAATGTGGTATTTGACACTCAATATAATTTGATGTTATTTGCAATTATTCAATTTTAGCATTTAAGAATTCATATTGGACAACATTTGATTGCTGATATGGAATGGCATTTATTATTTCCCTGTACTTGACGTGCTGTGATATTTGACATTACTAGATTCTGACAAGAGTCAGATATGAAATCTCATAAATTGTAAGCTTTTCAGTGCAACCAAAGAGTAAACCATTCAGATCTCATTCTGGGGGGGGGGGGGGTCACATTCATGACCACCTGACTTTTAATTTGAAATATTTAGTGAATATTTGTTTCACCTTTTCTTACACAAAAACTCTGCTACATCTCTGCTACAAAATCCATGTTATGAGAAAAGACAAAACTGACTGTAGAAGGTCCCTTCAAAACTTATTATGTTCTCCCCCATCTCAGTCTTAGAAAGGAACAAAGAAGTTTTGAAGTTAGATTTGTTTGGTCCCATACAGACAGGCCAAAATAAAGCTGCTTCGGGTCACTTTGGAGGTATGCTGTATTAATTATGCATGCATCCTAAGAGGCCGGAAGCTGCGCCAAAGCTATGCTGCGCTCCTTAGGACTGGAGTGTGGCTTTGGCATGGCTTCCAGCCCCTTAGGATGCATGCATCATTAAAACAACATATCTCCAAAGTGACCTGAAGCAGCTTTATTTTGGCCTGTCTGTATGGGGCCAATGTAAGGGCAAATAAAACACACAGAATGTGCATCCACACTGTAGAAATAATGCAGTTCGACTCCACTTTAACTTTAACTCCATCCTACAGAATACTCTGACTGGGATTTGTAGCTTTGTGAAGCACCAGCACACTTTGGCAGAGAAGGCTAAAGACCATGTAAAACTACAAATCCCAGGATTTCATAGGAGCTGCAGCACTTAAATGTGGTGCATTATTTCTACAGTGTTGGTGCACCCTTAGACTCTCCTTACATACAAGGTTTAGGTAAATCCTAGGAGGAGTAACACATATCCATCCCCTGGTTCCTCGTATAAATCTTCCTAGATCCTAACTAACAAAAGTGATTTGAGGAATGCCATGAACCGGATAGACAGTTTGCAATATGGGGTAGGGATGGAGAAATGGGAGATTATGAAAAGCCCAGCAAGGTTTTTCAGTGGGGCCTATGAAAAAATCCCTTACACATTTTGTACTCTCAAATGATAACCATTATCTTTCAATCTTGAGAGAGTTTGTTCTCCTTGGGCCTCTTATCTCTAGCAAGACTGGCCCAACAGACACAGTCGTGGCAGCTGCAACAACAGAGAATCACTGCCCTTTGGAGTATTTGTCATGATTCTATTACCACTATTAATAAAGGTGTGTGGATTAAATATTTCTTTAGTGAAATCCAGGAATTACATTCACTGGGCTTTGAAATACAGCCTGCTGTTCATTCTGATGATATTTTGGCTCATGGTAAGACATATAGCAGCTTCCCGTAACCCAGTAATGGATGATAAGAGCTGTAGTCCAAACCATATGGAGATCAGCATGTTGCAGGCATCTGGCATGTCCCCAATGAAATCACCTGTAGAAATGCATCACAGACAGGGCCAGCTCAGGATATTTTGCTGCTTGGGTTGGAAAATCCAAAACTGGTCCCCCTCACTAACTATGATGGGATACAATGCATTCAGGAAGATCTCTAGGGCTACATCCACACTGCAGAAATAATCCAGGTTGATACCGCTTCAGCTGTCATGGCTCCATACAATGGTATTCTGGGGGCTGTAATTTTGTGGGACATTAAGCCTTCTCTCTTAGAGCTCTGGGACAACAACAAACTACAATTCCCAGGATTCCACAGCATTGACCCTAGCAGTTAAAGTGGTGCCAAAGTGGATTATTTCTACAGTGCGGCTGCAGTGAACTATATGCTGCATTTACTTTGGTGGAACGAGTGCCACTATGCATAACCAAGGCCCTTGCACTGCTCACATGCACTTCAACAGGTGTGTGCTACTCACGTTTCTGCAGGACTCTGCCCACAGTTCATATCTATTTCCTCCCAATTTTCAGTCTTCCTAAGAGACAGAGGGTGTATCTACACTATAGAAATAATGCAGTTTGACACCACTTTAAGTGCTGCAGCTCCATCCTATAAAATCCCGATATCTGTAATTTTACAAGGTCTTTAGCCTTCTCTGCCAAAGAGTGCTGGTATTTCACAAAACTACAAATCCCAGGATTCTGTGGGATGGAGCCAAGACAATTAAAGTGGTATTAAACCATATTATTTTTGCAGTGTCAATACACCCAGAGTCTGGAATTGTTCTAGTGCTCCACTATGCTGGTTGCTGTTTCTCTGGGGTACGGACCGAAAACAAATCCACCAGCTCCAAGCAGCCTATTTCTGCAGTTCCTGACTCCCTTCATGGCCCTTGTGCCCGGGGCCTTTTTCTTCCTGCCACCATCTCTGATGCTAATGTAATAGGCCAGGAGGATTTTCCAGCCCATACCATCCCCTGCTCACCTTGCTTCAGGGCAGGTTGAATAACCTTTGGCATGGCCATCCAAAGTCCACCCCATGGGAAAGGGAGGAGAGTTCTTCTACAAGGACAAGGAATTATATCCTTGTACTTTGTTCAGCAGGTATTGGTTGCCCAGGCTTCTGGCACTACCGGTATTTATCAACCCAAGGACTTCCCCATGCTGAGTCAATACAGCTGTGTAAAAATGCAAGGAAGGATGGGTTCATACTATACATTCCCAGAGTAGAAAGGCACACAAATCCTTCTGGTTTGGACTGAGATAGGACTGGGAGAAAATTTCTGGGAGAAATTTCTGCCTGTCTTTGGTATTATGCAACCTGTCTTGGGACTGGTAAAGGAAGGGTTTGTTCCTCTACCTGAGGTTGCATCTCCACTGCCAAAATAATCCACTTTAACTGCCATGGATCAATGCTGTGCAATTCTGGGCAATGTAGTCTGTTGTGGGACCAGAGCCATCTGACAGAGAAGGCTAAATATCTCACAAAACTACAATTCCCATAATTCTATAGATCTGAATCATGGCATTAAAGTGGTGTCAACCTGGATTATTTCTGAAGTGTGGATGCACCCTGAGAGTCAGCACGGTGTAGTGGTTGGGTGTTTGATGACAACTCTGGACACCAAGGTTTGATTTCCAGCTGAGCCATGAACGCCACCAAGTGACATTGGGCAAGTCGCATACTCTCATCCTCAGGGGAAGGCAATGGTAAACTTCTGAACAAATCTTGCCAAGAAAACCCCATGATATGGTGGGTCACCTTAGGGTCACCATAAGTCTGAAATGATTTGAAGGCATCACAACAACAAAAATGGCTCAGACAGCAAAGGGTGCATCTACACTGTAGAAAACAGTAATACAGTTCGACACCACTTTAACTGCTGTGGCTCCATCCTACAAAATCCTGCAATGTGTACTTTTGTGAGGCACCAGCACTTTTGGCAGAGAAGGATAATAAGACCTTGCAACACTTCAGATCTGAGGATCCCATCGGATGGAGCTACAGGACTTAAAAGTGGTGTCCAAGTGCATTATTTCCACAGTGAAGATGAACCAAAGTCTTTTGGGCTGGCCCAGAGCTGAAAGCAGACTAGTGACTCCGTTTTATGACACAGCCGCTCCTGTGCCCTTTGCCGCATTATAACCTTTCACAATCATTAAAAAGCCAAACAACACCAAGGTGCATATTCTACACAGCAGACACCTATCAGTCCAGCCACAACACCATTATCATCTTCCAGTCTTCTCCCCGCACCATTCCCATAACATCCCATTTCATATTTCTGTAATGTGCAACACAGTCTGATTGTAAAAAGAAAGTTGTTGCTCTTGCTTCTCTCATGAAGACAAGGGCTGCATCTGCACTGCAGAAATCAAGATTATTTCTGCAAGTGCAGATGCAGCCAATGAAAGAGTTAAGAACAAGGATTACTGGTTCAGAGTTCACTGACTGAAGGTGTTGAAATGAAGCTCTGGCTGACTGAAATCAGGACTCCCGGCTCCCAAAGGATTTGGTTTTGGGCCCCAGCAGCTTATTCTTACCATTAAATTCAACTCCCTGGGCCTTCCCATCACCGCATACTCAATATCCTGTGACCTGCTCCTTCTCACAACCATGAGGGCTAGAAAACCCTTATTGTTTTGATAAACAAATGCCCAGATTCTTAAAATTCTAGCCAAGTGGGAAGCAGCCCTCTCTCTCCTTACAGGCCAGATCAGATCAGACTGCCTTCCTCCTTTAGGGCCAAACTGAACCCGTTTCCTTAAACTCTTATCTTCCTTCTTTCAACAAGTTGGGACTCATTCTCCAAACAGCAAAGATTTGAATTAAACTGAGCTCCCTCCATGCTCCTACCTTCTCTCCACTGTGAAAGAGTGGGCAATTCTAGGAGGAGAAGGAGAAACACCTGGAGGCAGCACCCATCCATCCATCCTCACGCACCCACCCACCCGGGTGTATCTACACTGTAGAAATGATGCAGTTTGACACCACTTTAATTGCCAGGGCTCCATTCTACAGAATCCTGGGATTTGTAGTTTGGCGAGGCACCAGTCTGCTTAAGCAGAAAAAGCTTCAAGACCTTGCAAAACCACAAATCCCAGGTGTCCATCGGACGGAGCAACAGTCTTAAAGTGGTGTCCAACTGCATTATTTCTACAATGTAGATTCACCTTAGGGCTAGGTAGACCCAGCATTGTTTATTTAATTTTAATACATCTACATGTATGGCAGTTAAAGTAATGTCAAACTGCATTATTTCTATGGCGTAGATGCACTCTAGGTCTGGGTAGACCCAGAATTGTTTATCTAATTCATTTACACTGATATACATGTATTTAATACATTTATATTTATAAACCTGGCAGTTAAAGTGGTGTCAAACTGCATTATTTCTACAGTGGAGATGCACCCTAGACCTGAGTAGACCCAGAATTGTTTGTTTAATACATTTATACTGATATACTGTACATTTAAACATGGCAGTTAAAGTGGTGTCAAACTGCATTATTTCTACAGTGCAGAAGCACTCTAAGTCTGGGTAGCCCCAGAAGTGTTTATTTAACTCATTTACTGTATACTGATAGACATGTATTAAACACAAGTAGTTGATACATGTATACATATGGCAGTTAAAGCGGTGTCAAACTATGGCCTGTTACAGACTGCCAAAACAAAGCTGCTTCGGGTCTCTTTGGAGGTATGCTATTTAAATGATGCATGCATCCTAAGAATCCGAAAGCTGCACCAAAAGCTGCACTCCGGTGCTTAGGAATGGAGTGTGGCTTTGGTGCGAACTCCGGACTCTTAGGACCCATGCATCATTTAAATAGCATACCTCCAAAGAGACCCGAAGCAGCTTTATTTTGGCAGTCTGTAACAGGCCAATATTATCTCTACAGTGTGGATGGACTCTTGGTCTGGGGAGCCCCAGAAGTGTTTATTTAATTCATTTATGTTGATATACATGTTATTTGGTACATGCCTTTAATACGTTCACCTTTCTATACACTTGGCGTCCCCCCGGTGCCCCCACACACTCCCATCCCCAGAATTCCCTAGCATGGAGCCAGGGCGGTTAAGGCGGAATCAAAGCGGATTATTTCCCCAGTGCGGACGCAGCCAATTGTTTCCAAAAGCGCGCCAAAGTTTCCCAGCCCTCCCTCCTTTGGAGCCTGAAGGCAGAAATTCCTTACCTGAAGGCAGCAGGACTGCCCTCCTCCAAGAAAGAGAGAGAGAGACAAAGGCCCCCTTTAGGGCTGGGTTGCCCACCAAGGAGACCTGGAGGGGCTTCTGGAGAAAGAGGTCCTTCTTCTCATTGCTTGGCTCTGTTCAAGAAAACTGAAAGGAAAGAAAGAGGCACATGTATCCAGCCTCAAACTCTGGTCCCAGAGGCCCCTCTTTGGAAAGGCTGACTCCTGCAAGGAAGGCACTGGGGCAATGGCTTGCTCTCCTTCTTTCTTTCTCTCTTTCTTTCTTTCTTCCTCTCTCAGCCCATCCCTCTTTGTGGCCTCGCCTGGGCCCGCCTTCCTTGCTGAGCAGGAGACCTGAGCCACCCAGGAATTGTCTCTGTAACCTGAGTCTTTTTCACTGCCTTTTTGGAGGGGGAATCTGGTGGTGTTTGGAGCTCAGCATTAGAGCCTTTCTTTCTCTTTCCTCCACTTCTCCAAAAGTTTTCTTTTTTGATCTGGAAAATGAGGGGCTCTTTCTATGGGTTTGCCTTCTGGAAATGTTGAGAAGAAGGGAGGAGGGAATTGGAGTTTAGGATGGGTAAACACTTTTTGTGTGTGTGTGGCTACACTACAGAAATAATCCAGGGTGACACCGCTTTAACTCCAGGAGCTAAGCCTCACTGCGGAAAGGAAGCAGTTGGACACCACTTTAGGCTAATAAGGCTAATACTGCAGAAGTCATCCAGGTTTGGTCCCAAACACAGTGCAGAAATAACCCAGGTTGAGACCGCTTTAACTGCCCCGGCTCAATGCCTACAAATTGTGGCACCAGAGCTCTCTCTGACAGAGAAGGCTAAATGTCTCACAAAACTACCGTTCCCAGGATTCCCTAGCTCCTAGCAGTCTCAAACCAGGTTATTTCTGCAGCATGTTTTGGACCGTTGACTTCACTTTGACCGTTGTGGCTCAGTGTTACAGGATTCTGAGCATTATAGTTTGTTGTGGCACCAGAGCTCTCTGGTAGAGAAGGCTAAACGTCTCACAAACACTACAGCTCCCAGAACTCCCTCGCACTGAGCCAGGGCAGTTAAAGCAGTGCCAAACTGGATTGTTTCTGCAGTGTGGATGCAGCCCTACCGCCATTCTGTCCAATCCTGGGATTTCTAGTTTTGGTGAGCTTGGACTGTCAGAGAGCTCTGGTACCTCACCACAACTACAAATTCCCAGGACAGTCATGGCAGTTAAGCCAGTGTCAAACTGCTTTATGCAGTGTGGATTATCGCAGGGTTGTGGTGGTGTGCCTTCAAATTGTTTCCAACTCATGGCGACCCTAAGGGGAATCTTTCATGGGGCTTTCTTGTCAAGATTTGTTCAGAGGAGGTTTGCCCTTGCCGTCCCCTGTGGATGAGAGAGTGTGACTTGCCCAAGGTCACTCAGTGAGTTTACATGGCCAAACTGGGAATCGAACCCTGGTCTCCAGAGTTACAGTCCAACACTCAAACCACTGTGCCACTCTGTCCTCCACCTCCGTACCATCCACTAAACCCTACTATTAGGCTGAATGACACAACCATCTGAGGTGACGGAGGCCGGAGAGGAAGGCCGCCCTTCTGACACCCTTATCATAAGACGCCTTACACTGCATGACACAATTTTGTGGGTTGGGGTTTTGTTTTGTTTTTGACAACCACACTTTCAAGCAACAGGGCATTTTTCTTGAAAACGGGACAAAATTGACATTTATATTAAAAAGATGGGACGCTCTGGAAATATGGGGGGGGGGACACGATGCTGTCCCATTTAAAACGGTAAACATGGTTAACCTAGTTATGGCTGACCATGTGGCCCACTGGGCCCATTTGTATGAATTCCTTTGCCGCCAGCTCCTATTCCCCCCAGCTTTTGTATGATCACGGGGAGAATGTCAAAGCACCCACTCTCTACAAGCTGAATGTGGTCTGAATGGCATCCCTGTCCATTGAAGAGAGGTGCTTCTAACACAGATGTTTATCACACTATGCTTTAAAGAGGTACTATTCCAGTGTGACTCCTCTAGCTGCCTCCTGTTGCATGCTGGGATTGGCAGTTTTAAGGAGGGGTATTTAGAATTCTCAGGCAGAGAAGTTCAGCTCCTTAAAACTGCCAATCCCAGCATGCAACAGGAGGCTGCTAGAGGAGTCACACTGGAATAGTACCTCTTTAAGAGCATAGTGTGATAAACATCACAGACACAGGGTTCTTTTGCTGGAGCCAGAAAAGCAGCAGTGGCTTCAACCACCAAACTTCAAAGTCCCATTTCAGGTGATGAGAACATGGAAATCTTGCCAGTCCTGCAACACAATACAGTGGAAAGTTCTAAGGAAGCCCCATTCTGGTGAAAATAGGAGTAGTGTCAGAGCACAGCGTTACTCTTCCAGGCTGACTCATGTTATTTTGCTGCCTGAGTTGGAGTAACAAACGATGCTTCCCTGCCCAAGTCAAGATACCCAAAGTGCTCAGGAGAGATGAGACAGAAAAATCCCCAAAGCTCCTTTTCTGTCCCTAGCAGCAAAAAGCCAACAACAAATGAAACAACACCGTATTTCTCTTTTGTGACATCCCAAATCTACTGCCTGAGATAGCTGCAGCTCAGCTGACCTTGGTGCTTTGGTAGAGGTTCCCGTTCATTTCAGTTTGCGTTGCACAGGAAAACTTCCCAGAAGGTTACACAATGTGTAAATCACCGTGTTTTGCAGGGAAGATAATCCATTACAGGTTGACTCTCCCTTATCTGAAATGCTTGGGACCAGAACTGTTTGGAATTTTAGATCTTTTTGGATTTTGGAATATTTGCATATACGTGGTAAAATGTCTTAGAGATGGAACCCAAATCTAAACATGAATTTTATTCATGTTTCATATACACTTTATACAGATAAACTGAAGGCAATGTAATCGATCACATTTTAAAGAATTTTGTCTGTGAAACAAAGTTTGTGTACATTGAACCATCAGAAAGCAAAGTGTCACTAATTCAGTTACTCATGTGGACCATTTTTGATTTCAGAATCCCATATAAGGAATGCTCAACCTGTTACCGAGTATGGATTTATATAAAGTTTGGGGTGCCATGCGGTCTGAAGCCATGACCCCTGACTGACCCCATAGCCATCCGCCATTAACCTAAGAGCGAGGAGACCATGTAGACAGCTGCCTTGCCAAGACATGGTCTCAGGAAAAAGGTAGATTTGAACCTTTCAGAGGAAGTTTTGGGAGTTGCAAAACCAGATTTGCAGGGACCAGCAGAAGGGAAGACAATAGATGTGGCTTCCGTCTTAATGAGCCAGTGATTAACTTAACGGCTCAGCCATCAAGGTATCTGCTCTCCTGAAAAGTGCCAGACCTCTTGCACTGTGCAACTATTGTGTAGCTTTTGGCTTATCAGTGCCCAAGCAATCAACACCTTTGTCTTGCAGGCAGCCATCACCTGAGGGCCTGTTTAGCCCTATATAAGGTCTGAGTTTTCAACTCCTCACTGGGCTTGTTGAGCATTAAGTTTCTGAGCCTGAGATTCCGAGAGCATCTTGCTCTGCTGAAATCACTTGAGTGAAGCCAAGCTCACTGTCACTGGGCCTCTAGTTAGCTTTGCCCACCGGAACTCAGCTCCTAAGCCACCGCGGCTGCTCTCTCCTTTCCGTTCTCGCGGCCGTGATCCACCATCCATCCTACATCTTAGCTGACTTCCTGGAGAAGACGTCTAAGGTAATATTCCCAATGGTGCCATTCTCCTCCTTCCTTCACTCCCCGAACTCTCCCCTTCCCTGCTATAGTACTGAATGTGTGTGTGCGTGTGTGATCCCTTTTGGTTTCGTGGCTTTAATAAATGTTCTTAGTTTAATTGCACCACATTGGCATTTGAGTCTCTTTCTCTTGGGAGTGGACTAGGCGACCTCTGGTATACACATAGGGACACGATCCTGTGCATGCGTTGTTAGGACACGCCTCTCATAATATTTGAGCTAATTAAAATTCCCCTAATTCGATCCTTCCTAACAAACCTGTACTGAAAAATGTATTTGCACCTGTCCCTCTGTCTCCCTACCATTGGATGAAACTAGTTTCTTGCTTGTTTGTTCATATGTGGAAAGAGTGCTGTGGATGAGGGGAGCTTGTGCACACATAGACACTTTGCCATGGCTCCATCCTATGGCATCCCGTGATTTGCAATTTAGCAAAGGCTCTTTAGATTTTTTACCCAAAGCACTCCACTAGTGCCTCTGATCAACTACAAGCCCCAGAATTCCACCGGATGGAAGCATAGCATTTAAAGTAGAATCACAGAGCCTGTCAGCACTGCGGAAACAATCCAGTTTGACACCAGTGTAACTGCCAGCCCTCAACACTATGGATTTCTGGGAATTGTCATTTGTTGTGGCACCAGACCTCTAGCTGAGCAACACCACAAACTATAGTTCCCAGAATTCCCTAGCATTGAGCCCTGGCAGTTAAAGTAATGTCAAACTGGATGATTTCTGCAGTGCTGATGCATCCCTAGTGCTATAATTACATAGCACGAAAGGACACTTTATTTCAGGTATTTTTTTTTCTGTCAGGCTGCTCACTTCCCTCACCTGTGATGAAAATGTCTGGGAAACTGGAACATGGAGATAAAATGAGATCAGGGAGGGTTCATTTCACCTCACCTGCACTCCCTGTTTTCTTGTAAAAAGCAAGCATGCACACATACACACATTTGTTCACATCAGAGACACAAACACAGCAGATAGGTGAACAATATTGGTTAGAGCACTGGAGGAGAACTCAGGGGGAACAGATGTGGTCAAATCCCTACTTAGTCATGGAACTCACTGGGTAACCTTAGACCAGCACAATCTTCCTCACAAGAACATTGTGAGGGTGGAAATAGGGGGGAGAACAATAGCTGCATCCGCACTGCAGAAATAATCCAGTCTGACACCACTTTAACTGCTGTAGCTCAATATTATGGAAGTCTGGGATTTATAGTTTGTTGAGGCACCAGAGCTCTCTAAAACTGAAGGCTAAATGTCTCAGAAAACTGCAATTCTCAGAATTCCATAGCACTGAGCCATGGCAGTTAAAGTGATGTCAAAGATCATTTCTGCAATGCGGATGCAGCCTACATGCGCTATGCTGAACTTCTTGAAAAAAGAAGCAGGATGTAAGTCCTCCTTTTTTCCTGAGCTCCTTGCCCATAAGGGTAATACAAATATTGTCTAATTTGGCCTTGTGGCCCACATCTTTACATTTGAGGAGAAAAGTTGGTTACTGTTTTAGTACTGTATTAGGAAGGTCTAATGGTCAGGGAGAGGATGCTGTGATTTGTAGCTTTTAACTGGATCTATGAAACTTTTAGTTCTCAACTCAGTTGCTACAATCTTCTTGGATCCTTATTTGAAAGCAGGACTGGCCCTACTATTATTAAGTTGAGTGGTGTGACCACTCAGGTAGATTGCTGATATCCAAAGAAAAAACAGCATTTTTAAAAATATGAATTATTCTTATGGTGTCCCTAGCATGGCATAGTGCTTTGAGCATTCGACTTTGAAAACCAGGGTTTGAATCCAGGCTTGGCCATGAAAACCCACTTGGTGTCCCTGAGCAAGTCACACACTCGGCCTCAGAGGATGGCAATGGCAAACCCCCTCTGAAGAAACATGCCAAGAAAAGTCTTTGATAGGTTTGCCTTAGGCTTGCCATAGTCGGAAGTGACTTGAAGGCACACAACAATAATCCTTACAGCAAGGAGGAGGAATTTGCAGGATTTCTTTTCCTGCACCAGGTGTCTGGGTTTGCCACTTTAACTTAAGGAAAGTGAAACTCCATTTGCTTCTCCACCTGAAGCAGCAAGTTGTCTTGGTTTTGCCCTGCTCAGAGGTATGCTCCATTGAACCCAGTGGGACATATTTGTGTACACAGCACATGTTCAAACTATATAAGGCTTGCAGCCCAAGGCTTAGCTATGTTTACTCAGAAGTAAGTCCCTGTTGGTTCAACGAAATGTGTAACCTAGTACCGCCTGTGTTTACTCAGAATTACACCCCACTGTGTTCAATTGAGCTTGCATCCAGGTTAGTATGCATAAGCATACTGAGAAGTAAGTGGAAACCCAGAAGTAAGTGAGGTTTGTGTCTGGGTGAGTGGATATAGTAATGAGGTTGCAACTGCCCGCTCCTAGCCCCGTAAATAATTGGGTTTAGGACTGCCAGTTTCACGTCTTTGAATTGCCATCTGGATTAAGGGAATTCTGAAGTGGTGGGAATGGATTGCTAACCCTGAGGACAATACAGCCTAATGTTTAAAGGAGGGCTGGCACAATCATAGTCAGGATGTTATACACACAGGAAGGAAGGAGAGAGAATGGAGAGAGATATATTCTGGATATGGACATCTACTTCCTCAACAGTTTGGGATCTATGGGTCAGACACGGAGTAATTTGTAAAGAAAAAGAAACTCACGATTCCTGGATTGCATCCTTCATGCCCAGTGGGTGGAAGGAGGAAATAGTTGTGTGACAAGATCTGTACTCTGGATGCATTGCACACTTAGCTGCAAGCCTGCATATCATGGATGTGAAACGGTGGCCCTCTTGATTTTTAAAGTTGCACCACCAACAGTCCTTCATCACAGTCTGTAGGTGCATCTACACTGGAAAAACACTGCTGTTTGACACCATTTTAATTGCTATAGCTCCATCCTATGGAATTCTGGGAATTGTAGACTTGGTCTATAGCCTTCTCTGCCAAAGAGTTCTGCCTCACCAAACTAAAAATCCCAGGATTCCGTTGGATGGCACCATGGCAGTTAAAGTGGTGTCAAACTGCATTATTTCTATAGTTGGCTATGGCTGATGATAATTATAGGCTCAACACATCTGGAGAGCTACATTTGTCTAGCCCTTCTATACACACTTATCTGGGAGCCAGTATCTTTTGACTTAAGTGGGGCTTTTATCTGGGTAGACATGTATAGAATTGTATGTTTTTTTTTAAAGTATGCCAGGAGTGGGAATCATGTTGTTGTCCAGATGTCTCCATAAAGTCCCAGAAGCCCCATCCAGCATAGACAACAGGGAGGATCTGGGAGCTGGAGTTAGACAACATCTGGACAGCCACATAATGTACTTATTTCATTTCCCAGTTCAAACACTTATGGAAAATTGGGGTGGGTTGGATTATGAAGTGGCGAGTCTGTTAACAAAACCCTTGTTATAAAGTATTTTACATGTTCGTGTATATGCTGTGTGTGTACTACTCTTGCTGTTATTTAATTTGTTGCTGTTGCTTTGTTTATACTGCCTATGTTTTGTTAACTGAAATAAAGGCATTCATTCATTCATCCTGCCTGTTCTTGCAAAAACCTTGTATTTATGTAGTTATTTCATTTATCCTCCAAAGAGCTCAAGTGAATGTAACTGATTCTCCCCTACCTATTCACACATTAGCCTTCAAAGGTAGGTCAGTGATAGTGACTAGACTAAGGTCACTTTGGCTAGATCCACACTGCAGATATAATCCAGTTTGACACCACTTTTAACTATCATGGCTCAGTGCTATGGAAATCTAGGAATTGTAGTTTGTTGTGGCAACAGAGCAAGCTCTAATGTCACAACAAGCTATCATTCCCAGAATTCCATGGCATTGAGCAATGGCAGTTAAAGTAGTATCAAACTGCATTATTTCTTTAGTGTGAATCCTCACTGAGTTTCCTGGCTGTGCTGTGATTTGAACCTCGATCTCCCAAGCTCCCAACGTGTCTTGGTAAGTCCTTTGCATTTTCCATTTGGCTAACATGTAATGTGTAATCATAGAATCATAGAGT
The DNA here is from genome assembly GCF_019175285.1 of Sceloporus undulatus. Classification (NCBI taxonomy): domain Eukaryota; kingdom Metazoa; phylum Chordata; class Lepidosauria; order Squamata; family Phrynosomatidae; genus Sceloporus; species Sceloporus undulatus. The sequence continues at coordinate 184,779,892 of NC_056523.1, read as the reverse complement.
TGGAAGAGACCACAAGGGCCATCCAGTCCAACCCCATTCTGCCATGCAGGAACTCTCAATCAAAGCATCCCCAACTTATGGCCATCCAGCCTCTGTTTAAAGACTCTAAGGAAGGAGACTCCACTATAATCTCAGAGGAAGGAGTGTGTTCCATTGTCGAACAGCCCTTACTGTCAGGAAGTTCCTCTTAATGTTGAGCTGGAATCTCTTTTCCTGGAGCTTGCATCCATTGTTCTGGGTCCTGTTCTCTGGAGCAGCCAAAAACAAGCTTGCTCCCTCCTCAATATGACATCCCTTCAAATATTTAAACAGGGCTATCATATCACCTCTTAACCTTCTGTTCTCCAGGCTAAACATCCCCAGCTCCCTGAGTCGTTCCTCATAGGGCATGGTTTCCAGACCCTTCACAATTTTAGTTGCCCTTTGGCCATGCTCCAGTTTCTCAACATCCTTTTTGAATTGTGGTGCCCAGAATTGGACACAATATTCCAGGTTTTAGAATTGCTTTATATTTTGTCAGCGTTATACTTTATGGTTATCAGTTTGTGGGAAGCTGTCCTGACTGGGCATCAGTGAGAGTGAGTCAGATTTTTTTTAAAAAATCATGTCTTTTGTTCCTTGTTTTGTATTGAAAAAGAGAGGAAGCTCTGCTCATCTCACTACAGTCTCATATTTCTCCAGGCATCACAACCTGATTCATTGTCTCCACAGCACTCTGCTGCTTAGGCAGAAACCTGGGCAGGAGTTTTTACTTTTCCTCTTCCCAAGTTTCCTCAAAGTGTGGCCATTACTGTCCCAGCCCCCACTGTTTTACAAGCCAGTGAATTTCATGAGTCCTGGCCAAGAATTTCTCCAGGGCAGGCAGGAAGCAGAATGGGTCTTTTCTGAAGGGAGCCTTGAAGACTTTGGGACTTCTCAACCCCCTCCTCCTCTTTTTGAGCCAGCTGTAGTGGAGAGTAATTTAAAACCAACTTGCTATAATTGCTGCCACATGTGTGAGGTTCCTCCATTCATCTCCTCTTTCCAGGGTGTGAGTCACTCAGCTTCTAGTTTGTGTGGCTGACAAACAAGCTTTTTGAAAATAATAGTAATAGCTAAGCCTGCCTTCCCCTTCAGAACGATGGCCAGTTCAGATCTGGGTAGGTTCTGGGGCCAAAGTGAAAAGTCAGAATCAACTGCATGGCAGCATAGAAAATATGTCAGATTCCTAAGCACCAGCGTCAGAATTTTAGGAACTGTCCTCAGATTGTTACACCCATATATAGGGGTGAAGAAATTTTAGGACAAGTAATCATGAAAGTTAGAATCGTACAAGCAATTGTATTTCCCATTATCAGGTATGGATGTGAGAGCTGGACATTTAAGAAAATGGATAGAAAGAAAATCAATCCATTTGAGATGTGGTGCTAGGGAAGAGTGCTGCGAACACCGTGGACAGCCAAAAAGCCAAACAAATGGGTCCTAGAACAGATCAAGTCTGAAATCTCCCTAGAAGCCAAGATGATTAAACTGAAGCTGTCATACTTTGACCACATCATGAGAAGGTACAACTCAATAGAAAATACAATAATGCTAGGAAAGGTGGTGAGAAGTAGAAAGAGAGGGAGACCACACTAGATGGATGGTCTCTATTAAGGAGGTCATGGGCATGAATCTGTAAGAACTAAGAAGAGTAAAGATAGGGACTCTTTGAGATATCTCATTGACAGGGTTGCCATGAGTCAAGATCAACCTGAATGTGGTTAACAACAAATGTCAGCAATGTGCTGACTGAAGTTTCTAAGATCTACTTGATGTGGTATTCAACTAGAATCCCCAAATCTATCAAATGGAGCCTGATGCGAAAAGACTTACACTTTGAATCAGAAGAATTTTGAAACCAAGAATATGATTATCAGAGCTGAATAGATCTCACAGTTCTTCGCACGCATACATACAAAAGCTCATTCTTAGTTACTTCAAGCTTTCTTCATTTCAGTGGAATAATTTCAATGGCTGCCAAACAAGTGGGAGTCAGAGGTCCTTGTTGGGCTTGTGCAAATGACCTAGAGATCAAGCAGTAGTTCTGTGACGGTCATCTTCCCACTCCTGACCTTAGTTTTCAGGCACTAACTTGGTATGCCTCCAGTTCTGGGATACCCATTACATCCACAGCTCCGAAAAGTAATTTTTGTGGACTATAAATTCAAGCATCCCAAAGCCATTGTGTTTGCTGAGGGCTGCAGAATTCTGGGAGGTGTAGTTAATACACACACACACACACACACACACACACACACACACACAGTTGGCCCTTCTTATCCACAGATTCAAGTATTCACAGCTTGAAAATATTTTCAAAATATATACATTCAAAAAAGCAAACCTTGATTTTGCCATTTTATATAAGGGACACCATTTTCCTATGTCATTGTATATAATGGGACTTGCACATTCATGGATTTTGGTATCCACAGTGGGTCTTAGAACCAAACCCTAGCGGATACCAATGGCCCACTGTAATTGTACCACTCTCGGCAGTTGAAAATGTATCATGGAACATGGATACATGGAACAAACCCATAGGTCTTTATATAAACAAAATAAGTATAACATAGTGTTGTTGTTTTTTAAATTATAGCATACTTTTTGGTGCCTAGTATTGCATAGGCTACATTTCACTGGAAAGTTCCCCTGTCTATGTTCCCATTGAAATGAATTCCCCAAAGTGCCATTGTGTTCCATCAGTGCTTCTGCATGAGAATTTCCCAGTGGAAGGTGCCACATGCGTTGTATGGTGTCTGCCACCAACTCTATTCCCATTCTCACCTTTCAGCACTTGAAGCCTGAGGCAACTGTGTTGTCTTGCCTACTCTAGAAGGCCAGCCCCTAGGCAAGAGTGATTGACTGACAGACTGACAGATTGACTGGTGATAAGGATCAATCAACAGACTGCTATTTATATTCATTCCCACCAGATGGCGCATAGAGTGGCTTGCGTTCAAATCACACCAATTTTTTAAAAAAGTATGATATTGATATTTGGTTAAAACAATCAGTAAACAAAGCCATCTAGAAGGCTTGTGTTCCTAGGTCAGTTGCTGCAAGAGTCTATTACAATGTAGATGCATTTATTGCTTGGCTGTTTCACACTGATGCCAAGGCCTGCCTTGGGAAGAGGATAAGTCGTTTTCTTGAGATGGATCCAACAGCCTCCTCCTCTTTGTTTGCTGAAGGGCTTTTGATAGAACAGAGGCCTCTGCTTTAACAGAAGCTGGGAGAAAGGGGGCTTTTGTTGATTTCCGCTGCAGTCCACCCAATTGTCTTTTGTCTTTTTCTTGTTGTATGTTTTCAAGTTATCTCCGACTGATGGCAACCCAAAAGTGACCCTATCATGTAGGTTTCCTTTTTTAAAATAATTTTTATTAATTTACATCATCAACCCTAACCCCTCACCCCTTTGTATTAAAATGATAACATTGTTCTTACACAATTGTTTTACAGTAAATAAATGATCAAAGTTTATCTTCAGTCCTGCGTTCTTAACTTCTAGATCATTCAAGTCAAATAATAACTATCCGTGTTAGAGTAACATTGTTCAACCTTCCTAAATTACAGTCTGTTTGGCGTAATGCATCCGTTTACCTTTATCCACTTCTAACTTAAATGTAGTTCTTTTGTCACTTCAAATATTATTAGATTATTGAAATTTCTCTTGAGAAGTTATTTCTTTTGTGTATGAATATTCATTTAACTTTAATGTCATTTGTTCAACTCAATTTACTCTTACAATACCTTATAAAATTATTCCGTTCCTTTTCATTTTTCTCAAAGGATTTACCGTTCATCAAACAAGTCAATTTGTCCACTTCTATGGTATCTAACATCTTTATCAAGCATTCCTCTATTGTAGGGACCCTCTTGACTTTCCACAATTGAGCCAACTGTATTCTCGCCACTGAGATCATGTAAAATAATTTTTCCCAGTGTTTATTTTTACCCTTCAGATATATATTATTGACCATATTCAACAGATAGAAGTCTGGGACTAAATGGTACTTAATATTTAGTTTATTGCCTATTATTTGATGTATTTGTTTCCAAAATTCTTTAACTCAGGGACGTAGCTAGGATTTTAGGAGGGGGGGGGGTCCAGACTAAGTGCCACCATTATAATGCGGCTTGGGTGCGGTGGCGCAGCAGCACACACCATTCATTTTTCTAATGGAAGGGGGGGTCCGGACCCCAAGAAACCCCCCCCCCTTGGCTACGTCCCTGTTTCACTAGTGGGCATGTCCACCACATATGGATCCATGATCCTTCATCTTTGCCACATTTCCAACATAGATCTTGATGGTCTTATTAATTATGGCCAATTATACCGGTGTTAAATGCCACCTAATCTCCATCTTGTAATAATTTTCTTTGATACTTTGGCATTTTGTAAATTTGTTTGTTTTTTTCCTCACCCATATCCAATTTATCAGCTCAATGTCTTTTCCTATAACCCTTGTCCATCGTATCATGGTTTCTTTGATCTGATCTTGTTCTAATTTCTGCTTTAATGATAATTTGTATAATTTTGATGTTTGTTTTAATTTATCTCCTAATAATAATATTTTATCTAAATTTTACCTATGTGGGACAAACCTGAATGGCAATCCCACATAGAAGCCAGTGCATTCATCCAGTTTTGTGTTTACCAGTATATGGCAAGTTTGTTTTCTTCCCAGAAATTGCCATAGCAACTTACCTCTCTTCTGGGTGGCTAAAAGAGCTTTCATTTATCTGTCACAAAACCCCCATCATTCCATTTCAATACACTAATTTGTTTACTCAAAGTATCTGCCCAGGTCTACCCAACTTCTGTATTTCAGTTTCACAAGATTAAAGTGAGCTAGTCTCCCTGCTTCCCCTCATTTAGCTACCAGTTTTTAGAAGGTTTGGGGTGGTGGTGATGGTGGTGCTGATGTGCCTTCATTTCTGACTTATGACGATCCTAAGGTGAACCTATTACAGGATTTTCTAGGCAAGATTTGTTCAGAAGGAGTTTTCCCTTGCCTTCCTCTGAGGCAGAGAGTATGTGACTTGCCTAAGATCACCAGGGCATTCTTACCCTGGTCTCCAGAGTCCTAGTGCAGTTCCAAAACCACTACCCCACTGGCTCTACCTTAAAAGGCTAGAGCAGGGGTAGGCAACCTTTTTGGGCCGGGGACCGGGTTGCTGTCCCTCAGACAACTGGGGGGCCAAAGCCAAAAAATAAATAATTAATTTTTTTAAAAAACAAATAAATATATAAATAAACCAGGACAAATGTAGGACAAAAATTTCAAATGGAAGACACTTTTTTTTAAAAATGGAGGACACGTGAAAAAATTTGTTGATTTTTTAAAAAATGTTAATATAAATGCATGTTTCTGAGGCTTCTATAGACAATTGCCCCCCAAAGGCCCCGGCGGCAATTGGCGGCAGGACTGGGCTGGGGCCAGTCCCAAGGCCTCGCCGAGCCGCAGGTTGCCTACCCCTGGGCTAGAGGGTAAAATCTGGCTAAAATTAGATGGGGTTTATGAGTTCCTCCTGCCTCTCTCCTCCCTTCCGTATGGTATCATTCAAAATCATTAACAACGGGGTCTATCTATTTCCCTCCCCTGCCGCCCCATGTGTAAATGTGTCCTGCCCATTTCATTTTACATGGTGACACCTGCTTCCTGCTGGATCACAGACGCTTGTAATGTTGCTCCCCCAGATCAATGTCTGGCTGGTGTTTGACAGCCCCTTGGCAACAGCTGTGCTGGTTGGTGGCCCACTCAGTGCCTCCCCATTTGCAGCTCTTCTCTGCAACTCTGGAGGATCCAGTCTTTCCCTCTCGGCATCACTAGAATTGGTGTCACCCTAACTCATGCTGTCACATCTAGGTGCAAAGCCACCAGGCCAATGGTTCCTCAGTAGTAGATTGAACCACTACGGAAGAGAAAGATTCCAGTCTATTTGCCATTACAGCTGATGGACCAGGGCACCTGTAGTGGCTGGACATGTTGTGGGGTGTTCTGGTCTACCTGACTTGTTTGCAAGCCCCAAAGGGATCCAGGCATCATTCAGCAATAGGAGAGGCCTCCATGAGTTCACCATAGCATCCAACAGTGTCCCAGTTAGCCTCCTTGCTGCTTCTCGGTAGTTTGACCTTGTGTTTCCCAGGAGACCTCCAGTCTCTGGGAGTCCTGGTCTACCTGCACAGAAGTGCAGAGGGACACTCCATAGTGAAGGCAAACATCCCCTGGAGATCTCACCTGGTGCCATCTGCACCCCTTGCACTGCCCTAGAGATGCCCCTAGTCCCTATTTCTGATCTTCTCAACTATGTTGGTCTTCTTGTCCTCCTCCTCTTCATTACTGGTGGGAACATTCTCATTACACATGCACAACGCTTCCATGTAGCGAAAACAAACAGCTCTGCAAAAAGCACTTACTTGCAATCTGAGTTTTGATCTCATTTTCCTTGAACAACAACCACCATTTTTTCCTGTGGGCAGTCTGGAACCATTAAAAAATGCCAGGCCTCATTTCTCATTAGCATTCATTTGATGAATCCACTTCTCCCACACTGGCATGCAAATTGTAAACACATTTCCATAGTGGTGAGTCCTGTCCATTCCACTGGAACTTGGATTGCATCTCTAAGAAGTTGAGGGTTCCCCCCCCCCCTTCCCATCTTTTTCCTTCTCTTCACTCATTCGCTTTCACAACACTCTGCTTACCTTCTTGCCCTTGAATCATTCCTGTCCCTCCTCTTTGCCAAATGCACTTTGAAAGTTTTTGCAAGAACAGTTTAAGAACATCAGATGGTGCCCTGTCCAGTCAAGGCAAGTTTTGGTCAATCCAGCTTTCTATGTGGGCTGCTTTTGATCATTCACGAGCAGGGCATGATAGTGAGAGACTTCCCCTACTACCTGAATTGTTGTTGTTGTATACTTTCAAATCGTTTCTGACTTATGGCAAACCTATCATGGGGTTTTCTTGGCAAGTTTCTTCAAAGGGGGTTTGCCATTGCCATCCCTTGAGGCTTAGAGAGTGTGACTTGCCCAAGATCATCCAGTGAGTTTACATGGCTGAGCCAAGATTCAACCCTGGTCTCCAGAATCCTAGTCCAATGATCAAACCACTATGCCATGCTGGCTCTCACTATTTGAATACTGCATCAGACATCCCACCATTCTGAGTTATGCTGCAACTGGGTGGGGAAGATTTCTTTAGCTCAAAGCTGGGCAACTACAGAGGGATCCGAGACCATTTTTCATCCCCACATCCTTTTTCCCATTCCCACATTCCACCGCTTCTGAATTTGTTTGGGCTTTTTTGGCTTGTTTTCAGAAAATTTTTGATCTTTTCTGCTTTTGCATATATGTGGGGGTTTGGGGAGGTTTTGAGGGAGGCAAATGATTGCATTCTATGGTGGTTTTAAGCCATTTTGTGGAAACTGTGGCCATAAATGCCCCAATGAGGGTTCCAGAGGCTTAGGAGGGAATTCAAGGGCCACAGAATGGGCCCCTTTGGTCCATGCTTTCCTCATCTAGCTTTACTTCTTGTAACTAAGAGTAGTTGATAACTGTATTGTTTGATTGAGATCCACAAAAAGAGCTGGGGGGGGGGGGGGGGAGTCAGCCAAAGGATCACCTGTAACTGCACAGCCAGAAAACTTGGGCCAGTTAAATCAATAGCTTAAGTTCCCCTTCTGACTCCATGTAAATGAATGTATTCAGGGGTAGCCACATTGGCCATATAACAAATCCAATAACATCAAAAATCCACCAAACAGTGATACCTTTATGAGGCCAACCAAAATGCACAATATACATGTTGCAAGCTTTCGAAGCTCCACTGGCTTTTTCATTCATGTAAATGAATGCTTCCCACACTCTCCCTGACTGCCATTCCCTTTTCTTTATGCCTCCTGTCATGTTTAGACAGTAATCCTGAGGATTTGTAAGCTGCTTTTTTGGCTGGAAGAGTGGGGTATAAATACCTTAAATAAACAAATTATAAATGTAATAACATTTGAAGGTTTCCCCAGAGAAACTCGTGGAATGCGGAGTGAACTAAAGATGAACTCTTCTGAAAAGAGCCAACAAGGCCACCTGTCCTTAACAAGATTGGGGCTTTTGGTAACTGTTCATCAGGTTTCTAGGGCTACATAGTCTTCAAGCTGCAAACTGCACAAGCACTCAGGGAGTTTCATTAAATTATAAACTCTCCCATTATGACAACCCTAACATCCTTCAAAAATTGCAAAGAGAGAATTGTAAAGGGAGGGTTATGGTGTACACCGTTTTCTACGGTGGAGTCCAATCATGCAGAGGAACAGAAACATGAGGCAGTGTGTATCTTAGCATTTTTTTTTTCATAGCAGAAGCCATAATGTCATTTCCAGAGGCAGCATTTGGCAGTGTTGTAAGCTCTCCCCAGTGTGTGTTTGTATGTGGTGTGTGGTATGTTGGAATGCAACAGGACCAGACCAAGATAATTTCCTGCCTGCAGAGAAGGACAATATGGTGCCCAACTGCCATTTCATTTCCAGAAGCCAACCAGACTGGCAACTAAATATGACTTCAGAGGCCCCATGACTTGCAAACAGCAATAAATGTAGTTACTTTTGGAACCCCAGTCTCCTTTCCCCTGGGAAATGGATCAGATCTTGACTCACTGGCCCAGTGCTTTTTAAACTACCGTATTTTCCGGCC